>NC_060149.1:647008332-647323957 GCF_021461385.2 Schistocerca piceifrons
ATTTGTATTATCACGTAATAGGGAAGAGAGTGTGGCAGATATGATACGAGAGTTGGGATGGAAGTCATTAAAGCAAAGACGTTTTTCGTCGCGGCGAGATCTGTTTACGAAATTTCAGTCACCAACTTTCTCTTCCGAATGCGAAAATATTTTGTTGAGCCCAACCTACATAGGTAGGAATGATCATCAAAATAAAATAAGAGAAATCAGAGCTCGAACAGGAAGGTTTCGGTGTTCGTTTTTTCCGCGCGCTGTTCGGGAGTGGAATGGTAGAGAGATAGTATGATTGTGGTTCGATGAACCCTCTGCCAAGCACTTAAATATGAACTGCAGAGTAATCATGTAGATGTAGATACAGGTGTTCGTTTTTTCCACGTGCTGTTCGACAGTGGAATAATAGAGATTTATTGCTATGCTGGTTCGATGAACGCTCTGCCAGGCACCTAAGTGTGATTTGGAGAGTAGACATGTAGATGTAGATGTATTCACGCATGTGTCAGTGCCAGACCCCTCTGCGATCACGCCACAGGAGGACGCAAAGCAAGAGGGCTGAAAAAGCATTAGCACTCTTTTTCTCCTTCGGATCGCGTTCTGATTTCGTCGAATGGTTTTTAACGGTCCCTTGTGGTTTCGACCTCTACACGAGAGCAAAAATTGCAGTCGCGTTGCACTCCAAGGGAGAGCGTCCACGTTTATTGAGAATGCAAAGGCACAATCTACTTAGAAAAGGGTTGAAACGTTCGAGGTAGTGAGCAGTGTCAAAGATCGTCAAGAACGTTTTCCTGCTGTGACCTGTCGTTTTCGACGGGGAAATGTGCGGAAATCGACACCCCGGGAAAAAGGGTAGTTTAGTTGGCACCCTATATGCCACCCCCTAAGGCCTTTTTGTGCCGATCCCGAGTAGCGCTGTGCCTGAAATGTTTTCCTCGCCAACTCTTAAGAAAACCACGTGATTTCAACACCGGGCGTCGTGGGTCTGATCTCCATCGCAGAGGTATCAAAAGAAGGTGTGAAATGCGAGTAAGAGAGGCTGTGATGACTTTCCGATCGTATTAAATGTGCGCGATGGCGCAGGGCAAAATTGTTGTGACATTTGGTGCCACTTTGACATTATCAACCCATCTTCCAAGTCATGTGAAATTTCGAGCTGTGGTCATTTTTTTCACATTGTCGACACCTCGTTGTTTGAAGCGTCGTCGAGCCCGCAGGTGACATCGTTGGATGCCAAGCTTTTGCACCGTAATGGGGGAAGGTTGTTCGCACGTTTAAGACAATTTTCAAACTTACGTGTCGCAGTGGGCGTCTGGTACAGTGTTTCTAAAAAGTGATCCTTTAATTCTGCTGCACAGTGTACATTTGGATCGAGGATGCTCTCATACCGGACAGGAGTATCTTTTCCGCTCCAAGGAACAACGATTGGAACAACAATTACCCTTGGATTTTTGGTCACATGCAAGCCGTTATTCTGAGCACTGCATTTGTGGAAAATGGGCGACTGGTGGGGTCATCTCCGCTATCAACATTGGCTACTAAAAAAAGAATGGGAGAAGAGTTACGCTAAAAGATGTGAGTCTGGAACGATTACTTCCAGGAGGTTCCCATCGCATCTTGTGTAAATATGTATGCGAGTAACAAGTTCTTTCTCTTTAAGTTTTGGTTATTTACTATGAAGCTGAAAACAGTTTGAGTTTTATCTGCGTTGATGGAATTTTAACTATGAACCTATGTGGCGCAGTGGTGTGGCAGTCGACTCACTTTCGAGAGGATGGCAATTAAAATTCCCGTCCGACCACCCAGATGTAGATTTCCCGTGATTTATTTAAACTGATTAAGGTGGATGCCGGGATAGTGCCTCTGAAAGAATACGGCTGGTTTCCTTCCACATCATTCTACATTCCGAGCTTGTGCTCCATACCTAATGATCGGGTTGTCGGGAGAACGTTAATCATTAATCGTTCTGCCTTTTTCAATTTTAATTTGCTTCAGAAGATTATTTGTTGTTGTAGTTTTTTCTGGAGTACTTACTAACATGCAAAAATTTCTTGAGAAGATTTTTTAACGCCAAAGAAGAAGGCGCTGATAACGAGTGAAACATCGGACTAACACAAGCCTAAAAATTCATTGACATAAAAAATACCGTAAAGGAGAGAAGAAGCAAACACAAGGAAAAAAATAACTGGTCTCGATTTGGGGAGACCTGGTGTTCAAATGCCGTTTCGATAATCCGCATCTATCATATCCTTCGTAACCCTAATTCGAATAATACTATAGCCAGTATGGTTCCTTCAAAAAGGAATCTCCGATTTCCTTCCCCTTCGTGCTGTTTGAGTGTGGGTTGTAACCCCACAAGCCTCATGGTCAACATGATGTTACATTCTAATCTTCATTCTCCAAACTTCACCAATCTGATAATCGTGATTTTCACACAGTGCGTACGTAGGCAAAAGTAAAAATTTCTTAGACTCCTATGTGAGTACCAGATGAATAAAAGTATTTCAAAAAGCTCTACTGCCTGCTTGACAAATCTATTGCTTAACGTGTTGGCCTTCCTGAAATCTGTTGAGTGTCTTCAGTCGCTATAGACTGTCAACCGTCCCAGACAGACGTGTAATACTCGTGTTTGTCCTCAAGCCTTTCGTACGTCAGTTAATACTTCTCAAGCTTATCCGCATAAACTGTAAAAAAAGTTGGATGGACACACAATTACAAGATAAATGTGGTCGATCCCTCTTACCACACTTTCCATGGTTAGGCTGAACCATTTCAGTACTGTAATAAGCAGGTTTACTTTGGCCCTGATGGCTATAATCACCACATTGTCGGTGAGATGCTAACTCTAACCATCCTATACTTCAATAAGACGGTATCAAAACCTGTATAGGCACATTGCTTTGAATGTACTAATATTTAGAGCAACTGAAATATGTGGTAACAAGAACGAATTTTTCTCCAAATCACAGAAATTGACTTTGGATATCAGTCCACGAGGGCTCTGAATTTTTTCTTGAAAGTTTTCTTGAAGCTTTTTAAATAAAAAAGACGTTATTGACGTTCTACATCTTTATTCTTCATGTTTAACAATTATATAGTCACCTTATCGACGAACACATTCCTCCCAACGAGAGAAGAGTTTGTTAATACTGTCATTGTACAATGTTTGGCTTAGTTCACGGAGCCACTACCTCACCTCTGCTTGCAGCGCTTCATCGTTATTAAAGTAAAGTCCTCGAAGTTGTTGTTTAAGTTTTGGAAAATGGTGGAAATAGGATGGGATCAAGTCGGGACAGTGCACTCAAGGCCTCAGATTGTATCAAATGTCACAACGTTTATGTGTAGTCTGACATCGTCATGCTAAAGGAGAGAGTACTCCAAGTGTGGACGTACTCTCTGAATTCGAAACTCTATCATAGATCGCTATTCCTCATGCACCGATATAGTTACGTTACACGCGCCATGTTACACGTCCCACTTTAATAATTCATAACGTGTTAAAAATATTGAGAACTTGTTTTTACCAAGACAAAGTAACGACATACTTGTTTTCTTAACCGGAGATGAAGATACGGAGCTAGTTGGTGCTGTGGTAAAACTCTGGACTCGTGCTGGGAAGCATTCCGCCAATAATCCCCTCCAGGCTACTCAGATTTAGATTTTCCGTAATTTTGGTAAGTGTCGGAACTATTCTTTTGAAAAAACTACCACTGATTTGCTTCTCCCTCCTTCCAACATCCGAGCTTGTGCTCCGTCTCTAAGGAACCTGTCGTTG
Organism: Schistocerca piceifrons; assembly: GCF_021461385.2. Taxonomy (NCBI): domain Eukaryota; kingdom Metazoa; phylum Arthropoda; class Insecta; order Orthoptera; family Acrididae; genus Schistocerca; species Schistocerca piceifrons. The sequence continues at coordinate 647,012,099 of NC_060149.1, forward strand.
ACTGGACGTTAACACTAACCATCTTTCTTCGATATAAAGTTACAGTTTTTTAACAGAAGCATTTCTCGATTGAATAAATTTAGATAAATAAAAGGTACTTTGTAGGATTTACAGATAACTTCATACTAATAGTGAAATTGCGACTAAAACACATACAATCTGACAAATAAAGTGAAGCACACAGAAGGGCAGGAGGAAACGAAATGAAACCTCACAGTTTGACAGGGTATGTAATGATATTTTTATACTCGAGACAAGTTTACAAAGAACTTGGCAATATGATCCAACTTATCAGTATAGCATGGCATCCCTTCTGGTCTCGATACGCGCACTGATTCAATTCGGAAGGGTGTCATAATCCTTTTGTGTATTCTCCAAAGGCACGTTGGCCCACAACCTACACTCCTGGAAATGGAAAAAAGAACACATTGACACCGGTGTGTCAGACCCACCATACTTGCTCCGGACACTGCGAGAGGGCTATACAAGCAATGATAACACGCACAGCACAGCGGACACACCAGGAACCGCGGTGTTGGCAGTCGAATGGCGCTAGCTGCGCAGCATTTGTGCACCGCCGCCGTCAGTGTCAGCCAGTTTGCCGTGGCATACGGAGCTCCATCGCAGTCTTTAACACTGGTAGCATGCCGCGACAGCGTGGACGTGAACCGTATGTGCAGTTGACGGACTTTGAGCGAGGGCGTATAGTGGGCATGCGGGTGGCCGGGTGGACGTACCGCCAAATTGCTCAACACGTGGGGCGTGAGGTCTCCACAGTACATCGATGTTGTCGCCAGTGGTCGGCGGAAGGTGCACGTGCCCGTCGACCTGGGACCGGACCGCAGCGACGCACGGATGCACGCCAAGACCGTAGGATCCTACGCAGTGCCGTAGGGGACCGCACCGCCACTTCCCAGCAAATTAGGGACACTGTTGCTCCTGGGGTATCGGCGAGGACCATTCGCAACCGTCTCCATGAAGCTGGGCTACGGTCCCGCACACCGTTGGGCCGTCTTCCGCTCACGCCCCAACATCGTGCAGCCCGCCTCCAGTGGTGTCGCGACAGGCGTGAATGGAGGGACGAATGGAGACGTGTCGTCTTCATCGATGAGAGTCGCTTCTGCCTTGGTGCCAATGATGGTCGTATACGTGTTTGGCGCCGTGCAGGTGAGCGCCACAATCAGGACTGCATACGACCGAAGCATACAGGGCCAACACCCGGCATCATGGTGTGGGGAGCGATCTCCTACACTGGCCGTACACCACTGGTGATCGTCGAGGGGACACTGAATAGTGCACGGTACATCCAAACCGTCATCGAACCCATAGTTCTACCATTCCTAGACCGGCAAGGGAATTTGCTGTTCCAACAGGACAATGCACGTCCGCATGTATCCCGTGCCACCCAACGTGCTCTAGAAGGTGTAAGTCAACTACCCTGGCCAGCAAGATCTCCGGATCTGTCCCCCATTGAGCATGTTTGGGACTGGATGAAGCGTCGTCTCACGCGGTCTGCACGTCCAGCACGAACGCTGGTCCAACTGAGGCGCCAGGTGGAAATGGCATGGCAAGCCGTTCCACAGGACTACATCCAGCATCTCTACGATCATCTCCATGGGAGAATAGCAGCCTGCATTGCTGCGAAAGGTGGATATACACTGTACTAGTGCCGACATTGTGCATGCTCTGTTGCCTGTGTCTATGTGCCTGTGGTTCTGTCAGTGTGATCATGTGATGTATCTGACCCCAGGAATGTGTCAATAAAGTTTCCCCTTCCTGGGACAATGAATTCACGGTGTTCTTATTTTCATTTCCAGGAGTGTATATATCCAGGGCTTGATATCCTTTATACTGGCACTGGGATGGAGTTAACATACGAGATCATACTACGTGTGTTCTATCGGGGACCGATCTGAGGATTTTGATGACCACGGGAGTGCATCAACATTTGGCAGAGAGTGCATAGGGACACGTGCCGTATGTTTAAGATCATTCTCCTGCTGCAAAATGGCACCGCTATAGTGTCGCATGAGAGGCAATGCCTGAGGACGCAGGATGTCTGTGGCGTAACGTTGTGCCGTCAGGGTTCCCTCAATTACTATCAGCCGTGACCCGAAGACATACCTGATGGCTCCCCACGCTATGACTCCAGGGCTAACACCGCTGTGCCTCTCCAAAACAATGGAAGTATCGGACATCTCTCCAGGTTGCTACCATACTCTCTGATGATGGTCATCCAGGGTAGTGCAGAACCGTGATTCATAGCTGTACTTCAGGGCTTCACAACATACGTGATCGCGGAGCAAGCTGTGAGCAGCAAGGCGCGAGCACGGAGCAGCGCGAGCACGCTACCCCCACTACCGGACCAGAGCGGAGAGTGGGGAGAGTCACGTGGGGCACACAACAGCTGCCGCCAGTCAATGTAAATCCGCGGCCACCTGCAGGGATATCACTCACGAATTATTACTGCGACAAATGAAACAAATAAAGGAGAATGTACAGGTGCCACATAATTTTATTAGCTTAGTGTATGCCTCTACATTCGTATTAATTTGTGAACTGTTACACAATAAAAGGTGTCACTGATGTGTGGGATTCTCGGTTATCTTGTACTTTTTGCCCTTTACAATTGCGTCTATGTTCGGAGTAATTGTTCTTGTGCATTGTAGGCGCAGCGTGCAGTTTAAATTTCGATGAGACAATGCGTTTCTCAGGCGCGTCTTGTTACATTTCATTGCAGAGAACAGTTGTTCACAAACATACGTGGAACCGAACAATGATATTATTGTAGCCGCCAGTTTGTGCAAACGAGGAAATCTATCCTGAGGGTAGTGTCTGTAGAATTCCAAAATGTTTTTCTTGTTCTGAAATTTGTCTCTGTATTCTCTGTCACACTGCAGGTCAATAATTTCTAGTTGCAGCTCAGGACGAATCTCTTCAATATTCGCTGAATATGGAGAGGAGAACAGATCAAAATCACTGTCTAATGCTGTCAGATCTTGAAAGCGTTGATCAAATTCTTCCTTAAGGACAACTAAACTATGTGAATAATGTTCACAGTCTTTGTGAACATCTTACATGGATGATAATTTAGGAAAATGAGCTAGATTTCCTGTTTCCAGCTGACTCACCCAAAGTGTCAATTTCATTTTAAAAGCTCGTATTTGATCTATGAAATGAGTAATTAGCAGATCTTGACCTTGTAGTGAAATGTTCAAAGCATTCAGACGGCTAGTTAAATCTACTAAGAATGACAGATCAAATATCCGTGAAGGCCCTTTCAATTCAGGAACACACATGTTATTTATTTCTATGAACATATTTATCTCATCTAATAGGCAAAAAAATCGATTTAATAATTCGCCACGACTAAGCCAGCAGACCTCGCTGTAATAAGGCTGGCTACCATCTGGCTTTCTACATCCTCAAGAAAGCTTTTAAATTGTCTGTGTTGTAGCCCATGCTTCCTTATATAATTGGTTGTACGAACAACAACACTCATCACATTTTTAGAGTGATACTCTTTGCACATAAGTTTTCCTGGTGGATCACACAGTGAACGCCCCTTATTTCATTCGGCACGGTCAGTTTTTGCATTTTCTCCTTCAACAGCGCAACGAAACCTGATTTTTTTCCCTGTCATCGCTGGTGCACCGTCTGTAGACACTGAAACTAAAGAATTCCACGACAATCCTGTATTTTCAACACTTTCTTCAACACTACTTAAAATATCACCTCCGGTTGTAGTGTTCTTCATGGCTACTACATTGAGAAGCTCCTCCCTCACCTGAAGATCTCTATTAACACCTCTAATAAATATGGCGAGCTGCGCTGTTCCAGTAATATCAACACTTTCGTCCAGAGCTAGAGAATACGCCATAAAATCTTTACAGATGTTTGCAAGCTGGCTCTGGACGTCGTCTGCCATGTCCTGTATGCGACGCATAATGGTCATGTTACATAATGGCACAATCCGAAACTGTTCAACTTGAGATGGACACAAATGTTCCGCTGCAACTACCAAACATTCTTTTATTAAATCGGCATCAGTGAAGGGGCGCAAGGATTTTGCTAAAAGCAAAGCAATTTTGTAACTCACTCTGAGAGCTGCCTCAGTTGATTATTCTTCGTCGTCCAGATCTTCTTCGGACAGCTTCCTTTTAAGTTTAATAACTCCCTGTGCACGATCTGGTCCATCATATTTTCCACTTCCGTAGTCTTTCGCGTGGTACGACATATAATGTCGCTGCAAAATTAAATTTCATAAAAGAATTCAGCGTTTTGTGACATACTAAACATTTTGCAATACCATCTTTTTCTGTAAACAGATACAATTCCTCCCAGTGGGGGTTGAACTGCGAAAGCATGGTTGGGGTTACACAACGGTGACTTGACATGATTCTTAACGAGCGAAGTGACTGTTAGAACTGATCGTAGTACTTTAAATGTTACACAGTCGGCGCGAATTCAATAGGCACGCTGCGGCCCTATTCAAACGCGCACGCGCATTTCCCCTCCCTCCCCTCCCTCCCTACTCCGCGACCTTGCACCTGCTCGCGAGCACGTGCCTGAGCAGACTGAGCAGACGCGAGTACTCGCGCTCAAAACCAGCCAGTTGTTAAGCCCTGCCGTACATAACACGATGCCATTCATCAGCGATCCATGCTTCCTGATTAATGTTTCACACCAAACGCAGCCGTTAGTGGTGTGGTGTTACCGGCAGCCTACGGGTGGGACTGTAATTTCCTGTTTCGGCTGCTGCTAGTCCAATATTTGCTCTCGGATTGCTGGCACAGATATGAACGGCTTACTGAGCGCTTGGTGCACAATACGACGAACGTTCCTTGTGGTGGTCAGACGTGGTCGATCGGAACTTTCACGACGAGTATACTTGTCCTCATGTTCCTATGTAGTCCAATTTCGGGCCATTGTGTGTTCCGACTGTACCAAAAATCCGGATATTGCACAATTCGACCAGTTGCCCAATTAGAGATCCACAATGAGGCCCTGTTCAAAATTTCTCAGGTACTGATAACGCTGTCTTACACTAGTATGTGTAATCTCCGTCTTCTTCACGAACATCATTCTGCATCTGACGATGTTCACACCCCTTACTTACTCTACCGGGCGTGGTAACAACACTAAACAATAACTTCGATAATGCATGCTGGTGGACGTTCTATTGGTCACAGAGAATTGCAACTCTAATCGTTTACATATCCGCCAATGATAAGTACGAAATTACACTGACATTTGACCATGTCATTCACATTTTTTGTCAGGCAGTGTATATATTGTTCTTACCTCGGTTCATACAACGCGTCTCTCGGAATCTACCACCATTATCTTAGCAAATAATTGACTCTTAGGTGTAGCCCAGTGGAACAACTGCCAACCTAAATCAATCATATTGAAACATACGGCGAAATTCATTTACAGTATATCTACTCAATATAATTACCTGCAGGAGAAAATAATCAGCGTACTACAAACGATACTGAAAATCAGTACTATATAACCAAGCGGGTCCAAGGCTTCCATCCAGTCCCTCGTTGACCAGTCTGGTTTGGCAGTAGGAGGTAGCAAAAGGAAGCCGAAGTTTTAAATTCCACGTTTAAGAAATCGTTCAGGCACGAGAATCATACAAACGTAACGTCGTTTGACCACCACTAAGAGTCCTTTATCAATGACATAGTAATAATCATCCCTTTCTTAGAGAAACAACTGAAAGAGTTGAACATAAATAAGTCACTAGATCAGGATCGAATCCCGCTTCTGTTTTACATACAGTACTCTACATCATTGGCCCCTTACTTACTTTGCATTTATGGCGAATCTCTCGACCAGCGCAAAGTGCCAGCCGACTAGAGAAAAGCGCAGGTGACTCTTGTATATAAGAAGGGTAAAAGAACGGACCCACAAAATTTTAGCAGCGGTTTGATGCAGAGTTCTAGAGCATGTTCTGAGTTCGAATATATTAAACCTCTTAGAAACTGAAAATCTCATGTCCAGGAATCAGTACTGCTTTAGAAACCATCGCTCGTGCGAAACCCTTTGCTCTTTTCTCACATAATATTCTGCGAACTATGGATGAAGGACTACAGGCAGATTCCATATTTCTAGATTTCCAAAAATCAATCTACAGTGTACCCCACTGCAGACTGTTTACGAAAATACGTGCATACGGAACAGGCTCCCAGATATGTGACTGGCTCTAAGATTTCTTAAGTAATAGAACCCAGTGTGTTGTCCTCGATGGTGAGTGTTCATCGGAGACAGGGGTAACAGAAGGAGTGGCCCAGGGAAGTGTGATAGTACCGTTGCTACACTACTGGCCATTAAAATTACTACACCACGAAGATGACGTGCCACAGACGCGAAATTTAACCGACAGGAAGAAGATGCTGTGATATGAAAATGATTAGCTTTTCAGAGCATTCACACAAGGTTGGCGCCGGTGGCGACACCTACAACGTGCTCACACGAGGGAAGTTTTCAACCGATTTCTCATACACAAACAGCAGTTGACCGGCGTTGCCTGGTGAAACGTTGTTGTGATGCCTCGTGTAAGGAGGGGAAATGCGTACCATCACGTTTCCGACTTTGATAAAGGTCGGATTGTAGCCTATCGCGATTCCGGTTTATCGTATCGCGCCATTGCTGCTCGCGTTGGTCGAGATCCAATGACTGTTAGCAGAATATGGAATCGGGTGTAATACGGAACGCCGTGCTGGATCCCAATGGCCTCGCATCACTAACAGTCGAGATGACAGGCATCTTATCCGCATGGTGGTAACGGATCGTGCAGCCACGTCTCGATCCCTGATTCAACAGACGGGGACGTTTGCAAGACAACAACCATCTGCACGATCAGTTCGACGACGTTTGCAGCAGCATGGACTATCAGCTCGGAGACGATGGCTGCGGTTACCACTGACACTCTATCACAGACAGGAGAGGCTGCGATGGTGTACTCAACGACGAACATGGGTGCACGAATGGCAAAACGTTATTTTTTCGGATTAATACAGGTTCGGTTTACAGCATCATGATGGTCGCATCAGTGTCTGGCGACTTCGCGGTGTACGCACGTTCGAAGCGTGTATTCGTCATCGCCATACTGGCATATCACCCGGCGTGATGGTTTGGGGTGCCATTGGTTACACGTCTCGGTCACCTCTTGTTCGCGTTGACGGCACTTTGAACAGTGGACGTTACATTTCAGATGTGTTACGACCCGTGGCTCTACCCTTCATTCGATCCCTGCGGAACCCTACATTTCAGCAGGATAATGCAGGACCGCATGTTGCAGGTCTTGTACGGCGCCTTTCTGGATACAGAAAATGTTCGACTGCTGCCCTGGCCAGCACATTCTCCAGATCTCTCATCAATTGAAAACGCCTGGTAAATGGTGGCCGAGCAACTGGCTCGTCACAGTACGCCAGTCACTACTCTTGATGAACTGTGGTATCGTATTGAAGCTGCATGGGCAGCTGTACCTGTACACGCCATCCAAGCTCTGTTTGACTCAGTGTTCAGGCGTATCAAGACCGTTATTACGGCCAGAGGTGGTTGTTCTAGGTACTGATTTCTCAGGATCTATGCACCCAAATTGCGTGAAAATTTAATCACATGTCAGTTCTAGTATAATATATTTGTCCGATGAATACTCGTTTATCATCTGCATTTCTTCTTGATATACCAATTTTAATGGCCAGTAGTGTATTTTCTATATACATGTGGGGAGCCATCTGTGGTTGTACACTGATGATGCTATGGTGTACAGGAAGATGCCGAAGGTAAGTGACTGTCAGTTGATACAAGATGACCTAGAGAAGATTGGTGGTTGGTGTGATGAATGACAGCTGGTTCTTAATGTAGAAAAATGTGAATTCGTGAGGATGAATAGGAAAAACAAACCCATAATGTTCGGATACAGCGTTAGTAGTGTCCTGCTTGACACAGTCACGTCGTTTAAATATCTGGGCGTAACGTTGTGAAGCGATATGAAATGGAAGGAGCATGTGAAGAATGTGGTAGGGAAGGTGCATATCGACTTCGGCTTTTTGGGAGAATTGTAGGAAAGTGTTGTTCATCTGTAAAGGAGACCGCACGCATGACGCTACTGCGACCTGTTCCTGAATGCTGCTCGAGTGTTTGGGATCGGCACCAGGTCGGATTGAAAGAAGACATTGGAGCAATTCAGAGGCGAGCTGCTAGATTTGTTACCTGTAGATTCGATCAGCATACAAGTGTTACGGATACGGTTCGGGAGCTCAAGTGGGTATCCATGGACGGAAGAAGACATTCATTTCGAAGAACACTGCTGAGAAAGTTTGGAGAACCGGCATTTGAAGCTGACAACAGAACGATATACTGCCGCCAACATACATTTCGCGCTGGGACCACGAAGAAAAGTTACGAGAAATTAGGGCTGATACAGAGGCATATAGACAGTCGTTTTTCCCTCGCTTTGTCTGAGAGTGAAGCAGGAAAGGAAATGACTGGTTGTGGTACAGGGTACCCTCCTCCACGCACAGTACGGTGGCTTGCGGTGTACGTATGTAGATATAGATAACTATTGATTTAATAAGCTACAGGAAGAGTGAACTTTAAGTGAGAATTATTAGCAAAAAATGCTTGGAATGATGCTAATTTCTTCGTACGTTGTTTTATGCCGTTAGTTTTCCTAGTTAGTTGTTAACATTCTAACTCCGACAAATTTTTCTAGGAACAAAGCTTTTGGTCTCGCGAATTTCTTTGACGGTATAATGATTGTGAGGCGATCCGCTTGGTATATATCTGGAACCTATCATACAGACAATGCTGCTGCCCTTTGTACATTTTAGTTTCATTAATTAATAGCAGGTAACGTTATTTGCCTTCACACCTGAAAACTATTTCCTCGTTAATAAAAATTCCCCACTGTATACATTTCTTTAAGAACTTAGTGTAATTACTCTTCAACGTAGCACAACTAACCTGAGCTGTGGGGTGGATACTTCCATCTGGCTCCAATTAAATTGAAACAGAATACACAATTAGTCAACTTTAACGTATATTCTCGTCGACAATGGCATAATCTCTGGTGGTATTTTATTCAGAACCACACCAGAAAAATAAAAGAACTAAATGGTTCAAATGGCTCTGAGCACTATGGGACTCAACTTGTGAGGTCATTAGTCCCCTAGAACTTAGAACTAGTTAAACCTAACTAACCTAAGGACATCACACACATCCAGGCCCGAGGCAGGATTCGAACCTGCGACCGTAGCGGTCTTGCGGTTCCAGACTGCAGCGCCTAGAACCGCACGGCCACCTCGGCCGGCAATAAAAGAACTGCAATAAGAAATGTACGTTAAGAAATATTATTTTTACTCATTAATTGCGTTGAGGCCCACAAAACTTCTGTCTCGTCAAATTTACCTCAAAGAGAACTCCAATTCTTGAAAAAAGTAACTAAAAGCAGTATTGTACCATTAATAAATTTCCTATGCAGCTATTGCTAACGAGGTAAGGAGTAATGGTTCTTCATAATTTATTCGAAGCCTAGCTTTGGAAGTGATGTTTCATGGTTGACCGAGTAACCGAATGGCTCATATCACGAATTCCCATAATTGTTCAAAAGAGCATAGTTATCTGGGCACCGCTCAATGTTTCTCTGTGCTCTACAAACCATTTTTGTAGAAGGCGTGTTCGATGGCTAATTGAGATATCGTCCGGAAAGACGACGTCAACGTTTTTCGAAGGAAATTATTCTGCAGAGAGTTCACAGTAACGAATTCGATCCTATATCATACACAAGGTAAAATAAACAAGTGAATAAATATCATACCAAGAACACGAACATTTCCGTGAAGCAGAACGGCTGTGTTGTAGCCTTTGGCGCTGGAGGTAGCTGAGAATCTCCCTGACACTTTCGCGCTTACTAATCGAACATGTAACACAACGTATTGCTCTTCTTTGGCTACTCTCTGTTTTCTCTATCAGTTCTATCTATTATGGATCCCAGACTGAAGAGCAGTATTGAAATTCCGGTTGAAAGAGACTTTTGTAGGCTAACTCCTTGCCCCATCACAAGGATCTTCCAATGAATCTTTGTCCGGCATCTGCCTTTCCTGCGATTACTCTTACGTGCTCGTTCGGGATGCGTACTCCCAGATATTTAATGGACGTCACTGCTACCAGCGATTGTTATCCAGTTGTGTAATCACACAGTAATGGGTCTTTCGCCTATTTATGCGTACGACGTTACATTTATTTATGTTCAGATTCAACTGCCAGCCCCTGCACCAAGCATCTACCCAATGTAGGTCTTCCTGTATTTCGTAACAATTTCCTAGTGTTGTTACTTCTCTATTTGCAACATTATCATCCACGAACAGCCCGATGGAGCTTCCAACTTCATCCAGTAGGTCATTTATACAGGGTGTTACAAAAAGGTACGGCCAAAATTTCAGGAAACATTCCTCACACACAAATAAAGAAAAGATGTTATGTGGACATGTGTCCGGAAACTCTTAATTTCCATGTTACAGCTCATTTTACTTTCGTCAGTATGTACTGTACTTCCTCGATTCACCGCCGTGATTTCATACGGGATACTCTACCTGTGCTGCTAGAAAATGTGCCTTTACAAGTACGACACAACATGTGGTTTATGCACGATGGAGCTCCTGCACATTTCAGTCGAAGTGTTCGTACGCTTCTCAACAACAGATTCGGTGACCGATGGATTGGTGGAGGCGGACCAATTCCATGGCCTCCACGCTCTCCTGACCTCAACCCTCTTGACTTTCATTTATGGGGGCATTTGAAAGCTTTTGTCTACGCAACCCCGGTACCAAATGTAGAGACTCTTCGTGCTCGTATTGTGGACGGCTGTGATACAATACGCCATTCTTCAGGGCTGCATCAGCGCATCAGGGATTCCATGCGACGGAGGGTGGATGCATGTATCCTCGCTAACGGAGGACATTTTGAACATTTCCTGTAACAAAGTGTTTAAAGTCACGCTGGTACGTTCTATTGCTGTGTGTTTCCATTCCATGATTAATGTGATTTGAAGAAAAGTGATAAAATGAGCTCTAACATGGAAAGTAAGCGTTTCCGGACACATGTCCACATAACATATTTTCTTTCTTTGTGTGTGAGGAATGTTTCCTGAAAGTTTGGCCGTACCTTTTTGTAACACCCTGTATACGAGAGGATGTCAGAAAGTAAGTTAAACGTTATTATGGCTTTCGAAGTAACTATTATTGAATGCCGCTCTACATTTCAAAGTGACACAGATACATGACACTTTTTTCCACATAATCACCAAGTTTCTGTAAACATTGGTCGGAAAGTGTTACAGTCGTTCAATTTCTCGACGACAGAAATCCACTCGTTGGTCACGGAACCATTCTAGAACCGCTGTGTGAACGTCTGGAAAAAATGACGAAAATGACAGCTATCGAATTAAGTGACCATGAAATACGAAATTGAGTAAATTTGCTCATCAGAGGAAAGGCGAGTGAATCTGATGGGATATTTTTACGAATTTACGTGTGAAATAAATTACTCCTCTTCTAGCATCCGTGTATCGTGGGTCGCTGGAGGAGCGAAACGCTCCTAGTAACTGAAAAAATGAGTACACACTCAACAACAGGCCTATATCGCTGATGACGGTCCGTTTTAAAATTTTAGAAGACGTTCTATTCTTGCTTTTTATCAAATTTCTGGAGACCAAAAATCTCCCGTGTAGAAATCAATGTGGATTCCGCAAAAAGAGATCATGTGAAACACAGCTCGTCGAGACTGATGACGTGTTCCGTGACTTCAGGAAGTTGTTCTAAGCATTCCCGAAAGGTCAGTTAATGGACAAAATACAAACTTACCGAATATCAGATCAGGACTGGATTGAAGAGTTACTTGCAAACAGAACACAGCATGTCATTCTGAACGGAAACAAGCCTTTAGATGTTAAAGTACTTCGAGCGTGCCCCAAGAGAATTTTATAAGACCATCACTTTCCACAAAATACGTCGGGACTTCAGAAAGAGTAAATTACAAAAGTCGTTCGAAGCTAAGGCCATTGCGAATGGTCCTGCTAGAACTGAATCACTTTATTGGAATAGCGCACTGAACCCATCACACTGGAGGAGTGCCAGGACGCTATTTCTCGTGGCCTGTGTATGTTGAGACAGTCTGGTAGTAAATGACTGCGATTTACCCGTATGTGACGCAGTATGGTATCACGTTCGACATACTTCAGCTATATACGTGTTACGCTTGCAACACATCAACAAACAATACAACATGAAAGAGAGATGGTAATGAGGCGACATGAACCTTAATTACCCGTATAAATCCAGATCCTCAAACGCTCCCACGGTGCTATCACGTAACTATGACGCAGCGCTGCTCTTATTTGTCTACTACAGACAGAAACATCTCGGTGTTTCAAACACATAAAAGTAAACGTTATTATGTATATATAAAACAATATGAGGTAATTATACGCAATCAGAGAAAATCAAAAAGGTCTATTAGCAAAAACTTTACAATAAGAAGGGAACAAGTACAACACTAAAAGTGTGTTACATGTGGCGCTGCCGCCTTTGCCAGCGTGCGTTACTTTCCTACTGTTGCGAACTGTACACAACGGAAGATACGCGACCTTATCAAGACATGCGAACAGCTTTGCTTTTTAGTCTGTACATTACCCTAGAACTCAACAGTTTTACTCTCAGAAGGTAAATGTTTCATGTTGACCGCATAAGAAATCTGAAATTTATTTCTTGTAACTGTTACTAAGCAGAAATATCTTCCTACCATTATTTACATTTTCATATACACCCGCAGTAAGCGATACTCAGATGCTAAGTTGTACAACAAGGATCCTCTTATTCTGAATGACAAAGAATGGCAATAAATATGAGAATTAATTTGTTATTATTGTAGTAACTGTAATGCAAATGAGAAGCTACGACGAAAAGAAAAGAAAATGAAGTAGGAGTAGCAGTATACGAGAAAAAGAACGAGAATACGAGATAATATTTTGAATCACTAAAACGCAATGTTCCGTATATGTTGTTAACGTGGAATTGATACGTTTGTGGATAGTTATCTGAGATAAAGCTTAGCGAATATGCGGTGGGGTAAACGTAATACACTATATTTGCGCTGCCACTGACCTGTAATCTGACGAACAGCTATGATAAATTCATATCCTCAAATATTAGGAACAAAAGTGCATACGAACATTCTCAAAGCGGGGAAAAATTACTGTTACTGGTAAGAACATCAAACAAACATACAAGCAGCAACAGCCGAAGAGATTTTACTGCTGTCACCACAGAGTCAGAGATGTTGGCATTTCTGTGTACTTTACACTACGCTGTAACGGTTAATATCGTTTCCATGTTGACAAATATATCATTCGAACTTTGCAGATGCAATGGCAATAAGTATAGCTGTTATCAGAATTGAAACATGAGTCAACAAGGGCTCTACGAACTGTTCTTCTTCTATGCGTGGTAAATCGTTTCGTTACCATTTCATTACGAAACATGTTTTGCTTAGTGAAGGGATGGCCAGTTTCTTCATATTATGTGTTCACGCAATAATTCTTCAAGAATTTATCAGTCTCATAGACACATGAGTGAGTACATAGTTTGGCGAAGTTTATTGCTACAAACGATTAGCGTCGGTGGTGACGAGTAGTTTATCTGCACTTCAGGAGCGGAGCCTGCACTGCATTACTACCTTACGTCAGGCTATGTGGATTACAACCTAACAGACATCGATGAACTAGTGCCATTCATATTTATGTTTGCTTCGACGTTAGCGTGTCCGTCTGCGTGACTACAAAAGGTGGAAGTCATACACTATGTGATCAAAAGTATCAGGACACCCCCAAAAAACATACGTTTTTCATATTAGGTGCATTGTGCTGCCACCTAGTGCCAGGTACTCCACATCAGCGACCTCAGTAGTCATTAGACATCGTGAGAGAGCAGAATGGAGCGTTTCACGGAACTCACGGACTTCGAACGTGGTCAAGTGATTAGGTGTCACTTGTGTGATACGTCTTCAGGCGAGATTTCCACACTGCTAAATATCCCTAGGTCCACTGTTTCCGATTTGATAGTGAAGTGGAAACGTGAAGGTATACATACAGAACAAAATCGTACAGGCCGACATCATCAGTTGACTGACAGAAACAACCGACAGTTGAAAAAGGTCGTAATGTGTAATAGGCAGACATCTATCCAGACCATCACACAGGAATTCCAAACTGCATCAAGAGCCACTGCAAGTACTATGACAGTTAGGCGGGAGGTGAGAAAACTTGTATTTCATGGTCGAGCGGCCGCTCATAAGCCACACATCAAACTGGTAAATGCCAGAAGACACCTCGCTTGGCGTAAGGAGTGTAAACATTGGACGATCGAACAGTGGAAAAACGTTGTGTGGAGTGACGAATCACGGTGCATAATGTGGCGATGCGACGGCAGGGTTGTGGGTAAGGCGAAAGCCCGGTGAACGTCATCTGCCAGCGTGTGTAGTGCCAACAGTAAAATTCTGAGGCGGTGGTGTTATGGTGTGGTCGTGTTTTTCATGGAGGGGGCTTGCATCCCTTGTTGTTTTGCGTGACACTATCACAGCACAGGCCTACATTGATGTTTTAAGCACCTTCTTGCATCCCACTGTTGAACAGCAATTCGGGGATGGTGATTGCATATCTCAACACGATTGGCACCTGTTCATAATGCATGGCTTGTGGTGGAGTGGTTACACGACAATAACATCCCTGTAATGGACTAGCCTGAACAGAGTCCTGACCTGAATCCCATAGAACACCTTTGGGATGTTTCGGAACGCCGACTTCGTGCCAGGCCTCACCGACCGACATCGATACCTCTCCTCAGTGCAGTACTCCGTGAAGAATGGGCTGCTATTCCCCAAGAAAACTTTCAGCACCTGATTGAACGTATGTCTGCGAGAGTGGAAGCTTTCATCAAGGCTAAGTGTGGGCTAACACGATATTGAATTCCAGCGTTACCGATGGAAGGTGCCACGAACTTGTAAGTCATTTTCAGCCAGGTTTCCGGATACTTTTGATCACATAGTGTATACTGGTTTGACCTCAATACGTGATGGACTTGGATGTGTAAAATCTGTGCTATGAGATCATCAGTGACTGAGTACATCTTCAGATTTTTTTGTTATGGATGGGGAAAGAAATCGGTGGGGTCCTTTCAAAGGAAACACCTCGGAATTTGTCTAGAGTGACTTAGGCAAATCACGGAAGACCTAAATTTGGATGACCGGAGACGGATTTGAATGGCCGTCCTCCCGTATGTGAGTCCAATCTACTAACCACTGCGCCACCTCACTCTGTTTCCAAATGAGGACAGGCTCTGAATTTCCTTGTAAGGTATTATAAAGTCTGTATCAATTTCTCGCCGAGTACAGCCAAATCACATTAACATTCCTACCACACCCTTGTAGTAACCACCAGAGAATCCATCTTCATTATTTCAGGCCGACAGAGATACTATGATAGTCGGCTACCTGTGGTTTACTTCAGCCACCTTCGTCTAGTCCTCTGACTAATTGTTTTCGATTTTTTATTGTTAATCATTCATGGCATGACAGCTGATTATTTATTTGCGACGTTTTGCTTTCCTATGAATATAAAATGAAATTGATAATTTTCACAAATAGTTTAATTTGTAGATTATTTTTATACATTTCTGTGAATTCTAAACCCTCCAGCTCCTCATATGCGTGCACGCAGTGATTGAACATGGCGTTCATATATGAGAAAACATTTTGTTGTTTTGTTGTGATAGTTCGTGTCTACATGAACCTTATACAACAGATGTTTATGATATATGAGGAACACACTCAACATAACTTCATAGCAGTAAAGACATGTCAAACATATGGCGGCTGTAGTGCACGCTTATGCTATATAAAATTGCTATATAAAACATATATGTAATAGTAACCCAACATAATTTCATTAATAAAGAGAGTGAGTTCCACATTAATTTTGAAAGATCTGTGCAGAGACTTTATTCTTGTTTGTGAGCTATAATGTACTGACGGAAAAAAATCACAGTATCAGGAAGGACTTGTGCGATATAAATGAAAGACGGGAGGCATGTAGTTACGCCTAAAGGATGATGTCTGTTCAAATTTCACGCCAGTCGCATGACAGTGGCGCTAGTACAAATCAGATTTGCTTTAAATATACGCTGTAACGGTCGAGAGCGTTAGTTACCTTTGTCTTTGGACGTGTTGAGCTGATGTTAATCAAGAATGTCTTTAAGACGACAGAGACGCCATTATTGACATCTCACTGAGTTAGACAGCAGGAGCTCTCTCGTGGTTATCCCACGCAGTCTGACTGTAAATTTGTACGTTAATCTGATGATTCGACCTATTGTGCTGCTATTCATGAACAGCATTCCAGGGAATGTTTTCCAACGGAATAACGCTCGTCCACGTACAACAGTTGTAGCCCGACATACTCAGCAGAGTGTCGATATGTTACCTTGGCCTGCTGGATCATCAGATCTGTCTCCAGTGGAGCACATATGGGTTATCATCGGAAGACAACTCCAGCGTCTTCCACAAACAGCATTGACCGTCCCTAAAGTGACCGATCGAGTGCGATAGGCATGGAACTCCATCTCACAAACTAATATCCGGCACCTGTACAACATAACGCACGCACATGTGCATGCTTGCATTCAACCTTTTGGCGGTTACACCGGTTATTAATATACCAGAGCCAACCAGAGTGGCCGAGCGGTTCTAGGCGCTACAATCTGGAACCGCGCGACCGCTGCGGTCGCAGGTTCGAATCCTGCCTCGGGCAATGATTTGTGTGATGTCCTTAGGTTAGTTAGGTTTAAGTAGTTCTAAGTTCTAGGGGACTGATGAGCTCAGCAGTTAAGTCCCATACTGCTCAGAGCCATTTGAACCATCAATATACCAGAATGTCATATTTGCAATGACTTACCTCGCGCTTTACATTAACCTGTGATCTTGCAATGTTAAGTAATTAAGTATGTTGCCTAGCCAAATGTATTCCCGAAATTTCACAGCCCTACATTAAACTACAGTACTGTGAACAATACAGTTCTGTAGTTCTGTGCATTACTGCGTAAATGTATTCATTTAGCTGTTCCAGCAACCAACAGTAAACAGATGCTTAAAAAGGGAAGATTACGTTTTAAAATCCCGTCGACGACGAGGTCATTAGAGAGAGAGCTGAGGATTGGAATATGAAAGAATGTCGAATGATATTGGCCGTGTCTTTTCCAATGAAGCTGTCCTGATATTTGCTCTGAGTGGTTTAGGCAATCCACGCAAAACCCACAGATGGATGGCCGGGCTGGGATTTGATCCACCATCATCAGGAATACGAGTCGATTTTCTTACTACTGTGCCACGGGGTTTCACCTCAAACGCTAAAAAAAAGGTCATATGAATTATATCTTTGCCTACTGCAATTTTAAAAAAAAGATTATTTCAAATAACATATTTTATTACGGCATGAATGGAGTAATTTTCGTATAAGTCGTCTTGCAACTTCGACTATTGCCGCAGGGAACGAAATGATATGGAAAGAAACTCATTTGAATCGTAGGGAGAGTTGAATGGTTTAAGAAAATTACTCATAGACAAGAAGTAACTTTCGGTGTAGTGGACGCTTTGCCTATCCAGACATGGCGCACGTAAGTTTTTAGATCAAGCAAGCTAGAGCCTAGTTTGCTGAGGAGGAAATGCAGACTATTAGAGACGAGACCTTTAACTACAAACCGAAGAGTCCTGATAAGCCACTGCTATGATTATGATTTTGGATGTTTCTTGAACGGAGTCTAAATATGCAGTTTTTGTCGAACTGTTTCCATTTGTCGGGTCGAATGGAATACACACGCTCCAACTTAGAAAATGATAGCTTAAGACAAGTAAATATTCTTGTGGTGTCTGTAGTTTGTAAATCATTTCATTAGCACTTTAATTTTTCGTTGATGACATAAAGTGGCCATCTCGTTGCTACATAAAATAGGCAATGAGTTTCAACATTTATTATATGTCATGAGATCAGAAAAAGGTTCATTTCATCTGAGTTTGACAAATAAGATACTAAGAACTTACAAATAAAATAGCCTTAAAAAGTAGTTCAGTCAGAATGCTACACTTGATAAAATGACTCATTTTTGAGTTACTTTTTAATAATAAGTTCTACTGAAAACACGTTAATACGTGAATGACATAGTTCACACGGTTTACGCACAGCTTTCGTCCCTTAGGGAAACTGATGGTCATCATTAAGCAATAGGCAAACTGCCTTAAAATAATACGATAATAATCCAGAAATCGAGGGGGATGACAGCCCAACATTAGCTGACACTACAAAAAGTAGGACAAACGATAAACAATAAAGACATTATTATGTTTTTTTAAATCAAAGATAGAGAAAGACTTAAAGCGAAACGAAAAAAATTTAAAAAAGTAATCTGTCTGTACCAGATAAAAGGATAGAAAAGCTATACAACAATGAAGGAGTCCATATGACCCTGAACTTATATTTTGACCGAGCGAGCTTCCAACCCGCGTCCAATTATCTTTATTTAGATCTCCCGTAGACGCCCTACACGTTTGAGACGAATGTGGGGTTGGTTGCTTAAGTTTTTCTAGTGGTACGTCTCACGTGCTTTAGTACTAGCCAACACATTAAACTGTGCGGCGAACTATTTCTACTTTACGTTGTAGCAGTGTTTCTGCCAATGCTGACAGCTTCCTCGAGACGAGTTTCTTTTCCAAACGCTGGCGTTCACAGAAGATGATTCCCTACGTAACTTCAGTAATGACTCTGTGTTCGCCTCGCGTGCGTCCCTGACTGCAGCGGTCGCGTGACCGTTGCTCCAGCTACACATGTGCTTCGCCGTGTTCTAAATCAGCCGTGTGATAGCATCGCCTCGGACGACCGTTTATAGTCATGTTTGATATATTGTCTGATAGACAGTTTAGATTCCAAACGTGGAGTTCTTACACAGTGCCTTTTTGGTGGTGCTCAGGCTGAAACTGTCGAATCCAGACGTTTGATTTATGGTATAGTCCTGTCAGAAGTTTTGCTATCTCCTTGTTGCACGTGAAGGAAACATAATGGATATGAGCCATGGCCGATTCGTCTCTACCAAAGTGCAAGTCCCAAGGTGTAATAAGTGTCTGTTCACTGATATGTAGAAATGACCTTTCAGGAACTTACAATTATGTTCCGGTGCTATAAACACTATTACCTTGATTTTTCGTGGGTTTTTCTTTTATGTAGCATGAGAAATAACTTTTTTGGTAGCTGTCGTACTATTCCTCTTGTAACAATCATTGGTGCATTGAAAATGGCCACATTCAAGAAGTACACATGCACGACATTTATTAGCATTACAATGCATATGGCCTTATTGCACGTATTTTTGTTTGCTATAGAATGATGTAAAGACATTTCCTGTGATAGTTTAGCGAGTTTGCGAGATGCAAATACTGTACAAGGATAGTGATTACATTCGCTTGCTTGTTTTAAGATATCATTTTCAAAGTGAGTGTGGTGTATTATATTCCATCTGAAAGGCCAAAATCGTTCCTCAGAACGCGAAAGTTTGCACCCGCTCAAGAAATGTCACTACGCACATAATCACAGTTACAGTTGATCAGCACTCTCCGGTTGATAATTAAAGGAATCGTCTCCGATGGAGGCCCCATTGCCTCTGTGACGGATTAAGCGGCAAACTGCCTACGTCCATCTTCTCTAAATAGGTCAAAGTCCACTACGCTGGAAGTGACTTCATCGGTAACAGATCAGATGTGACGCGAGGAGCGCCTTGCGAAAAATCCAGTCAAGTTTCCCCCCTTGATTGCATAATAAAATACTGAGATTTATAGTTTTAAAAATGATATTGAACATGAATCGCAGGAAATAATGATAAATACTCTTCTTTTCTTAAATGTTTAACCTGCCTGTGTTACGGCCCGCTAGTGACAAGCGATCAACCATCTACAATTCTGCAATTATTTTACTTTAATCCTATGGTCACGTGTCTTTCCGGTCGCTGTAGGCGAGGGATATCGTTCCGGCATCCGCCTATAAAAATGCGTAAAATAGGTTAAAATCCAAAATGGTCGTTAAACGTCACGCAGATTATATCTAGGTTTGTCTCATCTTCGTAACTCGTAAGCCACCGCACTGCACTGTTACATGTATGAGCTGGAGATTGTTGCGAAACTGTCCTGAACGAACTAACGAAAATTATGTGTCTCAAATAATGAGACAACATAAGTGTAATGGTTTCGTCTTTGGTCTTCCGACAATTGACAAGCCCCGAAATTCCAATGCAATTAATACTACTACAGTAATTAGTGACCACACAGTTGCAACACATTTTTCTAGCTTTTAGAAAATGCCAACGAAAAAAAAATACTATTCAACTTACTGACTCAAATGCACAAATGGCACTAAGCACTATGGGACTTAACATCTGAGGTCATTAGTTCCCCTAGACTTAGAACTACTTAAACCTAACTAACCTAAGGTCATCACACACACCTCCATGCCCGAGGCAGGATTTGAACCTGCGACTGTAGCGGTCGCGCGGTTCCTGACTGAAGTGCCTAGAACCGCTCGGCCACAGCGGCCGGCAACTTACTGAGGAATGCCCAAATGTCCTTTGTGTTACTAAGACAACATTAGAAAGTTATTCTGGAAGCCGAAAAAGCTAAACTGTAGACTGTAATAATTCAAGTTTGTGAAAAAGTAAATGCTCAATAAAATCAAATTTCTCATGAGATGATGAACTCTATCCACTGAGTTATACAAGAATCACCAAGAGGTATTTGTAAAATGGGTAATCAGACAGCAAGTGGATGTGATGTGGGCAGTCTTTTACTGGCACTTTGAAATATGACTAACCTTTCTTCTGTTTTGTTTTCTACAGAATGATGTAAACACATATTTCGTGATACTCTGATAGTGCTTATTCAGTCGACGATGAATATAGGACTCCAGCTTACATACCAAGGAATAAGCTAGTGAAAGGGATTGCGATGAGTTTCCTACACGGCTTATTCGTTAAGACATATACATCCAAACAGAAGCGTTTTGAATAAAGAACGGTATGAAAATGTTAAAGATGAAGTTTTTAAACATAATCACAGTTAAATTACTGATTAAGACGAAAAACTGAAGGCTAACGACTTGCAGAAGTGGAAATATACGTGAGAATTGTTCAACGCGTCTGCCTAGCACTTTCTGCGGAACTGGTGAAATACAACGAAGAATATGTTCGGAGAAAATATTCCTAGTCGTAGTTTCTACGTGTTGTGTTATTTCAAAAGTTTTAACAGGAAATTTGTAATTGTTAATTGTTTTGAACCAAAATGAACTTTTATTTACCTCAAAGCTTAGTATTACTTGATGGTACTGTCAAGTGACAAACCAACTTTTCTTGTGTCTTGCGTAGAGAAATGTCTATTTATGAATCGTTATTTATTGGCCTGGTAGTAAGCATCGTCAGCAGTTCGAATTTATAAATCAATTGCTAATAATAGTTCAGATGGTCGCAGCCATACTTTGATACATAATGATGTATAAAACACGTTAATGTTGAATCGCAGGTGATGTTAATTTATATTGCTTCTAGGGTTGTTTAAAAATTCGCAGGTATTCTGCTGTGAAACATCTGCATGCTCACATTAAGAATCACAATGAGATCGTATATGCTGTGGTCTCAAATATTTTCATTAGACATTTAACAGTAATTAATAATATTTAGCGCAAACGTGGTGTCAGAGCATATATTTATCTATGAAGAGAAGGGTCGCAGTTCTATCTACTTGACATCATATTAGAAAGAGGAACATTATTCAGTTTATTTATATAGGGTGATTTCTTCCACCATGTGAAAACTCCAGGAATTGATCAATGAGAGAATACGGAACAAAAAAGATCTAATGAACTTATGTCCGGAAATGCATGGTTTCTACGCTAGAGACCATTTATTCAATCATACATTGTTACAAAGACTGCGGTCCAATACACGCTGCACCACGCAGCCACAGCTACAGTATGTGTTGAAAATGGTTTCTATGTGCCTCAAAGCACGCGTGTATGAGCCGTAGCATGTTCTGTCTCACACGTTCACATCAGTCAGGCTGCATCCGAACAGTGACATAGGCAGCATGAATACGCTGCTCTAGTGTCTCCACATCTGAAATGGGCTCTACATACATGATACTTTTGAGATAGCCCCATAACCAGAAATCGCATGGGTTGAGATCCGGTGAACAAGCAGGTCATGCAACTGGACCCCCTCGTCCGATCCACCGACCAGGGAAGACACGATTGAGATGCATCCGGACGTTAACGGCGAAGTGAGCTGGATCACCATCATATAGCAGCCACATAACCCTTCGAATCACCAACGGCGCTTCTTCCAGCAGGGAAATCAAAGTCACCCGCAAGAAACGCCTACGGTTCCGGCCTGTTAGGCGACGTGGAAGGAAGGCTGACCCCAAAATACGGTCGCCAGTTATCCCGCTCACATATTCCGGCTGCACCGATGCTGGTGATTCGCTGTCACCGTACCATGGGGGTTCTGCATACTGTTCCACAGATGACTGTTACGAAAGTTGAAGATACCACTGCACGTAAAGGTGGCCTCATCTGTGAATTTGATGGATGACAAATCCTGGAATCGTGGTTGCCTGGTGAAGCAACCAGTGACAAAACTGCTCCCGATGCGGAAAGTCCGTCACTAGTAAGTTTTGCACACGCTGTAAGTGATATGGGTAGTAACAACTATCATGAAGAATATTCCACACAGTTGTCTGGCTCACTCTGTACTGGTGGGTCAACTGCCTGGTACTGACACGGCGGTCGCCTTCCACAGTGTTAATCACATTTTCCTCCAAGTCTGGTGTCCGATCATGTCGGGTACGTCCTTCATGCTTTTCTGCTTCCTGAAACGACCCTGTCTCAGCCAAACGGCGAAACACTGTTGCAAACATTGAATGCTGAGGTGGTTGTTAGCGTGGATAGGGCTCCTGATACAACCTTGTTGTCCGCCACCCTTCGCCATTTGCCTTTCCACAAGTAAACATCATGTCGGGAAGCTCGTGCTTCGAATACGGAACCATTGCATACAACGCTTTATCACATACGCTACAAGGTGAGTCAGCAAGAGAAGTGAATCAGGCACAACATTACCAATTACTATGGCAGGAGAGGGCACTAGGGCATGACGTATGGGGGACGGTACCACCCTCTAGGAGGAAACCATGCTTACTGTAACTGTGGCTACATGGTACAATGCGTATTAGACCGCAGGCTCTTTAACGATGTATGATTGAATAGATGGGCTCTAGCATGGAAACCATGCATTTCCGGACATAAGTTCATTAGAGCATATCGTCTCGTCGATCAGTCCCTGGGGTTTGTACACGTTGGAAAGAATCACCCTGTGTGCACGCTGAGCAAGACAGCAGTATGTAAACGGAACAACATCCTATCTGTGATCCATTCCTCATTATGTGTTTATATACCCTTTTTTTATTTCCGTGAAGGTGGAAGGGTACCGCTCGTGAAGTACTCATGGAAACGTCCGTCCAGACGCTAGACGCTACATCAGGTTAATAATTTCGATACGCCGACGCCTTTTAAAGGAGGAACTACATCTGCTTTAAAATTTTCTGCACAACGATGCCATTTCCAAATCTCACAGAGGACAGATCGCTATGGCATTAGATTTGGCCAGTTATTAGGTCGTTTTACGGTATTACTATTGCCTGCCTTCTGTCACCTACAAAACCACACACAATAATTCTTTTGTTGATTATTTCTAGAAATATCTACTACTTTTAACACGTAAGAGCCATGAGCTATGGTTTTCTTTGATTACCACTTTTAATTCACGTCCCAAGAATCCAACAGAAAGTCTTGCCTTATGTAAAGTTTCTGTTTCATACAGTTATTTGCGTTTGTATATGATTATTATTTATTGTCTTTCTTTATTCTCTGACCTAAAGCAGAATGTAGCGATAAGCGCCATCAGTACACTATATGTTGCATACATCCACCGACATTTTGGCAAATTTGTGATAAAGACAAACTGTTCATTATGTCTGCTCAAAATATTGTTCCTTTCCTTAGATGGGAGTTAATATTTATTTGTCCGCTAGCGAACCGCCCCGGCTTCGCACGGGAAGCACTAAGAACCTATGGCCAGACGACTTGTCTGGTGTAGTGGTAATAAATTATATACACAAACATTTCTCATGAATGAATTTATCTATTGGTTAAAACCGTATTAAAACCCTTAAGGTGTTTCCTGAGACTAGCCTTCACATACTGACCGAATAACGCGGCTGGGGACTTTAAAATACAGTATGTACTGATTTGTTTCCAATGTCCTGCCAGTGAAAAAAAAAAAAACGTTAATACGAGGGAAAGGAAAATTAGACTTCAACTCTCCGTCGATATCACGATAATTAGAGACGGATCACAACCTCGGAGTGCGAAACGATGGGGGAAGGAAACTGGCAGTGCTCTTTTCAAAGGAACCGTTCTGGTATTTGCCTGGAGCGATCTTGGGAACTCACGCAAAACCTAATTGTGGATGGCTGGACGGGGATGTGATCCATCGTCCTCACGAAAGTGAGTCCAGGCATGAGCATACGGTATTATTTAAATGGACGAGCGTAAGGTCTAGGAATTATACTCACTCTTTAAATATTACAACGCTCACACACTACTTGGAACAAACAGCTAACTGAGACTATAAGTGAAATCTTAATTTTCTGTTGTAATGTGTATCAAAAAGAATCATCCGATTTGGCACGTCTAGTTTTCTGAAACTAATAAACATATACAATGAATTATGCTTTTTGATGAACGGGAAACTGAAACAGTTTTTTCATATCTTTTCATAGGTATTCAATATTACACCTTGAGATGCATGGAATATGTCAACGCGGTATTCAAATTGTTCACAAATTGCAGCAAGCATGTCTTAAGTTACAGCTCTCACATCTGCTTTTATGCGATGTCTCAGTTCATTCATTGTTGTTTGTAATGGAGGCACATAAACAGAGTCTTTTATAAACCCCCACAAGAAATAATCACATACAGTCAGGTCCGGTGACCTTGGAGGCCAGTAATGTAAGGCTGAATCATTTGGTCCAGTGTGACCGATCCATCATTCAGTAATCCTTTGATTTAAAAATTTCCGCATTTCCACATGCCATGTAAGACTCGAGAGTTTGCTCTTTCCAACAGTAGGTTGTTCACACACGTATATCAAACAACATAATGGTTATGATTTTTTTAAATTGGATGATTCTTTTTGATACACCCTGTATTGCGAGGATAGCTTGAACGCTGGTGGTGGTGGCTGTGGATTTATTTAGCAAAGAACTCTATAGTATCTAATGAGGTTCTTACAGTTTCTGAATGCGAAATATTCTGGTGAAAGCAATAATCTGAGATGAGACAAAGCTGGTAATCAAATACTTTTATACATCACTTTTATAAACTACATAATTGAACATTTGGAGGATATTGCACTTGGTGCTAGTGAGAGATTTAAACTTACCAGCTGCAGGGAGGGCGACGTGATTCATTTAAAGAGGTTCCAGGAATATTAATTCATTTCAGATCGTTCTAAACATCATGGGCACCTAGAGAATCTAATTGTGATCGTAACGTGACAAAAAGAAAATACACACATCAAAAAAAGGTTTTGCATCACTTTGGTTCCGAGAATTCCGGAACCTCTACAGAAAATTGGAATAGAGATCAACATAAACATCATTTCCGCCGTTTTTATTGCTCATAAAATCCAGACATTGTATGTTGTACCACCATACAGCGAGACCTTCACAGGTGGTGGTCTAGATTGCTGTACATACCAGTACCTCTAATACCCAGTAGCACGTCCTCTTGCATTGATGCACGCCTGTATTCGCTGTGGCATACTATTCACAAGTTCATTAAGGCACTGTTGATCCAGATTGCCCCACTCCTCAACGGTGATTCGGCGTAGTGGTTGGTTGGTCACGTCGTCCACAAACAGCCTTTTTCAATCTATCCCAGGCATGTTCGATAGGGTTCATGTCTGGAGAACGTGCTGGCCACTCTAGTCGAGCGATGTCGTTATCCTGAAGGAAGTCATTCACAAGATGTTCACGATGGAGGCGCGAATTGTCTTCCATGAAGACGAATGCCTCGCCAATATGTTGCCGATATGATTGCACTATCGGTCGGAGGATGGCATTGACGTATCGTACAACCGTTACGGTGCCTTCCATGAACACCAGCGGCGTACATTGGGCCCACATAATGCCACCCCAAAACAGCAGGGAACCTCCACCTTGCTGCACTCGCTGGACAGTGTGTCTAAGGCGTTCAGCCTGACCGGGTTGCCTCCAAACACGTCTCCGACGATTGTCTGGTTGAAGGCATATGCGACACTCATCGGTGGAGAGAACGTGATGCCAATCCTGAGCGGTCAATTCGGCATCTGTACCGAACTGTATGGCGTCGTGGTTGCAAAGATGGACATCCCCATGGGCGTCGGGAGTGAAGTTGCGCATCATGCAGCCTATTGCGCACAGATTAAGTCGTATCACGACGTCCTGTGGCTACACGAAAAGCATTATTCAATAAGGTGGCGTTGCTGACAGGGTTCCTCCGCATCATAATCCGCCTTTGGGCGGCCTGAGTGAAGCATGTCATCGGCAGTTCCTTTCTCTCTGTATCTCCTACATGTCCGAACAACCTTGCTTTGGTTCACTCCGAGACGCCTGGGTACTTCCCTTGTTGAGAGCCCTTCCTGGCATAAAATAAAAATGCGGGCGCGATCGAACCACGGTATTGACCGTCTAGGTATGGTTGAACTACAGACAACACGAGCCGTGTACCTCCTTCCTGGTGGAATGACTGCAACTGATTGACTGTCGGACATCTTCCGTCTAATAGGCGTTGCTCATGCATGGTTGTTTACATCTTTGGGCGGGTTTAGTGACATCTCTGAACAGTCAAAGAGACTGTTTCTGTGATGCCCACAGTTAACGTCTATCTTCACGAGTTCTGGGAACCGGGGTGATTCAAAACTTTTTTTGATGTGTATATATGGTTTCTGTTCAATTAATGAAGAGGAGGGAATCAGTTGCCTTACTGCTGTCATGACACGAGTGACACAGATGTTGAAAAGAATATAAAGGAATATTGTTCCCACGCATCTGTGGCAAGAAACAGATGTCATATTACCTTACCAATGATTATTATATTATATTATATTACAGTCTTTTTTAGGTCCAAGACGCCGGCCGGAGTGGCCGTGCGGTTCTAGGCGCTACAGTCTGGAGCCGAACTGCCGCTACGGTCGCAGGTTCGAATCCTGCCTCGGGCATGGATGTGTGTGATGTCCTTAGGTTAGTTAGGTTTAATTAGTTCTAAGTTCTAGGCGACTAATGACCTCAGACGTTAAGTCGCATACAGCTCAGAGAGAGGTCCAAGACGTGGAGTATCAACTGCTAAAATTTACAGGTATTTCACAATAAGCTTTAAACGAGAATGTGGAAGGTTATGAAGGACGAGAAAACCCGCCGTGCTTCAGTAGCCGTGTTAAAATTTCTTAAATATGCAAAGATGGCGAAATCACTGATATAACTGAAGTTCGGCGTTCTTAATAAACAGAAACTGAACGAATACAAATTATGCGTAAAGAAAGCACCACCACCAACGTGCAGTAAAGTCGATAGTGAAATATTACCTACTGATCTGACGCGAAATCCTATGGCAATATAAATCTAGCATAAAGTCAGTAAACAAATAATGTGCCTCAGTGATAATACAACAACTGAGACGCAGGTTAATAAAGAGAAGATCTAAATACTTAATTCGGTTCTATGAAATTGATTCACTCAGTATGATAGTACTATGGGATCTCTTTCGACTGTCGCATGTATTCGGGAAGCGCAGACATTGCGATGAGCGCTCGTGGGATTGAAAATCAACTGAAATCGTTCAATATAGAAAAGGCAACTGGATCTGATGATGTACATGTACGATTCTATAGCGAGTATGTGAAAGAACTTGATACCATCATACCAGCAGGTCGATGGACAACGAATGGTTCCATGTGCTGAAAAAAAAAGTCATTCTGGTTTTGAAGAATGGTCATCGAACAAAGGTACGTAAGTGTAGACCAATCTGTTGTTGAACGATGGAAATATTTTATGATCATGCATTATTACCTTTTTCGAGGCTGGAAATCTCCTCTGTAGTAATTAACAAGGAGTTTGTAAATTACGGTCTTGTGAAACAGCTCGCTCTTTTTTCACATTAGATCTTGAGGACCTTGCATAAAAGCGCCCATGTTGATTCCTTGTTCCTTGACTTCTAGAAGGCATACCACACAGTTCTACACTTTCGGATAGTGAAGAAGGTACGATCTTACGACTATGGGACCAGCATTGTGAGTAATTCGTAACTTCCTAATGGATAGAAACGTCAGTGCAATAGAAACTTTCAGAGTAGCACAAGTGAATGTTATAGGGCAGTTACTGTTCAAGATCTAGCGGAAAATATAGGAAGCCCCTTGACGCAGTTGCTGGATGATACAGTTGTATCACAACGCTAAAAGATTGTCTTTACTGCGTAAGATGACTTGGAGACTTGTTTGGCTAACAATTTAGGCTGAGGAATACGTTATCTCCAAAAAAACATTAACAATAAGAAAAATTTTTAATGTCGTTTGGAAAAATGTACTTTTATTTTTGAAGCTTAATGCCTGGTTACTACTACTTTTACTGATAATTTACTGAGTCCCACTGCTCGTGCACCTCACGTATTTTCTGGCTTGCGAATAGACAACTGGTCTACAGCTACAACTATAAATATCTAGGCCCTTCGGCCGCAAACGGTTTATATTTTTATTACTACGTAGAACTAGTTTTACGGAATGTTGAAGCCATACTGAGATCCATAGCAAAAGTCCTATGGAAATGTACTCGTAATTCATTCTCGAAAAGAACTAAACTTACAAAATCGTTATTCGTTCGAATATTGAGTATTGTTTGCCCCTCTGGAACACTTACTAATTAGAATTATTTGAGGAACAGCATCAAGTCTCGTCATAGGTCGTATTGGCAAGCACGATACTTGCGGAAGTGTTCATCCAACTACAGTAGAACATACTACAAAAAATGCATTGAATGTTGTGGCTGGCTTTTCCATTAAAACTCCGAGAGCGTGCTGCCCAGGAACGGTCAAATAACAAGCAACTTCCTTCCATATGTATCTCGCGAAATAACCATGTTGGTGAAATGAAAGAAATTCGAGGTCATATGAATATTTATCGCAGAAAATTTGCGAATGAAGCGGGAAATACCTAAAATATTCTCAGACACATTCCATAAGACGTTTTGCGGTATAAGGCGCTGCTGTCATGGACTGTGCGGCTGGTCCCGGCGGAGGTTCGAGTCCTCCCTCGGGCATGGGTGTGTGTGTGTTTGTCCTTAGGATAATTTAGTTTAAGTAGTGTGTAAACTTATGGACTGATGACCTTAGCAGTTAAGTCCCATAAGATTTCACACACATTTGAACATTTTTTTTTGTGTTTTGCGGCGTAGACACATAGATGTAAATAATTTTCGCCATAGCGCTCAAGATTACTTGGATTCCATTAAGGACCTCTGTGCTTCGCTCGCTGTAGTCCACATGGTCCTCCGCACACGGTCAGTTGTAAAGTGTAGACACTAAAAGAAGCAGAAACAGATGAGCAACTGCTAGGCAATGAGAAGTAATAGACCGTGTACGATACTTAATGTTTAAAAAATTTTGTAAAATCAAGGAACGCAATTAAGATTTCTTAACGGAATAAAAAATCACCTTGTAGTATAACCTAACGTACCTTACTTGAAAATCACTTAAACTAAAACCCTTCAGGATAGAACGAGTGCCTCTCTCAGCGCTGAGGAATCTTCTAGGTAACATAATATTCTAGAAAATCTAACGTTTTCAGTGTAGTATTTCAGATCATATATTGTCGTTAGCTAATTCCGAGGATGAACTAGGTTAGATGTCGACCATCAACATTAAACGTCACAAGGATACCGGTGTCTCAAATTAGTATTTTAGAATAAAATAATTAATTTCATGTTGTGGTCACTTAGCATAACTGAGTTCCAACCCGGAACACTTGAGAATAAAGCAGTTATACGCGACCGATATCTTTTATAACCAATGGCACCACATTTATATTCGCCCACTGAGGCGATATTTCACGTCGACAAGCCTTAAGCACCAAATGATATTGAAGTCTGATTTAATATCTGGTAATGACTTTAAATGCAGAAAAATATGAAGTACTGCGCTCCTTAACATCAAAGAGCTTTAGTTTCTTTTTAACACTCACGCTTGTTGTAGTCAACGCCAGTAGCGTTTGTGATAAGAAAATATTGGAAAAAGAAAATGACCGTGAAAATACAACACCTAGAAGGAATGACCTAAATAAATTTATACGCGGGGGATTTGTAGACAAGTGAAAGAGAAATAAGAGATTAAGACGGCAGAAATTGCATATACGAAATAGCGGCGATCTATATTGCATGGCCGAAAAGTCAGATTTACGCCATACCCAGCTTCCAGACGCAGTGGAATCGCGAAATCAAGCGCCGGTAGATCTACTTATCACCAAAAGGCCCAAACGACAGTATATGAGTGAGTTCAAACGGTGATATGTCTTCGGGAAGTGAGAATTTCTTATCGTTTCAGTTGTAGAGGATTTACTGCCACGACAATGATGCGTGTGTGGATCTATTGTACTGAATAAGGTCACACATAGCAAAGAGAGGGTACTGAACCACACAATGTGACCACAGAACGGGATGTCCGCCATTACATATTCATGGCTTTTGTAGATTTTACAGCTTCGTCCACAATCTTGACTAAATCACTGTAAAGGATGTGGATCTATCTGTGTCGACGGTGAAATGGTGTCTTCTGTGAAGTTTAACTCGTGTGACTCACACCACTGCGTTTGTTTCCATTACCCAGCATCTATAACCACTTCTGACTGCATGGGGCACATCACGTTCTCGCTGACGTGCTGAGTGGCAAAATGTGGTGGCAGCAAGCATGTTTCTCTTCAGCCTGTCCTACAGTTGCTTCTGCATACGTGTTAAGTGCTACCGTGGTAACTGTACTCTGGCAACTTGCATTGTTGAGTCGCACAGTAGACAAAATAAAGTCAAGTATTATCATCTAGGTCGCCACTGAATGCAACTAGTGATCTCGACCCCTATGCACTGAAGATAGCAAGCATAGCAATCTCTATATAAGTTCGTAAAGATAGGAATAAGAGTTGCATGGTCGCAAATCTTACACTCAATTCTGTCATTGGGAAGGTAGACGAAAAATACAGTTCATATGTAAAATACTGAGCGAGTGGCATTGATGTGTTGGCCCAACTACTTGCCTTTAAATTGATAAAGCCTGATCACCAGAATGTTTTAACAGAGATTACTGGGTACGTTCATATATTTACAGTAGGCCGTTCTGGCACGTCCACAAGACTGAGTAACCCTTGAAACATTCTCTAAGCAACAGAGTATTCTTTTAGCAAGAAAATACGGTTTTCACAGGTTTGGCGGGTTATATGTTCAGTAAATGTTCCAACGCCATTTGCAGTCCGCATTTCTGTGTAATTGCCTTCACTGCCTCAGTTTACCTCTGCGTCACATTAGTGGTATTTATATTTCATATTCCACTATTACAATGCCGTTCTAATCGTTACAGACAGAAGAAAAAGTGTGGGCTCTGAGGCCTACGTGTATATCTACAGAGTGTAATGATTGTTGACTCACACTTTATTTGAAGAGTAGACGTGCAAAATTCAGTTTAAATGTAAAGACTCTTCGCCAATATATAATCGGAAACGCATACATTCTACCCTACAATGTCATTAATATTGCAAGCAAGTCGCAGAGGTGGGACAAAAGTCACTGTGTAGGTAATAAAATGAGTGTAGTTCCTTGTAGCTCAATAAAATGTCGCAACTATAAGCAATAAGAGGAGCAAATACTTCCCTAGTGTGTCGAACCATGTCGGTTTTATTGCCATGTGACAAACAGAGATGTCTGGGTGAGCAATGTGACCTTTTTCTGATGGCAGTAATATTGAACTTTATAACTCCCGGTTTTCCCACAAGCAACATTTCCTGCAGGACATATCAAGTTATCTTGTCTGATCCGGCTGTTATTTTCATAAATTTATAGAGTACCTGCGATGAAACAAAGAGAGGGGTGGCGGGCGTGTTAGCAGCGTTGTCTCAGGCGCCTTGCCTCGGTTCGCGAAGCTCCCCACGTCGGAGGTTCGAGCCCTCCCTCGGGCATGGGCGTGTGTGTTGTCCTTAGCGTAAGTTAGTTTAAGTTAGATTAAGTAGTGTGTAAGCGTAGGCACCGATGACTTCAGCAGTTTGGTCCCATAAGAACTTACCTCAAATTTCCAATTTTGTTCCCAAAGGGAGGGCTGGTAAATGGCTCTGAGCACTATGGGACTGAACATCTCAGGCCATCAGTCCCCTAGAACTTAGAAGTACTTAAACCTAACTAACCTAAGGACATCACACACACCCATGCCCGAGGAGGGATTCGAACCTGCGACCGTAGCGGTCGTGCGGTTCCAGACTGAAGCGCCTAGGACTGCTCGGCCACCAAAGGCCGGCCCCAAAGAGAGGGGAATTACCATAAAGTGTGAGATCAATAATTATGTTGAAGAACTAATCATTTATGAACGAATACAAAATACAGACAATGATACGAAAACTGTAGAAAGTGTTTTTAAAGTATGCAAATCCTTTATTTTGAAATGAGGTAATGTCAAATGTTAACTTCTCATCGATATCATAATTATTAGAGAAGGAGTAGCTCGATTGGTAACGATCGAAGATGGAGATATCCGGCATTAGTCTAAACTGATTTAAGAAACCCAGAAAAAATGAAATGAGGACGGCCGCATTTGAATTGAACACCGCTGTTTCTGAATAAGAGAACAGAATATTAACTGCTTGGTCATCTCGAGGGGCCGGAATCGAATCGAAAAACATAAGGAACTTAGGTATACATCGCATATACAAAAGAGAGATGACTAATGGCCAACGCACCTTGGAGATTGCTTTAAGACACCATCCCGACGGTGAATACTGTAGAGGGAAACTAGGAAAGAGAAAGCCTTATAGCGACAAGAACTGATAATCAACGTCAATACAGCTAGTTAACAATGGCCCTGAAATTGCAACCAGTACTTGAAAACGGTGTCTAGAAGGATAGATGTCTCAATAAAGATGGAAGTAATATTTTGAAATCCTCTGAAGCCATAAGATTGGATTAAATTAATATTGTTTCATGTTGTTTTATTTTCTTTTGAATCCTTCAACAATGCAATGGAAATGCTTACGTTACTGCTATCACAGAATAATAATTTCATTTTCTCTCAAAACGTTTTTAAAAATAAAACATCAAGGCGTAGCCGTAGTAGTAAATGTTAGAAGCTTCAGGAAAAATTTTTGCTTATTTTAAAGGAGCGATTTACTTTGGAATATTTCACAATTTATGGTGTCATTTGCCTTCTCGGGTTGTAGGAGAGATCAGCTCTTCGAAACCGCCAGACAACATGAACGCAGCGGAAAACGCTGACTGCAAGATGTAATTTAGCTTTGAAGATTTTCTGTTCATGAATTACTTGCTGCCAGGAACTTATATCGGAAACGAAGGCTATTATAATATTTATTTGTTCACTGACGAACAGAAAATTAAAAACGAAACTAAGTATTGTGTTGGATGGATTCAAAGCAATTGTTTGTAATGTGCAAAGATATTCCGAGCTTCGTAAGAAATTACTTGGATAACTAGACATGAAATACAGCTGTGCTAACAAAAATGAAATAATGTATGCTTAGATGATTTTTGGAGTGGAATCCTCTCTAGGAACGAATAATTCAACTACTAGAAAAGTAATACAAGTCATTTAAAATAAAATAGTACAGTGTTAATTTGTTAATGAAGAAAACAATTATTAAACGTATACATTGTTTCAAAAGGAAAATGATTGTGGACTGTAGTAGTGCTAGGAAAGTTAAAAAGTAGATAGATAAGCTGATATATTCTTGGTAAATCTAGTGACTGCTGCTCTACAAATCGGGAAACATTCCACATGTCAATTGCTACACATGAAAGTTATTAGTTGGTAGAAGCTGGAGCGCTGAGCATCATTTAAATTGCTGAGGATACATTTAACGTACAAGATAAAATTAGAAGATAAGCCAGCGTCAGGTATACCGCAAGAAAGTTGAACAGTAGCGTTACGGTCCAGTATACGTATGAAGAATTTCACACCTAAAGTCAGTCGCTCCTTGAGACTCCTCGCAGATGAATTAATTGCAAACCACTTCGATGTACCTTTAGAGAATTGTCCCTAAACGCGGGGAGTTGTGCTGACAGCCAACACTGGGAGCAGAGACTGTTGGCTTGACATACCATAAATAAAAGCAATGAAATATGCGTAAATAACCTATAGGGCCAGATATAGTAACGTTACACCGAGGAACGATTTAAGGTGAACCGAACACGTAAATCTTGCATGAAGAAGGCAGGAGCAGGACTTATATTTATTGCTAGGGCCCTTAGTAACTGTATATCACTATCTTATAGAAATATTTTTCTAAATTCTCGTTAATTACTGTTTTGAGTATAATTCGTCTATTTCAGACATCTACAATGAGAAAACTCGAAAAAGAACTATGCGTTTATATAATCAGTGGCACAGCAGGAGCCGCTATGGAAAAACATTGAACTCTAAGAAAAAGGCTTACTTTCATCTCTCCGAGAATGTACGTTCCAAGACGAATCAATTAATGTAGTAGTTTCTCCAATCATCCTACGTAATATCGACAACGATAAAGTTGGAAGAAGTTGGGTATTAACGAAGGTGTAACAACAACGTTCTTACTTCCTGCATACCGTTCACGACTGGTAATGGCTATGAGTAATGTGATACTGCTGCGTAATGCTACCGGTATCAAACATTGAACGGTGGATAGTGGAATTCAGATTCAGATATACTGTCCGAAAATCAGAACGAATGTAGAAACAAATATGTAAGCACACGGATGTTGAAACTCAATAGGTTACATGTTGCCCAAAGTGAGTTTTTGTATCTAACGAGAGATTATGATCTGTCAGTGATGTGTCATGGACGACAGGTAGGAGAGAGGTGACCAAATGATTTGAAATCCAGAGCAGACCTCTGCCAATGGTTCTCGTGACAACGAGCTAGCGAGTGAACAATTCTTTTTCTTTTTTTCTTTTTTTTTGCTTTGGAAACGAGAACTTAGGGTCACACTGTTCTACAACCACTCAGTGGCAAGGTATTTAAGCGAATGTGAGAATGTCAAGCTCTGACATCATTTTCGCTTTGTTAAACATTCGCTTGTCAACTACACTCTAAGACAAAGAAAACGATGCAACGCATCACGAAGGAATTATCCGAATGGTCCGGATATCGGTAAATATGATATACATGTACAGAAATATTGGATGATTTATTCAAGAGAAAGAGGTTGAAAAACTGAGAAACTCAATAACGTGTTGGTCCACTTCTGGCCCTTACGCAAGCAGTTGTTCGGTTTGGCATTGATCGATAGACTTGTTGGACGACATGAGGAATATCGTGCCAAAATCTGTCCAATTGGTGAGTTTGATCGTCAAAATCCCGTGGTGGTTCGAGGATCCTACCCATAATGCTCCAAACGCTCTGAATTGGAGACACATGCGGCTTCATTGCTGGCCAGGGCAGGGTTTGTCCAACAGGAAGACAAGTAGTAGAAACTCGTACCGCGTGCAGGCGGGCATTACCTTGCAGTAATGTAAGCTCAGGATGGTTTGCCGTGAAGGGCAACGAAGTGGAGCGTAGAATGTCGTCGACGCACCACTAAACTGTAAGGCTGCAATGGAAGACACCCAAAGGAATCCTGCTATGAAAAGAAATGCCACCCCAGACCATCACTCCTGGTGGTCGGGCCCTATGGTGGGCGACAGTCAGGTTGGTATCCCACAGTTCCAGACACGTCCTCGGTCTGGACTCATATTGACAGGAGTAGAATTGTCTTCAGTGATAAACCTCGTTTAGAAATGAGCCTCGATGAGCAGCGAAGACGTGTCTGGTGACGCCCAACAACAAGAAATAATAGTCTGGGACGACACGTCTCTTCATAGCATGACCCCATATGTTGTCATCTGCAGCACCCTTACAACACAGCGGCACATTGACTATACTGTAGGACCATTTTGTTGAACTCCACGACAAGCCTTCTTGGGCTTACATTTCAGCAAGATAATGCCCTCCCGCACACGGTGAGAGTTTCTACTACTTGTCTTCGTGCTTGCCAAACTCTACCTCCACGAAGATGATGTGCTAGAGACGCGAAATTTAACCGACAGGAAGCAGATGCTGTGATATGCAAATGATTAGCTTTTCAGAGCATTCACACAATGTTGGCGCCGGTGGCGACACCTACAACGTGCTAACTTGAGGAAACTTTCCAACCGATTTCTCATACACAAACTGCAGTTGGCCGGCGTTGCCTGGGGAAACGTTGTTGCGATGCCTTGTGTAAGGAGAAGAAATGCGTACCGTCACGTTTCCGACTTTGATAAAGGTCGGATTGTAGCCTCTCGCGATTGCGGTTTATCGTATCGCGACATTGCTGCTCGCGTTGGTCGAGATCCAATGACTGTTAGCAAAATATGGAATCGGTGGGTTCATGAGGGTAATACGGAACGCCGTGCTGGAACCCAACGGCCTCGTATCACTAGCAGTCGAGATGACAGGCATCTTATCCGCATGGCTGTAACGGATCGTGCAGCCACGTCTCGACCCTTGAGTTAACAGATGGGGACTTTTGCAAGTCAACAACCATCTGCATGAAGAGTTCGACGACGTTTGCAGCAGCATGGTCTATCAGCTCGGAGACTATGGCTGCGATTACCCTTGACGCTGCATCACAGGCAGGAGCGCCTGCGACGGTGTACTCAACAACGAACCTGGGTGCACGAATGACAAAACGTTATTTTTTCGGATTAATCCAGGTTCTGTTTGCAGCATCATGATGGCCGCATCCTCGTTTGGCGACATCACGGTGAACGCACATTGGAAGCCCGTATTCGTCATCGCCATACTGGCGTATGACCCGGCGTGATGGTATGGGGTGCCATTGGTTACACGTCTCGGTCACCACTTGTTCGCATTGACGGCACTTTGAATAGTGGATATTACATTACAGATGTGTTACGACCCGTGGCTCTACCC
Organism: Schistocerca piceifrons; assembly: GCF_021461385.2. Lineage (NCBI taxonomy): Eukaryota > Metazoa > Arthropoda > Insecta > Orthoptera > Acrididae > Schistocerca > Schistocerca piceifrons. The sequence goes on from NC_060149.1 coordinate 647,049,525, forward strand.
TTCATTCGATCCCTGTGAAACCCTACATTTCGGCAGGATAATGCACGACCGCAAGTTGTAGGTGCTGTACGGGCCCTTCTGGACACAGAAAATGTTCGACTGCTGCTCTGGCCAACACATTCTCCACATCTCTCACCAACTGAAAACGTCTGGTCAATGGTGGCCGAGCAACTGGCTCGTCTCAAAACACCAGTCACTACTCTTGATGAACTGTGGTATCGTGCTGAAGCTGCGTGGGCAGCTGTACCTGTACACGCCATCCAAGCTCTGTTTGACTCAACGCCCAGGCTTATCAAGGCCGTTATTATGGCCAGCGGTGGTTGTTCTGGGTACTGATTTCTCAGGATCTATGCACCCAAATTGCGTGAAAATTTAATCACATGTCAGTTCTAGTATAATATATTTGTCCAATGAATACTCGTTTATTATCTGCATTTCTTCTTGGTGTAGCAATTTTAATGGCCGGTAGTGTAAATATGAGGGAGTACTGAAAAGTAATGCCCCAGATTTTTTAAATGAAAAAATTCGAAAGTTTTTCAATAAGAAAAACTCGACAAACGCGAGCAGCAATGTCGCGATACGATAAACCGCAACCGCGATAGGCTACAATCCGACCTTTATCAAAGTCGGAAACGTGATACGCATTTCTCCTCCTTACACGAGGCATCACAACAACGTTTCACCAGGCAACGCCGGTCAACTGCTGTTTGTCTACGAGAAATCGGTTGAAAAGTTTCCTCATGTCAGCACGTTGTAGGTGTCGCCACCGGCGCCAACCTTGTGTGAATGCTCTCAAAAGCTAATCATTTGCTTATCACAGCGTCTTCTTCCCGTTGGTTAAATTTCGCGTCTGTAGCACGTCATCTTCGTGGTGTAGTAATTTTAATGGTCAGTAGTGTACTAATGAACCACTTCAGTCAGCCTCCTTCGGTTCAGTTGATTCGTCCCAGGTCTTTCTGTTCACCCTCTTTCAAATTCTGAAGGTGGCAGGGGTAAAATACAGGGAGCGAAAGGCTATTTACAATTGTAGAGAAACCAGATGGCAGTTATAAGAATCGAGGGGCATGACAGGGAAGCAGTGGTTAGGAAGGGAGTGAGACAGGGCTGTAGTCTATCCCCGATGTTATTCAATCTGTATATTGAGCAAGCAGTGACTGAAACAAAAGAAAAATTCGGAGTAGGTATTAAAATCCATGGAGAAGAAATAAAAACTTTGAGGTTCGCCGATGGCATTGTAATTCTGTCAGACAGAGCAAAGGACTTGGAAGAGCAGTTGAACGGAATGGATAGTGTCTTGAAAGGAGGATATAAGATGAACATCAACAAAAGCAAAACGAGGATAATGGAATGTAGTCGAATTAAGTCGGGTGATGCTGAGGAAATTAGATTAGGAAATGAGACAATAGTAAAGGAGTTTTGCTATTTGGGGAACAAAATAACTGATGATGGTCGAGGTAGGGAGGATATAAAATGTAGGCTGGCAATGGCAAGGAACGCGTTTCTGAAGAAGAGAAATTTCTTAACATCAAGTATAGGTTTAAGTGTCAGGAAGTCATTTCTGAAAGTATTTGTATGAAGCGTAGCCATGTATAGAAGTGAAACATGGACGATAAATAGTTTGGACAAGAAGAGAATAGAAGCTTTTGAAATGTGGTGCTACAGAAGAATGCTGAAGATTAGATGGGTAGATCACATAACTAATGAGGAAGTATTGAATATGATTGGGGAGAAGAGAAGTTTGTGACACAACTTGACTAGCAGAAGGGATCGTTTGGTAGGACATGTTCTGAGGCATCAAGGGATCACCAATTTAGCATTGGAGGGCAGCGTGGAGGGTAAAAATCGTAGAGGGAGACCAAGAGATGAATACACTAAGCAGATTCAGAAGGATGTAGGTTGCGGTAGGTACTGGGAGATGAAGAAGCTTGCACAGGATAGAGTAGCATGGAGAGCTGCATCAAACCGGTCTCAGGACTGAAGACCATAACAACAACAACAAAATCGAAGGATCCTATTTGAAGTGGAATGCATTTCTTTTTGTCACAGTCATGGGTGTGCTGACAGATAACGGTAAATAAAATTTGACTGTCTCCCAAACTACCTAATATTTGCGGCGAATTCTAATTCTGCATTTGTACAGGAGCATTTCATTATGAACTATAAGCCAGATTTCGTTGTCGTGAGAGTAGAAAAACTAGTTGCGTCTATCATTTATATGTTCATACGCATCAGCAGAGTTCAGTTGTAACTGACGCCTGTTCCTGACGGTGACCTGACAGAGCAATCAAGGATCTTAATTTAACTCTACATTTGTCGGCCGCGTACTTTCTTTCCAAGAGCAGATTAACCCAGTGCAAACACAATATAGATTGGATCCCAGCATAGATGACTTTCTGCTGGCTCTATAACTAGTTTGCAGCATATTCAGCAGCAAGTAATTTTTGCAACTGCTCATTCTCTAGCGGGATCCGTAGTATAAATATTAGGATACGCTAGAAATAAAGCACATTGTCTGAATTCGAGCAGCGAAGAATGGATGACACACGGTATCTTTTTGTTTTCCTAGAATTTTTCCCGCGTTACGCGCCCCGGATTTTTCATTGTTTATTATTCCTGCCCTATCGTCAGTTTAACCTGAGAGAGAAATTCATTTATTCCTCCTTTACATAAATTTTGTAAAAAATACTTTGTGTTTCTGCGCACTGTAGATGCCTGTATGCCCTATTTTCGGAGTGCAGATCGGGAATCATTACGGCAACTTTCTATACCACCGCAGAAATACAGTAATGGTGAGCCCTGTACAACACAAACGGCCATCGGTCATGTGTCTGTATTCCATACAGTTTTGGCTCATATATGAGTCCAGTAAATTAGCACGTTAGGTGTGAGACTATACACGCTCATAGAACCATTTCAAACAAAATAAATAATCCAGTCGCATTGAAGGACGGCGTTTAAATCTCCATCCTCACATCAAGCTTTAGGTTTTCCTAAGTTGCTTAAGGAAAATGTTTAGATACCTTGCATGGGAGAGGCCGAGTTCCTTCCACCATCCAAGTACGTGCTCCGTCTTTAATGTCTTCGTCATGACGGGCCGTTAAGTCATACTCTTTCTTTTCAAATCAACAAGTATATAAATCTTTGTGCAGTTTTAGTCGAACATATAATTCAAAAAATGGTTCAAATGGCTCTGAGCACTATGAGACTTAACATCTATGGTCATCAGTCCCCTAGAACTTAGAACTACTTAAACCTAACTAACCTAAGGACATCACACAACACCCAGTCATCACAACATATAATTAGGGTGTTTAATATCTATAGGCTATTTACCTGAATAAAGAAATTACTTCCTCTCTCGTATCGGAGCTATTGGATACTAATATCTTCAAGTAATAACAAACAAAATATTCATGCGTAATTATATGCAGCGATCAAAAATTTACGTCGTTTTGAAGGCTTTGCTGCAGCGTATAAACAACGTAGCGTGACTCCGAAGCGTGTACATGAGCTCCGACACGTAGACAAGGGATTAGAGTGACATTCGTGTCTTTCCGATATGCATTCTTTAAATGTGAAAACGTCAACGATGGCGGCGTTATTAGTAAATGCGTCCAAACAGTGTGAACGTGCTGTTATTCTTTTCTTGGCTGCCGAAGGACAAACACCGGTATACATCCATAGGAGAATGAAGAATGTTTACGGAGGAGCATGTCTATCAAAACCACCACTGAGGAATGGTGCCCCAGGTTCCGTGCTGATCGCGATTCGACACGTGACGCCCCCATGTCACGAATGTCGTAACGCAGAAGTTACGCCAACCCAAGTGGGAGACCCTCGGGCACCCATCCCTATAATCCTGATACCTCCCCGTGTGGTTATCACACTTTCGCTCCCTTGAATAAGGCCTTGAATGGTCAGCGATTTCTGTACGACGAGGATGTGCAGCAGGCAGTTACGGAATTCTTCACGCAGCAACACACAGTGTTTTACCAAACGGGTATCTTCAACCTGGTTCGTCGGTGGTATAATTGCCTCAATGCTCACGGCGATGCTGCCTGATTGGCATGACTATTTTGGACTGTACGGTCTTCGCACGCGAAGTTTTTGACCGCCCTTTATAAAGTGTAAATATTAATAAAACCGACAAACTGCACGGACGGATTCCTGACCGGAAATGGAAGAAAAATGTCCTATGAACATGTGTCCGCAAATGCATCGTTGCCAGGGTAGATGGTCGTGACGAATGACATTTCCTCTAACCAAATAAAGCACTCCGTCGTCAGGCCACGAGTGGCCTACCTGGACCATCCGACCGCCGTGTCATCCTCAGTGGAGGATGCGGATAGGAGGGGCGTGGGGGCAGCACACCGCTCACCCGGTCGTTATGATGGCATTCTTCGCCGAAGCCGCTACTATGCAGTCGAGTAGCTCCTCAATTGGCATCACGAGGATGAGTGCACCCCGAAAAATGGCAACGGCGCATGGCGGCCTGGATGGTCACCCATCCAAGTGCCGACCACCCTCGACAGCGCTTAACTTCGGTGATTTCCTCTGACCAAGCGCCGTGTATTATTTGCGTGTTGCAGTCTGGGTGAACGAAGCAGAGTACTGTAAGTAACAGAATGGTCCCGTATTCATGTCGAGAACGAGCCGAGATGGTGTTTGTGTACGGCCAGGCATATGGAAACGGTTGAAAGGCAGCACGGTCATACCAAAACAAGTATCCTCACAGACACCAACTACATCACACAACATTTCAGGATCTCTTCGGGCTTTTGTGTGATCATGGGTCCTTTACGACAGACGAACGTGCATGGAGGCGGCCGACTGTGCGTACACCAGATTTCGAGGACCAGGTTCTACAGGAAATTGCGACGAACCCTAGTAAAAGCTCGAGGGAAGCGACGCGCCAACATGGTGTAAGCCGAAGTACGATGATGTGACTTGTGAATGCATGCATTGCATCCCATGAAAGCCACTTTGAACACCTGCTATGTCGTGGATGCGATGTAGCTCTGTACTGTGTTCCGGGACGATTTGTCGTCGTTGCACCGGACAGTGTCGCCGAGCGGTTCTAGGCGCTTCAGTCTGGAACCGCGCGACCGCTACGGTCGCAGGTTCGAATCCTGCCTCTGGCATGGATGTGTGTGATGTCCTTAGGTTAGTTAGGGTTAAGTATTCAAAGTTCTAGGGGACTGATGACCTCAGATGTTAAATCCCATAGTGCTCAGAGCCAACAACTGTCGTCGTTGCACGTACACCGTCCGTTTCCAGACACATATTCATAACACCTTTTTTTCTCCATTTTCAGCCAGGAATCCATACCTGCAGTTTGTCGGTTTTTTTAATGTTCACCCTATAACTAACGAATGTGGTAATATTTTGGTTGGAAATTTGGTTCGGTAATTTACCCATAAAGTACTACCTACGTGATCAGTTGTGGTGCTATGTACAGCAGTCGGGTTTGATTGAACGTAGTAAGCTTAACAACACCTCGTATGAATTTTCAAATAATATGAATTGACCAACCGAGATGGTATGTGACAATGAACGGCATCAAAATGCAATCTTCACGCGTTACTGTCATAATCATCTTAAAAGTTGTTTATAACTGAGTGTCTGATCACAGTCTTCACGGGTTTTATACGTGTTATTCATTTTCAGCGGAACGTAATTAGTTACATATTATGAGATTATTTTATTTCAGTTTCTTATAAGTAATTGCTGCGAAGTGCCCTATAACTGTTAAATTATCGAAAGGATAATCTCCTTACGAAAATGGAAGCTAATCACACGCTACTATCACAGCAGCTATACCTCTTGATTCTTTGAAACGTACAGTCACAATTTATTTCAATTTCTCCATCTCAATTTGTTACAGAAAACTCTCGAACATAGCCTTCTATAGGTTCACTTCATTACGTAATATAGTCTCCTTTCGAAAACCAATTTGTTTGCCAAGATCGCTGTGTTAACATAATTACTGGATCACTAGTTTCGGTAAAATGTATTGCCATCCTCACACCCATAAAACCGGGCAGTGATAGTTACATCATGCAATGCTTACACCATTCTGTCACATGAGGACTATAAAATCTGCTTCAAGTCGAGGCATTACAATGACATAACAGGTGTTCTATCATAAAGTATCTACAATTTTGACTACGCCTGGGTCAAACAAGACAGATACATCTCAAGCGTACTCAAACTTGTACATACTTTACGACAGAACACCTGGAATGTCATTTTAATACCTTGATTTTTTATACATATTTTATAGTTCTCCTGCGATGTAAGCAGTGCATGACGTAACTATCACCGTCCGGTTTTATGGATCTGAGGGTGGCAATACATATTGCTAAAACTAGTAATCCCGTTATTGTGTTAACATAGCGACCTTGGCAAATAAATTGGTTTTCGAAAGAAGATTACAATACAAAATTATAGATTGCCTCCTGCACTGAATGATCATGTCAGGTAACCATGTCTGTTCATTATGTTAGCACATTGTTCAATTAACTGAAAAGTTATTTTACCCATTCATAAACAATACTAAGTTGCTCGTGTATCAGCGTCATAAATTACGTTCACTGAAGATTAAAATCAAATCCGAAATATTGTGAAATTTCGCAACGTCTTTATTTTAAATAAGAACCCTAACTCTTTAATGGATTCTTGGGTCGCTGTTTGGTAGAACGATTCCATATGTATGAGTGGCAACCACAAACTAAAGTCGTTCCGCTTTACTGCCTTATTTCGTGAACCTGTTCCCTGCTTACAATATCATAAGACAGTAGATGACTGAAGCAGTTACTCTCTGATGATGGTTTTGTAAACCGGGAACCGGTTCGCGAAATGAATTAACACTGTACAACATCCACTGTTTGTGTTTCTCATTCATAAGAAAAACGGCCCTATCGTTGAGTATTCTTGGGACTCATATCTTGTACAATCATCAAAAAAGATTAGAAACAAATATACCACCATTTAGTTCATGGGAATCAATGCAGTGAACCTACTTATCTTACTTTGATATCTCAAATAATTGAGCTACATTTCTGTTTCAAGCAGGTATGCTTGAAGTGATAAGCAGATCCCCTGTGCCCATCGGATTTTCATTTACGGGGATCGCTTTCACCGTAAAGCATTTCCTGTGCTATCATTAAGGCGAAAACAAACTGGTTTACGCACTGCGAACGACTCCAACATGTAGCTTTAATGTTACTTTTCTAAAAATAAATGAGGACGTTTCGTCGTTCTAAGTCCTGCTATTTGTAATTGGGAAAATTAAAGTGGTAAAGGTTTTGTAGTCTTTTGAATCGGTGCACGTAACGCTTAATTATGCTGACCTAAAAATAATTCCCTACTTTCACTCAACTTTTGATTGAAGACTGCTTGTGCAAGGGATGTACTATGAAAATTATTCTTTTGATCAGACATTTTCTGCTCCGTCAGCAGCAGAATCTGTGATTTTTATCCCTGAGACAGAGCAGACAGCGTTGCACGAAAGAGTAAATTTTGATGCTTTAAAGAAGGAAAGAATTTTCAGAAAACCCTGTCATACTAGGATGACAATGATGCTGGACAGAATTAATAGGGATTTCAATAAATGAAAGAAGTAATATTTTGCATGGTTAGTGGGACTAATATGAAACGTAGGTGTTACACGTACAGTATGTAGCAGATAACTGAGAATTCAGTAAACTCGAAGAGGTTAATGGTGTAGAGAGGATAGTTCTTTGATGCAGTAATAGCCTTCTGTGGCTATAAAACGGCACAAAAAGTAGTGTACGTATGAAGTTATTTGAATTTTTTTAGCATTGGGATATAATCTTTTGGTGTTAACCATGTGCCAGTTAATCATATTTTGCAGTTTGTTGGGGGAAAATGATGAAGTGCTATCATCTAGTCTTATGACCCTACATTATATTATCATTGGCAGCTGTCTGGTGTAGTGGACTTGAGCTGTAATTTATTTAACACAGATAATTGGCAAGTGTATGTGAATATATCTTTAAAAGTGTCATTGCAGGCTCTTATCCTGACGTACAAAATTTAGTGCTTCCGGCAGGCCCATCAGGCGACTGTTGCTTTCTCCGAGAAGGTCACAGTCAATGGCTACCCCATCTCCTCTTCTTCGCCGTCGCGGAATGTTTCCTGAGTAAGCTTGAGGTGATGCTGTGCCTGTTGTGACCTTTACGGGACGTTAACCATCAGAAATGAGGTCTCCGTATTTTTTTTCTCCATCAGGGGTGAGGAAAAAACGAATTCACATGTAACAGGAGACCAAGACGCGGGTTTGGGAAAAAAAAGAGCAGTATGTGACCCAGCGTATCATGGAACACGTAAGAGGATAGTTAACCTGTGACGCTAGATGCCTGAGTCAATCTGAAATACAAGTAATGTGTTAGTTGTTAGGCAGCAATAAAAGTTTCAGCTGACACAGCATGAAATGAAGTGTTATTATTCCAGATAATATCAAGTAAAACTAACAGTCTCAGTGTTTACATACACTAGAAACGCTTATCTTTACTTTCCTCATAGTTCGACACTGAAAATGTTCAGTGAAGGCAAGAATGGATGTTTAAGTTTCCAAAAACATTTTTCTTGGTTTTAAATCGCGTTCCATTAATAAAATGCTTGATTTTGTTACTCTGAAGGCTACAATTATACAACGGCAGATGAGGCATAGATCTAAATTTACTTTTAATTTATACTTTCACCATAGTCATGCTTAAAAGAGCTTCATCATCCTAGTGCACAATTTCAGCAGCATAAATACAAAATTATTGTTTAATCAATCTTCTATCAAGGAAATACACAAGCTGGCTTTGGCAGAATACTGTGTACAAGTAAGAAGAGGAAGTAGACAATTTATTACTGATACTTGAGTTATACACCAGGACTTATAATTTTGAACCAGACGCATTTATAGATACAGTGACAGATAGTAGTTCCGGAAATGCTGTATCATTTATTCCTTCTCAAAATATTGCAGACTAACAGGCTAGAGAGTCGTGAAGACATTTAGCAATACGTTTCAAGATTTTCCTCTATACGTGTCATTGCCTGGGATCTATTTATTTTTCTGTGTCCCATTTCTATTGGGCAGTAGTAGGTTGTACAGGTGCAGAAATAAAAAAAAAAGTAGTGCTAAAATGTACACAACGTATATATGTCGAGCTCTTAAAACATATGTGTGATGGAAGTAAGTAATGACGACAAAGTTAGTGGTAAAAAACTCTCTCTAGTGGTTGCACTTAAGTAGAAAGCTAACATAAATTCTAGCAATATTTAAAATCAGTTGAGATTCACGACGAATTTTCAACGTTACTAATGCTCTGTATTTGTCAGTGACTGTATGAAATACTCAGAGTAATAAAAAACTGCCCGCCACTGGTCTCTTAGCGCTAATTAGTTCAATATTGCTGTATTAGTTGCAGGCGTGCGCATATCATCAGGTACAGCTACACAGAGATATCGTATCTTACGGATAGTGAAACATATAAGGCTAGTAAATGATCCGGACTTTGATGCAACTACTGTTACCGCAAACCTGTGTGCTCTATAACGATTCAAGACAGTCACACGTCCTGTGAGGAAACCAAATTTATGCCCTCTCAGTCTGTAATTTTAATTGAATTTTTTGAAACATTCGTATTGACTTGCAAGTGTCTCGTAGTCCCTCTCTACAAGTGGTTAACCGTAAATTTTGGAGTCTTTACCAGCCTTTTATTTTTTACTAATTATACTTTTTATGTATCTGTACCTGACGTCTGGTACGAGACTATTGTGGTAACAAACGAGTTATCAGTAAATGAGTGTTTGCGGGAGAGTTGCTGTAAATACGTCTAGTGAGAAATAAGGGCGACATTAGGTGTCGGGCACGGCTCGCCGCGAAGTGCTAGAGTAATAGGCGGCGCGGGCCGCGCGGCGCAGGCGCACCTGTCGAGTGACGGCGTCGGCGAGCGCGGGCAGGCGGAAGTGCAGCGCCTCCTGGCGCAGCCGCTGGCCCTCGCGGAAGCTGTCGGGCAGCACGAGCGCGCCGTTGCGCAGGAAGTCCAGCACGTAGCGGAACAGCACGCCGTCGCGGTCCAGAAAGTAGCGGCCCTTGGCGTCCCTCGGCGGCACCGCCGTCCTGCCCGAGAACGTGTCGGCGAGCAGCGACGGCGTCAGCGTGAGCGTGCTGAGCGCCGTCGTGTAGTAGACGCCGCCCACGTTGAGCTCGAGGACGGGGGGGAAGGCCGCCGCCGCCGCCGCTGCCGCCGCGGAGCAGTCGCCGCTGTCGTCCTGCATGCTGACTGCTGAGCCGCGCCGCTGCGAGTGCCGCGCCGAGGCCCGCGGCCGGCCGACGCGGGCCGCCGCTCCGCGCATGCGCGCGCGCGCGGCTGCTGCGGCTCCGGCGTGCCGTCCCGCCTCGGCGACTCATTAGCTAACCTTTGGCGGCCTCGTCACGGTTCACACCTCGCATTCAAACGCTGCGCAAAAAAATCGAGAAGTCCCCTCTGTGCTGGCAGCACTGCACAAAGTTGCCTCTCGGATCGACGAGCTGCAGCGCTGTGGCTAACTACGGGCTAACGACGTTCCCTGCGGACGTTGTGTAGCTTTTGTTTTTCTCCATTCTGCTTCGGTGAGCTATTTCCCGTGTGTAATCGGGAACAAAATAAATTGTCCATCAGTCAGCTTTCCAAACAGAGGGCAATTGTTAGAAAGCCGAGGTATCATTTTCTGCGTTTAAAAATATATTTACACGTGGCAATACCAGGAGCAAGTCACCACAGAAATATACTAACGGTTGGTACGGAAGTAAACATCCACGTTAGGGACAAACTACTGGAACAATACTTAGTAACGGTGAACGCCTGACACGAAAGACATACCTTTTTTGCTTTACTCCCTAAATACACTACCGGCCATTAAAATTGCTACACCACGAAGATGACGTGATACAGACGCGAAATTTAACCGACAGGAAAAAGATGCTATGATATGCAAATGATTAGCTTTTCAGAGCATTCACACAAGGTTGGCGCCGGTGGCGACACCTACAGCGTGCTGACATGAGGAAAGTTTCCAACCTACTTCTCATACACAAACAGCAGTTGACTGGCGTTGCCTGGTGAAGCGTTGTTGTGATGCCTCGTGTAAGGAGGAGAAATGCGTACCATCGCGTTTCGACTTTGATAAAGGACGGATTGTAGCCTATCGCGATTGCGGTTTATCGTATAGCGACATTGCTGTTCGCGTTGGTCGAGATCCAGTGTCTGTTGGCAGAATATGGAATCGCTGGGTTCAGGAGGGTAATACGGAACGCCGTGCTCGATCCAAACGGCCTCGTATCACTAGAAGTCGAGACGACAGGCATCTTATCCGCATGGCTGTAACGGCTCGTGCAGCCACGTCTCGACCCCTGAGTTAACAGATGGGGACGTTTGCAAGACAACAACCATCTGCAAGAACAGTTCGACGACGTTTACAGCAGCACGGACTATCATCCCGGAGGCCATGGCTGCGGTTACCCTTGACTGTGCTGGCAGCGCTGCACAAAGTCGCCTCTCGGATCGACGAGGTGCAGCGCTGTGGCTAACTACGGGCTAACGATGTTCCCTGCGGACGTTAAGTAGCTTTTGTTTTTCTCCATTATCATCGCGTTCTGGTTCGGTGAGCTATTTCCCGTGTGTAATCGGGAACAAAATAAATTGTCCATCAGTCTGCATTTCAAACACAGGACAATTGACAGAAAGCCGTGGTATCATTTTCTGCGTTTAAAAATATACACTCCTGGAAATGGAAAAAAGAACACATTGACACCGGTGTGTCAGACCCACCATACTTGCTCCGGACACTGCGAGAGGGCTGTACAAGCAATGATCACACGCACGGCACAGCGGACACACCAGGAACCGCGGTGTTGGCCGTCGAATGGCGCTAGCTGCGCAGCATTTGTGCACCGCCGCCGTCAGTGTCAGCCAGTTTGCCGTGACATACGGAGCTCCATCGCAGTCTTTAACACTGGTAGCATGCCGCGACAGCGTGGACGTGAACCGTATGTGCAGTTGACGGACTTTGAGCGAGGGCGTATAGTGGGCATGCGGGAGGCCGGGTGGACGTGCCACCGAATTGCTCAACACGTGGGGCGTGAGGTCTCCACAGTACATCGATGTTGTCGCCAGTGGTCGGCGGAAGGTGCACGTGCCCGTCGACCTGGGACCGGACCGCAGCGACGCACGGATGCACGCCAAGACCGTAGGATCCTACGCAGTGTCGTAGGGGACTGCACCGCCACTTCCCAGCAAATTAGGGACACTGTTGCTCCTGGGGTATCGGCGAGGACCATTCGCAACCGTCTCCATGAAGCTGGGCTACTGTCCCGCACACCGTTAGGCCGTCTTCCGCTCACGCCCCAACATCGTGCAGCCCGCCTCCAGTGGTGTCTCGACAGGCGTGAATGGAGGGACGAATGGAGACGTGTCGTCTTCAGCGATGAGAGTCGCTTCTGCCTTGGTGCCAATGATGGTCGTATGCGTGTTTGGCGCCGTGCAGGTGAGCGCCACAATCACGACTGCATACGACCGAGGCACACAGGGCCAACACCCGGCATCATGGTGTGGGGAGCGATCTCCTACACTGGCCGTACACCACTGGTGATCGTCGAGGGGACACTGAATAGTGCACGGTACATCCAAACCGTCATCGAACCCATCGTTCTACCATTCCTAGACCGGCAAGGGAACTTGCTGTTCCAACATGACAATGCACGTCCGCATGTATCCCGTGCCACCCAACGTGCTCTAGAAGGTGTAAGTCAACTACCCTGGCCAGCAATATCTCCGGATCTGTCCCCCATTGAGCATGTTTGGGACTGGATGAAGCGTCGTCTCACGCGGTCTGCACGTCCAGCACGAACGCTGGTCCAACTGAGGCGCCAGGTGGAAATAGCATGGCAAGCCGTTCCACAGGTCTACATCCAGCATCTCTACGATCGTCTCCATGGGAGAATAGCAGCCTGCAATGCTGCAAAAGGTGGATATACACTGTACTAGTGCCGACATTGTGCATGCTCTGCTGCCTGTGTCTATGTGCCTGTGGTTCTGTCAGTGTGATCATGTGATGTATCTGACCCCAGGAATGTGTCAATAAAGTTTCTCCTTCCTGGGACAATGAATTCACGGTGTTCTTATTTCAATTTCCAGGAGTGTATTTACACGTGGCAATACCAGGAGCAAGTCACCACAGAAATATACTAACGGTTGGTACGGAAGTAAACATCCACGTTAGGGACAAACTACTGGAACTATATTTAGTAACGGTGAACGCCTGACACGAAAGACATACCTATTTTGCTTTACTCCCTAAATACACTACTGGCCATTAAAATTGCTACACCACGAAGATGACGTGCTACAGACGCGAAATGCTGCAAACTAGTTACTGAGTCAGCAGAAAGTCATCTATGCTAGGATCCAATCTATATTGTGCTTGCACTGTGTTAATCTGCTCTTGAAAAGAAAGTATGCTGCCGACATATGTAGAGACAAAATTGAGATTCTTGATTGCTCTGTCAGGTCAACGTCAGGAACAGACGTCAACTACAATTGAACTCTGTTGATGCGTATGAAAATATAAATGATAGAGGTAACTAGTTTTTCTACTCTCACGACAACGAAATCTGGCTCATATTTCATAATGAAATCCCCCTGTACAAAAGCAGAATTATAATTCTCCGCAAATATTAGGTAGTTTGGGAACCCGTCAAATTTTATTTACCGTTATATGTCAGCACACCCATGACTGCGATGAAAAAATGGGTTCCACTTCAAATAGTATACTTCGATTTCATCGAAACAGAAAGACCTGGGACGACTCAACTGAACCGGAGGTGGCTGACAGTAGTGGTTCATTTGTACACTACTGGCCATTAAAATTGCTACACCACGAAGAATACGTGCTAAAGACGCGAAATTTAACCGACAGGACAGGAAGAAGATGCTGTGGTATGCAAATGATTAGCTTTTCAGAGCATTCATACAAGGTTGGCGCCGGTGGCGACACCTACAACCATGCGTACCATCACGTTTCCGACTTTGATAAAGGTCGGATTGCAGGCTATCGCGATTGTGGTTTATCGTATCGCGACATTGCTGCTCGCGTTGGTCGTGATCCAGAATATGGAATCGGTGGGTTCAGGAGGGTAATACGGAACGCCGTGCTGGATCCCAACGGCCTCGTATCACTAGCAGTCGACACGACAGGCATATTATCCGCATGACTGTAACGGATCGTGCACCCACGTCTCGATCCCTGAGTCAACAGATGGGGACGTTTGCAAGACAACAACCATTTGCACCAACAGTTCGACGACGTTTCCAGTAGCATGGACTATCAGCTCGGAGACCATGGCTGCGGTTACCCTTGACGCTGCATCACAGACAGGAGCGCCTGCGATGGTGTACTCAACCTGGGTGCACGAATGGCAAAACGTCATTTTTTCGGATGAATCCAGGTTCTGTTTACAGCATCATGATGGTCGCATTCGTGTTTGGCGACATCGCGGTGAACGCACATTGGAAGCGTGTATTCGTCATCGCCATACTGGCGTATCACCCGGCGTGATGGTATGGGGTGCCATTGGTTACACATCTCGGTCACCTCTTGTTCGCATTGACGGCACTTTGAACAGTGGACGCTACATTTCAGATGTGTTACGACCCTTGGCTCTACCCCTTATTCGATTCCTGGGAAACCCTACATTTCAGCAGGATAATGCACGACCGCATGTTGCAGGTCATGTACTGGTCTTTCTGGATACAGAAAATGTTCGACTGCTGCCCTGGCCAGCACATTCTCCAGATCGCTCACCAATTGAAAACGTCTGGTCAATGGTGGCCGAGCAACTGGCTCGTCTCAAAACACCAGTCACTGCTCTTGATGAACTGTGGTATCGTGCTGAAGCTGCATGGGCAGCTGTACGTGTACACGCCATCCAAGCTCTGTTTGACTCAATGCCCAGGCTTATCAAGGCCGTTATTACGGCCAGAGGTGGTGGTTCTGGGTACTGATTTCTCAGGATCTATGCACCCAAATTGCGTGAAAATGTAATCACATGTCAGTTCTAGTATAATATATTTGTCCAATGAATAGCTGTTTATCATACGGTTTCTTCTTGGTGTAGTAATTTTAATGGCCAGTAGTGTAGATTTCATCTCTGTTGCGTGTTCGTGAGGGCGTGCTTCTAATTTATGACTAATTTTTACGTAATCGGCTGTTAGGCACACAATATGGCTTCAAGCCCCTTTTTTTCGCCTTTCACTAGTGATTATAATGTCCAACCTCAGAGATTTTGCGGGACGAACCGTGCTATTTGTTACCAAATCGACTTCATTCCTTTTCTGGACAAGGTGGAATGGTACAATACACCGTTCGTCCAAAAATTTCCAAGACTGATTATATTTCTGGCGTATAAGCGCTGTAACTACGGTAGCAGCTTCTGCCAATAACTGGAAACAACAGACATTCACTCCACCAGTGAGTTGTGAGCAGGTAGTGTTAAGTGGTGAGCGTGTGGCCGTAGTGTGTCATCGTTTCTGTGTCACAAATCGCAATGGAGCAACGAACTAAACATGTCTAAAACAAGTGTTCAAGAAATTCTCCATAACGGATTGAAGAAGAGAAAAGTATGTGCAAAGTTCGTTCCACACAACTTCACTCCCGAGCAAAAACAACGATGCATGGACGCCTACCGCGACTTGATTGACATAAAATGTGTAAAAAATTTATCACGTCTGACGAGATTTGATGTTATCAATACGAACCTACCATAAAACGACAAATTGCGGAATCGGTTTCTGATGGTTCGCCAAGACTGAAGTAAGAGCGAATGTAATACGCGAGCTGGGCAACATCACAAAGAATGACTTTTCATATAGTTTCGCATAATTGTACGAACATTCTGTTCTTTATACTCAAGAGAGGAGAGAACAACTGAAGCAATAAAATTTGAGATGAGTGAAGAGAACTAGATTGCAACATGTTTTGATAATGAAAATGCATAAGTAATTCGGCTTTACAAAAATAGACCTGTACCAAATATATTGTTATTAAGAGAATTTACGATCTTCTCACTGTGGGCAAAATTTTCCATTTCAAAATGAGCAGGAAGGTGAAACATCTGAAGAAGATTCGTCCGTTGTGCTGAGTCTGTCAAGTGATGGCAAAGCACGTAAAAAGCTGATATTTACAAACGTCTACAAAAAGGGAGGGAGGATTATACATTAATGTAAAGCCGCCAGAAAGAAAGCACAATACGAATTAAATGAGAATATGTAAGACTATAGGCTATGTCCTGTTCTAAGGAGTTACCTGACATTCGCCCAATGTCATCTGAGAAACAACGGTAACATAAACCTAGGTAGACAGACGGGGACTGAACCTTGATGTTATGGAATACGAATCCACTGTTTCAAGTTGAACTGTCGAAGGATGACTTATATTTAAATCAGTATGCAGTAAAAATACAGCATCCGAATTACGGTTCGGAAACAGCGAAACACAATAACTTCAAGTAAATGTTATTGCTTGGAAAATTCAGTTAGACACGGAGAGATAAGCTATGATTTTCAAAGAATTAAATCAAAATACACTTGCATGGCACTTGTAATTTTTTCAGCGTACGCTAGCCTCGGTAACTTGTGGTGGAGTGTAGTTTGATGATGTTAAGGATCCACAGTAACGTACAAAGTCGCAAAACCGTTTTCCAGCTGCGGTCGACCTTTCACTGACTTTCCTCGGTCACGACGCTGTAGCGTGGGGTGGTTGAAGTCAGATGGCGGTGTTGGAAGTTACAAGGCAGCAGCGTCATCCTCCAGGGGATTCGTATCTTGAATGAGGCGCCAACTGTTGGATCTTGCATGGTAATGTTGGTGCGTTACATACACCACCACCTCGCTAGGAAGTTTCAGGTTTATGGATGAGGGAGATGAGGATAAAAACCAAGTCCAAATTTTATCCAACAAAACTGCAAAGGAGTAGCTGTGGTCTCACTTCAGAATTTGAATTTTTTTCGCTTTCGCACGTTACAGTTAATGACAAGTGGTTAGTAAGCTTTGAGCCTTAGTGGCAAGAGGATGGGGTACAATTAGCATATCATGTTAGAACCAAATGTTCATTTATTGGTTCTTCCTGTTCGGAGTCATCAAGCAGCGCTTTTCAAGCTCAGATGGCGATGATTTTTCCTTAAGTTAAAGCAAAATAGGTATGTACAACACATTTCAGACGAAGTTACAAGTCGCCTCCTCATGCACGCCGAGATTTGGAAATGACATTTTGAAGAGATTCATTGTTGATAGCACACAAACACACGTTGACACAGATATTGCAAAACAACCAAATGACGACCTACAGATTCGTACGCGTCCAGGTCAAATGCCCTTTCTAGTTTTCAAAGAGCACCATTCCACAACAGAGTAGGAAAAGCTTTGGGAATTTGTTTTACGAAGATAATGTTTTCATCGCTCATAGTTGGGTTATTTGGAAGGTCATGAATCGTCACCCCTGCTATGTCACAGAAAAGAGGTCTACAAACGAGTGAACTGGTACCTTACCAACTGCATTGAATATTACTTTGCAATTAACTGGAAATAGCTACGTAAGCTAAATTCGTGGAATCGTGCTGTTATTTTTGTAGATACTGCTGCTCGAAATTCATGAAAGTATTTAGATACAACGCGACTGAGCGTCTTTGGAATTTAGTGTTGCGGAGAGAGAAAAGACCTGGCGGATAACTGGAGATACTATATCGATCGAGTCTATCAGACTCGAGTAGCACAAGACGAGGACTTCACTGACGAGAGAAAAGTACCTTGTAAAAATGGCATCATCTTCGAATTAGTGCCCAAGTCAATGGCTTGCGTGTGTCTAAATTGCTGCAGTGCAGGACGTAGGCGTTCTGAATTCCTTTTCTAATTTTGTTTTCTTTCCACCTCGTTTAACATGTAAGAGGCTATCACAAAGTTTATGCTAGAAGGCCGTACTGTCCTCAATCGGTACGCCAATGAGGCAAAATCGCCGTAAGCATTGATGTAATAATCCCATTGATGCACTAGATTGAAGGTACCCGTTTGGTAAAAAGCCATGTGCTGCTATATGGAGAAGTCCGCAACTGCCTGCTGCACATCCTCGTCCTACATCAATCGTCGACCATTCAAGGCCCTTTTTAAGGATGCGAAGGCGTGACAATCGCATGAGGGAGAGGTAAGGACTATAGGGCAGGTGCTCCAGGGTCTCCCACGAGTCGGCGTAACTTCTGCGTTACGGCATTTGCGATACGGCGGAGTATTGTGTCGAATCGCGACCAGCACGGAACTTGGCGCACCGTTCCACAACGGCGGTTTTCGTCACACACGGTGCCCCATATACATTCTTCATTCTCCGATGGACATCTACCGGTGTTCGTCCTTCGGCAGCCAAGAAAAGGATAACAGCACGTTGGACTTGTTTGGGCGCATTTTGTAATAACGTCGCACTACTTCACGTTTCCGCATTGCCACTCTAATCCCTTACCTACATGTCGGTGCTTATGTACTCTAATCGGAGTCACTCTACGTTGCATATACGCTACAGCAAAGCCTTCAAACGGAAACTTTTTGATTCCCCTTATACTGAAAACTAGTTTTGTGACCCCTACGTACTGTAGAAAAACGGTAAGTTTCTTTTTGTGTAAAACTGCGTTCATTCTCTTATAGGAAATGCAATTGACTAATTCCTCACAGCTGTATTATTAACTGCGGAGGTCGACTGACTGTCGCAATGGCGAGTGGCGAAAGCAGGTGCTGCGCGGGTGGCCTACTGCAAGCGTGGTCGCTCATGTTTCTTCCTACGTGGTACTCACCATGGCGAATCCGGAAGTGGTGTCTTCCAGTTGTTCCTCAAGGCACCGGTTGCATTACCTTGTTCTACATCAACATCTTCTTGTGACTTCCTGTATGACGCATACTGACGAAGGGCTTTCACAGTCTCTTTTGTGAGGGCTGAAGGTCTTGTGGCTTGGATGTCTGCACAAAGGTATCCGGATATTTTTAGGAGTCTTAGTAGCATTTTGCGAGTTACAAATTTTCTCCTAATTGAGTCTCAGACTTACTTGCTTGCTTTAAAGGATTGAGATCCAGAGTCCTCAATGGCCGGTAGACGTTTTTAATACCTTCACCAGTGTCAAAAAAATGGCTCTGAGCACTATGGGACTTAACTTCTGAGGTGATCAGTCCCCTAGAACATAGAACTGCTTAAACCTAACTAACCTAAGGACATCACACACATCCATGCCCGAGGCAGGATTCGAACCTGCCACCGTAGCTGTCACGCGGTTCCAGACTGTAGCACCTAGAGCCGCACGGCCACCCCGGCCGGCCACCAGTGTCATTCACCGGTGTAGATCGATGGGCTTTATTGTCCATAGCAAGGATATCTCCATTACCAGCACCTCTGCAAAACTCACATATGTTTGTGGTATATATTCTTTGTACCTTTCCACAGTGTTTCTATGGCTGTAGCGGCTACTTTTCGTCCTGCCGAGGTTTCGACGGCAATCATTCTTCAAACTGAAGCACGATAAATCAGTGAAGACCACATCACCCTATTCATTCATAAACTGGTATAGATATCGTTGACTCCACAACAGATAGTCCCGCCTCTCACTAGGAGCCAGCTGTGCAACCTACACACAGCCCAACAGCTTTCGATACACGGTTTATCTTGAAACTGCAACTTCTGAGGCAGCCGTAACTTTTGAAAACAATTACATGGCAGACATTGCGAGATTTTATTGTGCATTTAATCGCAGATATCACAGTAATCAAGAGACAGTTACTCTTGTTTTGCATTGTACTGTTATATATTGAAAATTTTCCGTGTCTACGGACCTTTAAATACCTTTACGACATATTCAAAGCTGCTGAGATTGCAGTTTGAGCACGTGAAGCATTCTACCCAGTAACAAAGGAAATAAAAGACGTGGATAAGAGAAGAAAGGTCGAATCACCGAATTTGATCTTCTGAAGTTGCTTCACCTCGTAAGATCGGAATGCGGTCCCTCCTTTCAGTCATCGTACGAACGTCGAAATGGCAGATATTGAGAGAACCGATCGCGGAATAGAAAGGTAAGTACTATCGCTTAGTAGTGTCAAGGCATCAAGACCAGATGAGACGCCCGTAAGATTCTACAAAGATTATGCGAAAGAACTTGTTCCCCTTCCAGCGGCAGTTTACCGTAGTTCGCTGGAACAACGAAGGGTACCTAGCTACGCCAAAAAAGCGTATGTCATTCCTGTTTTCAAGGAGAGTCGTAGGACAGATGCATAGGACGGATGGACATAGTTATAGGCCTATATCGTTGAAGTCAATCTGTTATACACTCCTGGAAATTGAAATAAGAACACCGTGAATTCATTGTCCCAGGAAGGGGAAACTTTATTGACACATTCCTGGGGTCAGATACATCACATGATCACACTGACAGAACCACAGGCACATAGACACAGGCAACAGAGCATGCACAATGTCGGCACTAGTACAGTGTATATCCACCTTTCACAGCAATGCAGGCTGCTATTCTCCCATGGAGACGATCGTAGAGATGCTGGATGTAGTCCTGTGGAACGGCTTGCCATGCCATTTCCACCTGGCGCCTCAGGTGGACCAGCGTTCGTGCTGGACGTGCAGACCGCGAGAGACGACGCTTCATCCAGTCCCAAACATGCTCAATGGGGGACAGATCCGAAGATCTTGCTGGCCAGGGTAGTTGACTTACACCTTCTAGAGCACGTTGGGTGGCACGGGATACATGCGGACGTGCATTGTCCTGTTGGAACAGCAAGTTCCCTTGCCGGTCTAGGAATGGTAGAATGATGGGTTCGATGACGGTTTGGATGTACCGTGCACTATTCAGTGTCCCCTCGACGATCACCAGTGGTGTACGGCCAGTGTAGGAGATCGCTCCCCACACCATGATGCCGGGTGTTGGCCCTGTGTGCCTGGGTCGTATGCAGTCGTGATTGTGGCGCTCACCTGCACGGCGCCAAACACGCATACGACCATCATTGGCACCAAGGCAGAAGCGACTCTCATCGCTGAAGACGACACGTCTCCATTCGTCCCTCCATTCACGCCTGTCGCGACACCACTGGAGGCGGGCTGCACGATGTTGGGGCGTGAGCGGAAGACGGCCTAACGGTGTGCGGGACCGTAGCCCAGCTTCATGGAGACGGTTGCGAATGGTCCTCGCCGATACCCCAGGAGCAACAGTGTCCCTAATTTGCTGGGAAGTGGCGGTGCGGTCCCCTACGGCACTGCGTAGGATCCTACGGTCTTGGCGTGCATCCGTGCGTCGCTGCGGTCCGGTCCCAGGCCGACGGGCACGTGCACCTTCCGCCGACCACTGGCGACAACATCGATGTACTGTGGAGACCTCACGCCCCACGTGTTGAGCAATTCGGCGGTACGTCCACCCGGCCTCCCGCATGCCCACTATACGCCCTCGCTCAAAGTCCGTCAACTGCACATACGGTTCACGTCCACGCTGTCGCGGCATGCTACCAGTGTTAAAGACTGCGATGGAGCTCCGTATGCCACGGCAAACTGGCTGACACTGACGGCGGCGGTGCACAAATGCTGCGCAGCTAGCGCCATTCGACGGCCAACACCGCGGTTCTTGGTGTGTCCGCTGTGCCGTGCGTGTGATCATTGCTTGTACAGCCCTCTCGCAGTGTCCGGAGCAAGTACGGTGGGTCTGACACACCGGTGTCAATGTGTTCTTTTTTCCATTTCCAGGAGTGTAGAATCATGGAACATTTTTTGTGTTAAATAATTATATTTTTGGAGAAAGAAAATCTCTTCTGTAAGAATCAACCTGGATTGCTCAAATTCAGCTCGCTCTGTTCCTCCATAAGATCCACAGCGCTTTGCACAACGGCGCTCAGATTCATACCGTGTTCTTTGACGACAGAAAGGCATTTGACACCTATCCGCCCTGTCGAATACTGAAAAAAAAAATACGAGCTTACCCTGTATCGGACCAGATTTGCCACTTGGTTCGGGATTTCGATGCAGACGGAATTCGACACGACGCTCTTAACGGAACAAATTCGATAGATGTAAAGGTAGTTTTCGGAGTAACTCAAGGAAAATGATAGGACCATTACTGTTTACAGAGTATATAAACGATCTAGTAAAAAGCGTCGGAAGCTCTTTAAGACTGTTGCCGGTGATGCGGTAGTCCATAAAAAAAGTAACAACGCCAGAAGACAGTATCGATTTTCAAAATTGCGTACTGGGGAATGGTGAAGGGTGCAACTCCAGCAGATGACCTGAACGTAAATACATGTAACACATTGCGTATACATACGAAAAGTAATCCACTATTGTACAACTACACTACTGATTATAATTTACTGGAAACAGTATTACCGTAAAATATCTGTGAGTAATTATTCAGAGCACCCTTAGGTGAAATGGCCACATACAGGAAATTGAAGGAAAAGCAAATTCCAGACTGGGATTCATAGGAAGAATCTTAAGGAAATGTAACTCATCCACGAAAGAAGTTGCTTACGAGGCGCTTGTACCAGCGGATCCTCAGCGTTATTCATTTATCTGGGACCCTTACCGGGTAGACCTGATAGAATAGATAGAGAAGATCCAACGAAGAGCGGTGCGTTTCGTCAAAGGAAGTTTAGTGATCGCAGTAGCGTTGCAGAGATGCTTAACAAACTCCAATGTCAGACGCTACACGAGAGGCGTTGCGCATCACGGAGAGGCTTACTTTTGGCATTGAAAAGAGTACTTTCCAGAAATAGTCAGACAGCATATTACTTCCTCAATATACATCTCGCTAAATGATCACGAAGAGAAAATTCAAGAAATTAGAGCTAATACAAACGCTTAACGACACTCATTCTTCCCACACACCATATGCGAGTGGAACTGGGAAGGGGGGATCTGTTATGGGTACCAGAAGTCCCCTCACCACACATCGTCAGGTGGCTTGAGGATTATTTATGCAGATGTAGATGCATGAGACATTACTTCACTGACCCACTACACACTTGTCACAACCTTATTGCAACGTGGCTGAGTCATTTCGTTTTTAGTTATTTTTTAAACAGGTAGTAGTTTACTGTACAGATACAAGAGTTGTACACTGATGAGCGAAAATATTATGAGCACTACCAAAGCCGCGCGGAGTGGCCGCGCGGTTTGAAGCGCCATGAGACGGATTGCGCGGTCCCTCCCGCTGGAGGTTCGAGTCCTCCCTTGGGCACGCGCGAGTGGGTGTGTTTTTCTTAGTATAAGTTAGTTTAAGTAGTGTGTAAGTCTAGGGACCGATGACCTCAGCAAAAATGGTTCAAATGGCTCTGAGCACTATGGGACTTAACATCTATGGTCACCAGTCCCCTAGAACTTAGAACTACTTAAACCTAACTAACCTAAGGACAGCAGACAACACCCAGTCATCACGAGGCAGAGAAAATCCCTGACCCCGCCGGGAATCGAACCCGGGAATCCGGGCGTGAGAAGCGAGAACGCTACCGCACGACCACGAGCTGCGGACTGACCTCAGCAGTTTGGTGCCTTAGGAGTTCACACACATTTGAACATTTGAACCACCACCAAACACGAGACTAAATGCCGCATGGTAGCTTTGCGGATTGTGGCGTCATAATGAAAGTATATAAGCGGTGAACAGACGAATGGGGAATCATTCAAATAACGAGACTAGTCTCAGTCGGGATAATCTGTTAGTGAAATGGACTTTCAGAAAGGGCGGATTGTCATAGGCCTACGTTTAGGAACGAACATCTCGAAAACGGTTGGTCGGCTATTTGCGTGCCACTGTTACGAGCATTTACGGAAAGCGGTAGAAGAACGGTGAAATAACGAGTAAGCAACGAGATGTTGGGTGTCCACGCCTCATCGCAGTACGCAGAGGTCAGAGGTTTGCTCACCCGTTAAGGCAGGATAGGCGACGGAGTGTGATAGACCTGACCACGGAGTACAATGCTGCTGCAGGCATAATTTTTTCGGAGCACATCGTTCAGCACACATTGTTGAACGTGTGGTTCCCCGGCAGACGATCCCTGCGTTTTCCAATGGTGACCCAACGACATCGTCTATTAGAATTCCAGTGGGAACGTGATCATCGAAACTCGATCGTGGACCAATGAAAAAGTGTCACTTGGTCGAGTGAATCACGTTTCTTTCTACAACAGATCAATGGCCGGGTCCAGGTACACCATTATCTAGACGAACGGCTGCTCGAAACATGCGCTGCTCCACCGACACAGAACGTGTGGGGAAATATTATGCAGTGGGTTCGTTCACCTGACCTTCCATGCGACGTGTCGTACTAATCGAAGGTAGCGTGACAGCTATGGACTACGTGAACATTATTTCGGACAACGTGAGTCACTTCATGACTGATGTCTTCCCCGACGTTGACGGCATCTTCCATCAAGGATTTATGACCGTGTCACATCGCAAGAATCGCGATAAAAAAAAAGTATTTCGGGAAGCATGATAGTGAATCATATTGATGACCTGACTACCAAAGTCCCCTGGTCTGAACTTCGGTGGAACACGTCTGGGACGCTGACCGGGGTGGCCGAGCAGTTCTAGGCGCTACAGTCTGGAACCGCGCGACCGTTATGGTCGCAGATTCGAATCCTGCCTCGGGCATGGATGTGTGATGTCCTTAGGTTAGTTAGGTTTAAGTAGTTCTAACTTCTAGGGGACTGATGACCTCAGAAGTTAAGTCCCATAGTGCTCAGAGATATTTGAACCATTTGAACATCGTGTCATGCGCAGATTTTAGAACTTTAAAGAATTTCTATGACAAAAGAATTCCAGCGAGAGCGAGATGAGTAGGTTTTGAACTCACGATGATCTTAGCATATTTGATGTCAAAAAGTGAGTGGTGGAAATTCGGAAAGGGCACAGATAATTGGAACCACCTCTGTTCTGGGATCTGAAGAATAATTGTCGATGTTTCAATACTAAAATGAGCTATTACTTTCGCTAGCTTGGAAACTGTGCAACCTGTGCATATATAATATGTATTGATTTTACACACAGTGAGCGGAATTCGTGTTTTGTGTCAGTAGTAAATTCTGGCTAGCGGTGCTATTGTTCCTTCGCCTTATACAGTTAAGGCGACTCGATACAGCAACTGCATAATATTGTGTGATTCTGACACTCTGCGTGTCTCATTTCCGATCGTGACCTCCTTAACATCATTTTCATTGTCCCACGCAGTGTCACAGTACCCGCAACTAGAGCTCCACGTTTCCAACATAACTTGTGCATTCTACCCCGTCTTGTTCATTCAGTACAATATCGAGCTCCGAATTCACCGTCGTGTGACACCTTTCAAATCGAAGTACTGATCTTACACCTTCTGCACATAGCCATCCCACTGGCGGGAACTTAGGTTCCCACTCATTGTGTTTCGTCAAAGATGAGTCATATATTACTCCATGTAAAAAGACATTGCCGAATTTAGGTACCCCAATACCGTAGAGATCGAACCATCACACTATACCTGTTTCAGAGGGCTTGAGAACGAAAGTACTGCCTAAATGTCCGTCGCGTTATGTATCGAGTGTCGTATTATGTACATACAGTGACGCTACAAAACTTCGACCTTCTTTTCCTGAGATGATAGCAGGTTCGCGTGTGTAAGCCTTGTGGTGACGGAAATGTAGCCTAATGAAATACTCCCATGATATCCAGTCACTCCAGGTGATGAATGTTTGTCTCTATAGCTGAGTGGTCGTAATGCCGTCGAATTAACTATCTTAACGCATTAGAAGCTAGTATGACGCACTGTCAAGGCGATAACGCTAAATTCAGACATTCAGACATACGTTCGACCTGGTACGTCATGGTGAATAAAAAACAGATTATTCGCGAGAGACGCCATACGATCCATCTTACCGATTTGCCTTTATGCGCGAACTGCCACGTTCAGGATACAGACGTGTGTCTGCTACGTTTTCAACCGGCGGAACAGATCTGGTATTTTGAGCGTAATATTTTGGCTCTCCAACAACACCGCACTTTCGTGTTCCAGAAGTGTTCCTTTATATTACTTATGATAGTTTACCGTACAATTGTAATTATGACCATTACGATAGCATATAACACATATGTGGTTGTCATTATACGTCTCGTCCTTAAACACTACGCACGAAAACAGTAGCTTTCATCTGCTCACTGCAGTCTAAGGCGATTATGGTTACTGAAAAATGAAAGCCGACGGTTCGTCATGCGCGCTATCAGTTCATCCCACAGCAGATGACAGTATAAAGTGCTCCAGCGTCAAGACAAAACAGTGGACGTAGATTGGTGGTCCGTTAGAGTATGTGTACGCGTTCGCGGCTTGTCGCTTTGTGGTCACATTAAGCACGACTTCCCTGTGCTCACTGGTCCCACACATGCATCGTTGTCGTAGTAGGAAGCACAAAAATTACGGTATGACACGTCTATCACCTGTCATTCTATTCAGTCCTAATTCACTCAGTATTTGATGTTTCGGAAGCTAATATCGATGAGGCACAGTGACATTTGAAATGAATTAAAGTCGTTGAAATAAAAAGGAATCAATGTTGATGGCGTCAACGAACATACAATGGCATGAAAGAAAATGAGCGACAACCGTTCAGAAATGCTATTATTGGATATGTTGTGACAAATGAAAATTTATGAGATAATTGGGTCTCGAACTTGTCACAAAATTTTCGTTTCACGACAGAGTCAACATTTGTAAATTATTTCGCAAACAAAACTTCATGCAACTGTATTTTCACTTACTTTATTTATTTAGTAATTTTAGTTAGACAGGGTAAGCTTCTTTAGCCCACCATATCCATACCTCGTGGGACAATTTCTGGCTGCACTGTTGGGACATAGTGGAATGAAACACAAGTAACAACGAAAGCTGCAGCAAGGCCTGGAAACGTGCTCAGAAAACTTAACGTTTAAAGTGAAAAGCAGGAACTCCGGGTTCGTGTCCTGGTCTGGCACAAGTTTTCATTTTCCCTAACATATTCAGTACTTGCGTTTGATGTGCCGTTTGATCTTCATTTGACGGGCGAGGACTACTCACTTTGGAGTACTACTACGCTGGTGTATCCGATAATACAAGGGAGGGCTCTGCTGGAATCATGTACACTGTACCTCTAACAAGTTAGCCGGCCGCGGTGTTCTAGCGGTTCTAGGCGTGCAGTCCGGAACCGCGCGACTGCTACGGTCGCAGGTTCGAATCCTGCCTCGGGCATGGATGTGTGTGATGTTCTCAGGTTAGTTAGGTTTAAGTGGTTCTAAGTTCTAGGGGACTGATGACCACAGTAGTTAAGTCCCATAGTGCTCAGAGCCATTTGCACCATCTAACAATTTATTGTAGGAATCCATTTCCGGAAGTGTCATCCAGCTATATTTAGAACACTGAAGACATGTGGATCAATTAAGGTTTCACGCTGACAGAACACAGGTGGCAATCCCTTCAGTAACTTTAGAGGTGCTTCAGCTCTTACAACACAGGCGTTATTAAATTATTTGTGTTTAGTAGTAAGATGATAGAGAGCTCCCTGTGAACTGAGCTAGCGGCACGGTTGTCAGGGTGACTTGCCACGACTGAACAGCGGTATCTGTTCGCAGATAGGGTTCCGTTGAAATACTGAATAATGCAGATAGTGATCGTGTGCCAAAAGACTGATACGTATTTCGTTTGCACTGCCTCACCGAACAACGAACGTAAGAATCTGAGTGTGTGCCTACGTCATACCTGTTTTCCTGTTATTTCTCATTCTTTGAGTAACGATTTTACAGCGTTGACCCACTCTGTGGATTGACGGTGCCTATAGTTCGTCCACGGAAGAGGCATTATTCAACGTCAGGGCGTGTATGACTCCCACGCCGGCTGCTGCTAGCGGAAGGAGGATCGGTAGAATTAGGTTTAGACTATAGCCATCATCTACTCCTGACGATGATGTGTAGAAACTATTTCTATGGGACATCTGAAGCAGACTCCAGCAGATTAAATAGATGACAAGAGCAATATTTTACGGTAACATGTGGTCGCAATAGCGTTTCCGTCGACATTGCTGGTTTATGGCCGCAATACACGTAAATATTTCAGTGTGGCGTAGCACCATTGCTGATTAACCAGGTCTTTGAAGGTAGTTGTCAACGTTTGCCGAAGTGTTGCCGGTGTTATTCCGGGTCATATCTAGCTCTGTCCTTGTCTGTAAATAATTCCCTCCATCTCTCAGGTTTGTTTCCTGCTCTCTCGCCGACAGCCCTGGAGTGCCAAGTTACGTAATGTGAGCAGTGAAACAATATAATTGTACTTCAGTTCGATACATGCTGCGTACTTGTTTCTTGTCTACAGTAATGCGGAAGTGGGTGAACCATAAATTCCATTTACCAGAGCTATGTAACACAAAAGGTAATGTATAAAATGGTAGAAACGTGAAATAGGACATTCTCACTGTTACCGTCGTAGTAGATTATTTGCAGTGAGCCATAATTGTATTCTATGTATGTTCTTAAGGCTTCTAAGCGTTTTTGAAGCTTCCTCGCGTGCGTTTGCGTTTACGTCGTCAGCAACTTGCCAAATGCCTTCTTTTACTATCGTCTTAGTATAAATTACTTTTCATTTCCCATAATAGATGTATCACATTTATGAAATTTATGGTCCTGTCACGGTACTGTTGAACCACAACAAAATATTAACATAAACATTTGACTGTTATTGCAAACTCCTTTAATGAATTCCTTAAGTTCATCCACCAAAGCGTTGAAAAGTCCTAATACCTCGAGGCATATCGATGACAAATACATATTAGAGAGGTACAGCAAATTGCTGTATGAATCAGCAATGGCCAAAAATTGAAGTGTTCAAAAATGGTTCAAATGGCTCTGAGCACTATGGGATTTAACTTCTGAGGTCATCAGTCCACTAGAAGGTAGAACTACTTAAACCTAACTAACCTAAGGACATCACACACATCCACGACCATGGCAGGATTCGAACCTGCGACCGTAGCGGTCGCGCGGTTCCAGACTGTATCGCCTAGAACCGCTCGGCCACCCCGGCCGGCAATTGAAGTGTGATTGTCAGTCTGATATACAGTCTTACACATCGGTGTTACTCGTACCAATTCTTGGACGAACTGCTTTTAAGCGATATATTCAAAATAGTGTTTCTGCATTCTGGAAAATGCATGTATCCAGCATGAGTCACGAGTTAAAGTTTCGGAAGCAGTTCGCTTACTTAAAAAAGCACACATCTACAGAGCTCGAGTTCTCTTTGTGATGCTAACTTTTTTCTTTGTGGAATGCAAATGCAGGAGCGCTGCATCCACTTGGACTAACTACCTTTCGTCCATTTGGCGGCCATAATGAGGCCCATATAAACACATCTGACCCAGAGATGGACTGCCGTAACGTTGTCACGCAACAGTGGCCGGCAACGTTGTCGATAATGTGCTTGAAATTCTTGAGGCCACAGTGCAATATGCAATTTTTTTGCCCGTGTAAACGTACCTTTAGAACACCATCTGTAATTCTGTACTTTAATTTTTTTCTCTTACAGTTTTCGCTCAGTGAAATTCCTATCCACTGAAACCAATTCTGTGTACTGTGGTGACTGATAAAAAGTAATTTAGATTTCATCATTTTTATTTGTTTTCCGTCTTTCCCTTAGTTGCTCTAAATTCGTGGAGGTAAAGAAACAAACTGCCTTCATTTAGTTGCATAGGCGGTACATACCTCTACGAATTTAGAATTCGTTATACTTTAGGTTCGTTGTCATAGTTCCCTGTTATTGGTATCGTCACGTAGGGAAGGGGAATGAGTGTTATTATTTGCAGTGGCTAACGAAGCCAAGGGTGTTGCGTGGATGGTTTATCTGTAGATGTCTGTCAAAATGTTTCTTTTTGTACATAATACAGTTGAATGACATTTCCAAACATTGGTTCCCATCGTCAATTTTTCTTCATGGTACGCTATGTACCATCCCGAAGTTTCTTATTTAATTTTTTTACATAATTTATGATGACTAGTTGACCCATGCGAATATTTCCTACTCTATCCTGATCAGTCACTAACAGTCAAAAGACATTACATTTTGGACAGTAGTAACAAATATTAGCCTCACTGTAAAATATCTCTACCATTAAATACAATCGAATTTTTGGTGACTGGTGATTCATACGGCAATTGTAAAACGTATAAAAATCAGATATTGTCTTTAGCAGATTAATTTTGGTTTCTAAAACTTCTTTATTTTACAACAGAGATTTTGAAAATAATGTAAGTGGCTATAATGTGATCATCGTTTACTTTTTGGTTGTTTGTGTCTTTAGCACAAACATAAATATTTACAATTAGTGAACTATATGAAATAGAATCGTCTTAATTTCCGAACGATTTACGTTAGGACGTTCAAACTGCATTATTGGCCGTGGACCATGATGGGAATCAGTATGGTTTGGTTTAGCGACGAAACCCCTATTCATTTAGATGGATTCGTCAATAAGGAAAATTGGCGCTTTTGGGGGACTGAGAAACCCTACTTAGTGATCAAGAAGTCTCTTCACCTTCAACAGCTGACTGTGTGGTGTGCAATGTCCAGTCACGGGATAATTGGTACGATATTCCTTGATGGCACGATGACTACTGAACGGTACGTGAAGGTTTTGGAAGATGATTTCATCCCCATTATCCAAAGTGACCCTGATTTCGACAAGATATGGTACATGGAAGACTGAGCTCGACCCCCATCGAAGCAGGAGAGTGTCTGATGTCCTGAAGGAGCACTTTGGGGATCGCATTCTGACTCTGGGGTACCCAGACGCCGCTGGCATGGGCCTCGATTGGCTGCCATATTCTCCAGATCTGAACACATGCGACTTTTTGGACTATATTGAAGACAAGGTGTAGAGCAATAACTCCAAAATCATAGCTGAGCTGGAAACAGCCATTCATTAGGTTATCGACAGCATCGACGTTTCGACACTATAGCGGAATTCCGCTATTCGTCTGCTCCACATCATCGCTAATGATGGCAGGCATATCGAACATGTCATAACCTAAATCCGAATACCTGTAGTGACGTTTACAAGTTGAATAAAGTGTCGGATCAGAAGGTGTGAAGTTAATGTTGAGTATGAGTACAGCTTTATTGGAGTAAATGAATTTAACTATGATGATGTACTCCTCTAAGTGAGTTACTACTAATCTTGCATCATTGATTAATCCATGATTAGCGTGCACATTTCTAATTAACATAATATTAGCATTTTTCTTTGAAAGCAATTGATGTTGTGGTAACCCAGATGGATTTAAAGATTTCAGTAACTCTACGGCGTACGGTTGAACATTGTGTATTTCTTCATGTTGGGCAGAATCAGAACTGAGATAAATTTTATCTCTCCATATAACAAACTGGGAATGACATAATTGTTAATTGCTGAGCAATCATACCTTTTTCGACGTAGAATCGCCTTTGATTAGAACTGCGACACGCTTTGTTCATTGATTTCTGTGGCACTGAATACGGTGGTAATAAAACTATCGTAATGAAAATAACATTGTTCAGGAATAGTGGTCGTTTCATTGAAGTAAAAGCGTAATGTAACGTAAAAGAATTTAAAGTTAAATAAATCAAGTTATAAAAGTAAACAGTATGTACTTGTGACGAAATGAAATGTCGTGTGGCTAGGGCCTCCTGTGGGGGTAGACCGGTCGCCTGGTGCAAGTCTTTTGAGCTGACGCCACTTCGGCGACTTGCGGGTCGATGAGGATGAGATGACGATAATGAGGACAACACAACACGCAGGAGAAAATCTCCGACACCGCCGACCACTCAGCTATCGGAGCTGACTGTACTTGTGATGACGTACGTCGACGTAATTCAGTTCATTCTTTATTCGAGCAGTACACAACGCTATCTTATAGAAAGTAAACAACTCCAACCGCTGTTGAGTATGATAATAAAATTAGAGGGTGCCTTCTAATGTATTTAAATTAGCATGAGACATGTGTAACTGAAATCGCGTGATATACTACGCTTGTGTAAAGAATATAAACGACTGCAACAGCTCTCGTCATAGAAGTTAGCTGTCGTGCATATTAGTTAGATTGTTAATTAAAATGTTTTCAACATAAAGTTTTTAATGATAACAATATCTTTAAACTATTTGTGTATTTTTTTGTAATCAGTGGTGAACAAAATCTTGAAAATATGTCTCAACCATTAATTTTGATTAAGTAATCAAAATTAATCATTGAGATATATTTTCAAGATTTCGTTCACCACTGATGACAAAAAACATCGTATACAGTTGATAATAAGAACATTTAGACAGCAAAGTACGCGTCGTTCGGAGACCAACATATTATCCAATGTGGGCACTCCGCAATTGCCCGATTCGATTAAATTAACCAGTCACACCATACTCGTCGTTAAACCTGTCTAAATATTGAGATGTTTATGCCAATGACTTACTAGGTGATAGTCCAGAGAAGTAAGGTATGAGGCGTCACATATTTGACCTCTCTAGTTCTTACGTCATCAACAAAGAAAACACGAACGGCATACTGTATGCGGACCTATCTTTCTCTGATGACTTTGTCGTTTACTCCTAATCTCCCTGCATTTCTTACACGCATTTACTATAACAATCTAGACTGTAGAAGTGCGGTTCTAACACAATATTTAAATGAAATTAAATAGAGGAAGACGGTATTAAATGCGACTGAATAAAACTTTTCAAAATTAAGACGTTGTACTACTAGACGACTTACCAGGTCATAACGCCATACGACGTTACATTACCGACGACAGTGAAGTACAAATTTCCTATACATTTCTGATAGCTGACGGGACTCACTTCTTTCGTCGAATACCTGCGACAACGTATAGAAAAATGCTAAAAATTTTGAGAGTGCACTAACGTTATACAGAAACCAGATGGCAGTTATAAGAGTTGAATGGCATGAAATGGAAGCAGCGGTTGGGAAGGGAGTGAGACAGGGTTGTAGCCTCTCCCCGATGTTATTTAATCTGTATATTGAGCAAGCAGTAAAGGAAACAAAAGAAAAATTCGAAGTAAGTATTAAAATCCATGGAGAAAATATAAAAACTTTGATGTTCGCCGATGACATTGTAATTCTGTCAGAGACAGCAAAGGACTTGGAAGAGCAGTTGAACGGAATGGACAGTATCTTTAAAGGAGGATATAAGATGAACATCAACAAAAGCAAAACGAGGATAATGGAATGTAGTCGAATGAAATCTGGTGATGCTTCAGGAATTAGATTAGGGAATGAGAGGCTTAAAGTAGTAAATGAGTTTTTCTATTTGGGGAGCAAAATAACTGATGATGGTCGAAGTAGAGAGGATATAAAATGTAGACTGGCAATGGCAAGGAAAGCGTTTCTGAAGAAGAGAAATTGTTAACATCGAGTATAGATTTAAGTGTCAGGAAGTCGTTTCTGAAAGTATTTGTATGGAGTATAGCGATGTATGCAAGTGAAACGTGGACGGTAAATAGTTTGGACAAGAAGAGAATAGAAGCTTTTGAAATGTGGTGCTACAGAAGAATGCTGAAGATTAGATGGGTAGATCACATAACTAATGTGGAGACATCGAATAGAATTGGGGAGAAGAGGAGTTTGTGGCACAACTTGACATGTTCTGAGGCATCAAGGGATCACAAATTTAGCAATGGAGGGCTGCGTGGAGGGTAAAAATCGTAGAGGGAGAGCAAGAGATGAACACACTAAGCAGATTCAGAAGGATGTAGGTTGCAATAAGTACTGAGAGATGAAGAAGATTGCACAGGGTAGAGTAGCATGGAGAGCTGCATCAAACCAGTCCAGGACTGAAGACCACAACAACAACAACACTAACATTGCATCACGTAAGAACAAATGCATGTATCTACATGCAGTCTTCGTGTTGGACGTTACTGAAGTCCTCTAGACTGTTGCTGATGCTCATCAACAAACTAGTCTTCTAACTTAATCTTTCAGAAATAACCTGATGTGTACACTGGAGC
Organism: Schistocerca piceifrons; assembly: GCF_021461385.2. Taxonomy (NCBI): domain Eukaryota; kingdom Metazoa; phylum Arthropoda; class Insecta; order Orthoptera; family Acrididae; genus Schistocerca; species Schistocerca piceifrons. The sequence continues at coordinate 647,083,640 of NC_060149.1, forward strand.
TAGCTCCTCTGACTAATACAAAATCATTTAAGGTACTGGGAATTGACGCTGTGTACTACGTGTGAGGAGGTTCGAGTCCTCCCTCGGGCATGGGTGTGTGTGTTTGTCCTTAGGATAATTTAGGTCAAGTAGTGTGTAAGCTTAGGGACTGATGACCTTAGCAGTTAAGTTACATAAGATTTCACACACATTTGAACATTTTGAACTACGTGTGCCATGGTGAATTGTAACTCAGAACCTACAGTGGTGAGTAGTGAGTCGTGTGAACTGTGTGAAGGAGAAATGACGACAAGTACCGGTATGCTGTTGTTTGTTACTGACTTTGGTGTTGTGTGTGTGCGTGTTCCTCTTTTTGTTTTTTTTGTGTTTTTGCATCACACCGCTTAAGTGCGTGAACATCTCTATTACGTGCCACAAGATTGTGGGATAAGGCGTGGCGCATAGCCGGATCGAAGAATGCCACGGATATCCGGCTTTTGCTGGAGGCGAGCCGAAGGCCGTCGCTGTTCTGGGCGCGCCCGTTTTTTTCATATAGTTCACTCCGAAGTTGTCTCATAGATATAATTTTCTTAATTTTGTTGACTTCGATGTTGTAGAGAAATGAAAGAAAAGTTGTTACTAAGTTGTTACTACGTACGGAATTTCTGATATAGTTCAGAAATTGTTTAGTACTGTTTCTACAATAGATCTGCAAGTTCCAGTCTCTGCCTTCTAATGGGAGGGTCTAGGAGTGAATCGTTGATTATTTTACGATGCTGTAAAGGAAGACAGGAGATTATCAACGTCTTTCTCCCCAGTCTAAACTGTTCAAAAAAATGGTTCAAATGGCTGTAAGCACTATGGGACTTAACATCTGAGGTCATCAGTCCCCTAGACTTAGAACTACTTAAACCTAACTAACCTAAGGACATCACACAAATCCATGCTCGAGGCAGGATTCGAACCTGCGACCGTAGCAGTAGCGTGGATCCGGACTGAAGCGCCTAGAACCGCTCGACCACAGAGGCCGGCTTTAAATTGTTGCACAATCATCTCTTTGATGGAATGATCGAAAGGGAGTGGTACGAAATAAAGTACGTGACCGAGGGCTGTCCCCACAACAGGGAAGTTTAAGCTTGATATTTCGAAATGATGTAAACTCTCTGGAACAGTCGCAAGAGAACTGTCGTGGTATAGAGAGAGAGATTTTTGACGGTAAAAGGGTCACGAAGGGATTTTCCCGTTTCGCTCCCCACAGCTGCACATTTAAGTCCGAGACATCACATACGTGGCTCATGTCCGTGGCAGGACTGAGCACCTACACATCGTTACGCACGTGGTGACCGTGACAGGATAGCGGGAGAGAGGGTAATAAGCAGTGTGCACATGGAGACGATATAAAGAAGAAGAGGTGACAGGTCGAGTTGTTGGTCCAGAGCTCAGTCTGAATGAACTGTGGCTGCGGTAATGGGTTTTGCTTCGGCTATCGATTTTGTTGCATTAGCTGCCATTGCTGTCACTACAGCTGTTACTGCTGTAACGGCGCACTTAGGCCACGGCCTCTGACTGGCTGTCGGTGCAGTTGCGGATCTTACTGTTCCTATCGTCCCCTCCTGCTGCAGCCATGGTTGCCACCACTGCTGCCGCCCCCCATTCGCCTGCACAGCGGTTGCTGCTGCTGCTTCTGTCAGCATACGCCGCCCACGCTGCGGTACCTGCCGCTGCTGCCGCCGCTCCGCCGACGCCGCCGCTATTTCCGTTCCTATTGCCGCCTCCAGCCGTCGCGACCGACTACGACGTTGTCGTCGCAGCGTGTAGGGGGAGCGTAGGGCACCACTAAGGGACAACTAACACGATGAGTGGTACTGATCGTCAGTCGGGGACGCAATAATACAGAACACTTGTTGGTTATGTAGTACATGACAGTGCGACAGTGTTCATATTATCATGAACAAATTTTCCAAATACTATATTGTAGTGCTTGTGTTATTCCGAACTACGATGTTATTCTGCTGACGGTTGTCCACATTCGCAACTACGAATACATTTCACGTATTATTCAAATAGCCCAAAGAAATTAGAATTTTAGGAATTAAAATTGCAACATGATGAAGTTGATATATATTACTACCACTGCCAGTAACTTTAGGGTTAGGGGTTTGTCATCATCGACGATGACAACAGACCTCGATCGGTTGAACTACCAAGAAAGAAAATTGTACACCCTTTTAGAGGTTTACAGTTCAGTCATGATGTATTGTTGCAGCAATGCATATGGAATACATGAACTGATAACTTTTATAGATCAACAGCACAAACAGTTCTGAGATATCAGGTACCGACAGATGCTGAAACACCCATATTAATATGCGGTACAGCCTGCACGGGCAGCAATGCAGGCACTGACTCTGGCATCCAATCGACGATGAATAGGGTCCTTGGATACGTTATGCCACGTTCACGTAGTCCTGTAAGAGTTGTCGGTTGACATGTCACAGGGGTCCCATTATATCCCACACGAGCTCTATTGCAGACAAGTGCGGAGATCGTGCTGGCCACAGAAGTTGCTGCACGTCTTGCAGGGCACGTTGAGTTTCACGGACAGTATGTGGGTGAGTGTTATCCTGCTGGAACAACACATCACATTCTTGTTGCAAGAATGACAAAAGATCAGGTCTAACAGCATTCTGGACGTACCGAGCGCTGGTTAGCGTCCTCTCCAGAAACACGAAAGGTTAACGAGAACTGTAGCTTATCACATCCCAGACCATAAGTGTGTCTTCGACAAATGCGCTCTAGAAGTCAGCCCTCACCATGTCTACGTCGTACGCGCAAACGACCATCACTTGCATGCAGGCAGCATCTGCTTTCATCACTAAAGACCACGGTGCGCCGTTCCATCTTCCAAGTGATCCTCTGTCGGCATCAGTCAAGCCGTGCACGTCGATGCTGTGGCGTGAGTGGTTGGTTGATTTGGGGGAAGGGACCAAACAGCGAGGTCATCGGTCCCGTCGGGTTATCGAAGCAGGGGGAAGGAAGTAGGCCGTGCCTTTTCAAAGGAACCATCCCGGAATTTGCCTGAAGCGATTTAGTAAAGTCAAGAGAAACCTAAATCAGGATGGCCGGACGCGGGATTAAACCGTCGTCCTCCCGAATGCGAGTCCAGTGGGCTAACCACTGCTCCACTTCGCTCCGTGTGGCATGAGTGGAAGATGCGCTGCAGGTGTCATTGCCTGTTGTCCAACTGCTAAAAACCGGTTTGCAACAGTTCGTATTGACACGTCTGGCCTCACAACCCCTCTTATCTGTGTTGTGGCAGCTGTACGATCTTCCACTGCTGCCTTTCCTGCCGGGCGTCTGAGCTGTGTGGAGGTCCAGAACTTCGTATACGCATGTGAGAATATTTACACGACCACTGAGACCAGCGTCATTGTACAACTAACGCAGAACGTCCAACTTTCTGGCGATTCACTGAAAGGGCCATTCCGTCACTCGGGACCCCTCTGAAACTCGCTCATTTAGCTGTAAGAAGCACGAATGGGTCTCCGTGGCATGGTTGCCTTCCTGCTTCACACGTTTGCACCGCGCTGAGCCTTCTGACTGTGAGCATTCCTTATTAAAGGGTAGACGCAGATGGTACTCTGGTAGCTATGCCACTACGCTATCTGTTGGAGGACGACGTTGAAACTTTTATCACTAATGCGCATGTGGCATATGCCGTCATAGGATCAAAATCGATTCGTCCTTCCAGGTACACAAATTTTTTTTCCAGCAGTGTATTTACTAAGTGTGGATATCGCTACTATAGTTATGCTAGAATGGAAACTAGTTACGCAGCTACTAAATGTATTCAGCATTTTCACAAAACGAAGTTACGTAGGAGAACTATATTAGTTAAACGGACGTGTGGAGCTACTTTAAGTAAGGATGTTCTAAAAGAATCACACACAAAAGTAACTAGAATTGAGGATGTTGCTAAACATGTTCTTTCAAAATAGGAAAAAGAAAAAGTTGAAGCTGATATTGAATCATTAGTAGAAATGTTTGAACAACTCAGTATTTTCGGAGATCGTAAATTCGATCAGCTGGAGAGTCTTAACCGAGGTGTAAAGCAGCAGTTACAATCTGACTTAAATAATAAATCCGAGGGATTTAGTCATAGATCTCTTTGAATTCTTGTAGACGACATTCAGTTCCTTGACTCACTAGAAACAAGTATTTGGGTTGAGAATACACTAAAAAAAGTAATACGCATGAACAGACAAATAAAGGATTACAATTTCAGAAAAACTGAATGATTTATTGAAGGGAAAGAGCTTCACGAATCGAGTTAGTCAATAATATGTTAGACTACCTCTGGCCCTTATGGAAGCAGTTATTCGGCTTGGCATTGATTAACAGAGCTGTTGGATGCCCTACTCGGGGATGTCATGTCAAATTCTGTACAAATGACGCGTTACATTGTCAAAATCCCGATCTCCAGATGTTCTTAATTGAGGAGAGATCCGGCGGCATTGCTGGCAATGGTAGGGTTTGGCAATCACGAGGACAAGCAGCATAAACTCTGGCCGAGTGTGAGCGGACATTGTCTTGCTGAAATGTAAAGTCATGAAAGGCAACAAAACGGGGAGTAGAATATCGTCGACGTATCGCTGTGCTATAAGGATGCCGCGCATGATAACGAAAGGGATCCAGCTACGAAAAGAAATGGTTCGACAAACCATCAGTGCTGGTTGTCGGTCCGGATGGCGGGTATTGCACCACTGTCTATGGCGTCTCCAGACACGACTTCACTGTTCATCAGGGTGCAGTTCGAAGTGGGAGTCATCACTGAAGACAATTATACTTCAGTCAATGAAACTCCAGTGCATAAAAAAAGGAACCTCCCCCAATATTTAAGACACCTTAGCCGCACATCGAAATCCGAGACATTACGTACAAGGCTGTCTGCCGTGATAAGACAAAGAAAGTGTAATTATGTCATACTGCTGAAAGTTAAACAGAATAACGATAAGAATTTTTTTCTAGTAAGCAAGTGAATTCTTCAAGCTTACTAAAAGACAGAAACAGGACTCTTAAGAGCTGGAGATCTTTATTTAGTAAATCAAATATTCAGTAGCTATAAATATTTGTTTAATGTACTTTATCTATGCTGGATACTGTGGAATTTCGTTGTTTTTCAATAAAGGATTTTTTGTGGAGAACGCAGGCGGCCACAAGTACTTTTAAAAAGCTTTATTTTAATGCCACGACCAATTCTGGCTTCCATGCCCATCATCAGGTGGATTTACTTGTTTTACTACGGTATTATACAAGTAAATCCCCGAGTCTTTGAGGAATCGGTCTCCCACGTATAACACAGCTTCAAACTTCTGATTGCAAATAAGTTAATGTAAACGAGAAAAAGATTAGCAAAGGTTTGAAATCATGCTTGAAGTTTGTTAGAAGTCGCCAAGTTCTCTCATTACGAAGCACTGGATGAATATAAACTGGGTAATTTACACTGCATTTTAAGCAAAATCTAGTTTATCATGCATCTCAGTGTTTATGATGTAATATCTCCTGAACTATGCTTAGTACAATGATATAACTTTGACACTGTCTGCAGAGTTTGTTACTAATAGAGTTAGTAGTAATGATGTAATAAATAAAAACGTAACGTCTGACACTGCCTTTCTACTGCACGAACAACGAAAACGTAGTAAGCGATAAACTTTTTTCCCTTCGTCATTTGTGAGGGTTGTCAGCAGGAAAATGTCAGGTAAGAGTTTGGAATTATATCAAAGTCGGTTGAAAGTCGCGAAGTGCTCGCATTCTCATCAACTGGATGAATATATTGCGGGCATTTGCGCACTGTCTCGAGGCAAACACACAGTTGCTAACTTAAATACCTGTCTTATAGCGTCAAACTTTTAACGTAAGATTATACCTCTTGATGAGTAGATTACCACAGCGTTTTAAATTTTTAAATTCGCTCAATAACCACGCGAAACACTGAAAATCAAATATTTGTTGTTCGCGGAAGACGTTAGAAAGACAACTTGCAAACGAGTTGGGGTATTGTGCTCCGGGTTCCAGAATTGTCCTTTAGTAGTAAGAATTCCGCAGCAGCGTGTAGTTCGTTCGTAAATCACACAAGATTATTTGAACAGTTAGCTCAACATTAAGTGCTGTGTGAATGACTTGAATAATAAGGAAAATTATGCAGTTGATTACATATAATGTGATTGAGCTTTGTGCACTTGCAGGGTCAAGAGAAATATGAGACAAACTACAAACAAAACACATTACTATGCCTAATACGACGTAGAAAAACCGTTTACCTTCAAAAACCTTCTAGTCGTCTCGGTGGCCGAGCGGTTCTAGGCGGTTCAGTCCGGAACTGCGCTGCTGCTACGGTCGCAGACTGCAATCCTGGCAGTCGTCTCGGAATGGGTAAATATAGGTCCTGTACGGTTTTCAAGGTAATTGTGTACCCCTCTTCCTGCAAAATAGTGGTAAGTTCAGGTAACTACTGTAAGAGTACAGATATCGATCTTCTCCCGGACCTCTGCGCATCTTTGATCGAGCGAGTTAGCATCGCTGACGGGCAAGCCCCGTTGTACTACTAGGGCACTGATTGGCGTCGGCCTTTCTGTTTGGCTCATAAAGGAGGCGCGGCCTGAGTTTCGGAAAGGGGGCATCGCGAAGTGCGCTTTGTGCGCGATAGCGTGTAAAAGATATTAATTGATAGAACTGAGATTATTTAGAGAGTCAGGGATTGATTGAAATTAAAGCCGCCTGTAAAGGACTTACCAGCAATGATAAACTCGATTCAAACTGTTTTAAACGAATGAATGCGAATGTGGAGCGAGTATGATTAGGCTTGCTTGTGTTAAAAGTACAATAAATCTAGTACTGTCAAATAAGTATGAAATTCATTTAAGTGTGAAATTCATTTAACCTCATAATATTTATGATAACAGAGTATTTTGGTAGGAATTATGATCAGAGTAATTGGAGCTGCAGATAGGGCCCGTAACAGGAGGCACATGGTTACGAAATTTCTTTAACGGGCATGTGTACCTTGGGTGTAAGTTCGCCCTCCATGCTGTCGTAACCATCAAGTCCTGTTGCCTTCTAAAATACAGATAGCCTGAATAAAGAGGCGAATAACTTACATTTGTCCACGTGTGAAAGGGCGTGAACTGCTTTAATCTGCAGATGCGATCGCGAGATAAGGTTAACGAGTGTAGAAGTAATTTCCAAACGTTAGCATACGCCGAGATCACCGATAGAAGAAACAAGAGAGAAGATGGAGCTGGACCATAGGAAGAGTTAGTGGATCAAGTGAATGCCACATTACAGCACACAGCAGCCAGCAGAACCAGAAAACAGCGAATGTAAGTGTTGCAAACTGCTGTAGCCAATTAATTTAAAAAATCACTGCTGTAGAGAGTAGTCTAGAAGTGCAGCAATTAATAAATAATGCCCTGAAGTTAGGACGGGTGCCTGTAGTCTGGAAAACAGCCAACATAATTATTATTAAAAAAGCCGCAGATACGGATCCATCAGAACTCAAATAATACCGATCAATTTGCTTGTTAATTACTTTGTCTAAGATCCATGAGGAGCTTTTGTGTAACCATTTCCAGGCTCACAGCGAACTTCATGGGCTTTGTCAACACCAATACCCCAGGAGAATCTATTAGCGACACAATTAATCGGGCTTTCCGTATTGTGGAGCAGACATCAGAGAAGTACAAAGTTGCGATTCTTACAGACGTTACTGGCGCTTTTGATAATCTTTGGTAGCCAGCAATGTTTGCACGATTTCGAGAAATCCAGGTACTCGGATCCCTGTGCACTAGTCTCCAAGACTGTTGTAGGAACAGGGTGTCCGACTGGCAAGAGGGCAACCGCAAGGTTGTCAAAAAGTTTACCAAAGTATGTCCACAAGGCTCTGTCTGTGGACCCGTCTTACGGGATATCACAACTGAACGTCTCTTGAATTTAATCGAGGGAGATGAACTTTCAGGCAGAATCGTTGCGTGTGCAGATGATCTGTTACTTGTGATATTAACCAGCACAAGAGCGATGTTGGAAAACAAGGCCAGCAACATCTTACACACAATACAACAACGGTGCAACCAAAAACATTATACACAGCAGTACAGAAAACAGTAAACATAATGCTACGCCTGCCCAGTTAGCCGATCGGTCTAACATACGGCTTTCCGGAGGGTTAAGGAGTGCCTGGCCCCCGGCACGAATCCGGCCGGTGGACTTGTGTCGAGGTCCGGTGAGCTGGCCAGTCTGTGAATGGTTTTTAGGCTGTTTTCCATCTGCCTCGGCGAATGGGGGCTGGTTTCCCTTATTCCGCCTCAGCTACACTATGTCGGCGATTGCTGCACAAAAAAGTTCTCCACGTACGTGTACACCACCACTACTTTACCACGCAAACATAGGGTTTACACTCGTCTGGTGTGAGACGTTCGCTAGGAGGGTCCAGTGGGGCGGGGGAGGGGTGAAGTGGACTGCGGTAGTCGTCGTGGGGTTGTGGACCACTGCGGCTGCGGCGGGGACGGAGCCTCTCCGACATTTGTGGTCCCCGGTTAACATACAACATACATACAACATAATGCTTAAAGGATCACTTCGAAGACACCTGACAATTAAATTCAACGAAACAAACGTAGAACGCAAAGTTGTAATTCAATCTCTGGGTGTACAGATTGACGAACGACATAGCTTCAAGGAACACATGCGACTAATCATTGAACAAAGACGAAAGTGTACTTCACAAACTAGTGATATTAAATTCGACATGATACAGATTACCACTTGCATAAGAATTAACCGCTGTGCACTTTTGGAGTCAGTATTGAGCATTGCAGCTAGTATATGCGTACACAGACTCGCTGTGGTCATGAACAGGTAAGCGGGGACAGAGGTGTGTGCTACGTAGACTTGGGCGTTCGGCGTCACATTGATCGATTCGATGTATTTGGTGCCTGGCATATACATGATCGACATAACCATCAGATATCGGGCTGCAACATACTAGCTGAAGATGGGTAGACCTGAGACAGTCTTGCCGATCACCGGCAAGCACATAGAAGATAGATGCAAACTAAAAAATTGGCTTCTGGACACAGTGTGGAAAGAAAGTGATAAGGGTCGTTGAGTCTGTTCATTTCTCTCCAATACCCGGGTGCGGTTGTGGATGCGCCATGTCAACCCTAGCCGAGGCATGGTTCATTTTGTGACTGTATACAGTATTTGGATCGTATGTCGCTTTCAGAAAGCATGCAGGGAAATTGCTTCCCCAGAAAACTTCCTTTAGAAATACATTAGATACAGGTTATTACTTAACAACATAGAAGGCATAACGGAAACTAGATTATACGAAGCACTGAGGATTCAGATATATCAACACGGCTGAATGCAATCGCTAACAACATTTCAAATGCAGAACATGACATATACAAACAGAATCTTCAATACAGAAGGTGCAGAAGACAAAGACGGGTCGACATAGATAGCTCGAGAAGCTCCACTATTGACGATGAAACAAGTGTTAGTGATAACACTGACATAACATAGACAAATACAGCAAAGACAATAAAATACAGAAAAAATTCACAACAAGTAACGTGAATGTCACAAAGATTGCAATTTATTTAATCTCATTATGCACGAATGTAATCAAAAGTAGAAGTAATTAGAATAGTCCTTGGGTGGACATTATTCTAGAATCCACGCTAAACGTGAAAAAATTATTGTTAAATAGCAATGTAAATGAACACATCCTGATAAATGTAATAACGTTAATAGAATAAAAATATAATGTTAAGTGCTGAAGCAGTAATTCAAACAGTGTTAATATATAACAGCGACAGATCATGCATATTACGCAATATACACATACAAAATTAACAAGTACAGTACTCAAAATAGTAGTTTTATAACACAAGTATCTTTTTACAAGATTAATTATTAGATTAGTTGTGGATTGTTATTTCTTTCTACAACCACGTAATATCTGTATATAACTTAATTAGATTACATCGAGGCGGAATATTGTTCTAAAAAAATGGTTCGAATGGCTCTGAGCACTATGGGACTTAACTTCTGAGGTCATCAGTCCCTTAGAACTTAGAACTACTTAAACCTAACTAACCTAAGGACATCACACACATCCATGCCCGAGGCAAGATTCGAACCTGCGACCGTAGCGGTCGCACGGTTCCAGACTGTAGCGCCTAGAACCGCTCGGCCACACCGGCCGGCTGCAGAAACTATCATTACTCGTATACTGTGGCACTGCATTTTTTTTCCAAGTTGTGTATTGAATACTAGAACCCGCTGTCTTATTACTTTATGCGGATCGTAGTGCTCCACACATACCTCTTAGCCAGCATCCATGGCCACCAACGCGCAACAAAATTATGCTACGCAGTTGAGGCCACTGGCACTGTTGCCCATGCAGCACCACGTGGAGTTGAGGCTGCGTAGAGTTCTATTGTTTGCTTTTTCACATTACCTTTGTGTTACGCTTCTCGAGCTTATTGTTTGAGATGTGATCAGACTTCCCGCGCTTTCTTGCCGCATGCTGTCCTCAAAGAGGAGCCTTATTGAGTTACCGATCGGGTACGCCTACTCATTGGACGTGTTTTCTTGCTTAATTTCACTCCTTGATTAAGACTATTGTGTTTTCCCTTCATTCAGCTGACAATCGTCTTCATTTGACACATCCTCCTGTTGGGTCTTATCTACTGGTAATATTGGCCCATTATTTCCGTTATTTTAAGGGTATTATTTTTCCCTGAATCGTAGAAATACATTAGATAGAGGTTATTACTTAACAACATAGAAGGCATAACGGAAACTAGATTATACGAAGCACTGAGGATTACAGATATATGAACACGGCTGAATGCAATCGCTAACAACATTTCAAATGCAGAACATGACATATACAAACAGAATCTTCAAACATACAAAATTAACAAGTATAGTACTCAAAATAGTAGTTTTATAACACAAATATCTTTTTACAAGATTAATTATTAGATTAGTTGTGGATTGTTATTTCTTTCTACAGCCACGTAATATCTGTATATAACTTAATTAGATTACATCGAGGCGGAATATTGTTCTAAAAAAATGGTTCGAATGGCTCTGAGCACTATGGGACTTAACTTCTGAGGTCATCAGTCCCTTAGAACTTAGAACTACTTAAACCTTAGATTACATCGAGGCGGAATATTGTTCTAAAAAAATGGTTCGAATGGCTTTGAGCACTATGGGACTTAACTTCTGAGGTCATCAGTCCCTTAGAACTTAGAACTACTTAAACCTAACTTGTCATAGTGACAAGCAAAGATAGCATCCATGATACGTACGAAGAAACACCAAAGACAAAGTTGGAAACTAGTATAGTTATCGTCCAAATAATGGAGGATTTGAGGTCGATAATGAGAGATGAAAGCAAGGAACTCTTATCAATAATAGTAATGGAAACGGATGAAAAATTAGATAAGCGAGTAAACGAACTCAAATAATCAGTTGATGAAAACTCAGATAAGCGAATAAAAGAACTCAAATCATCAATTGATAAAAAATTGAACATGGAGATAAAATTAAAACTTCAAGCAATCAAAAAATTTAGTGCCGAGTTTTGAGCAAATGCTTAAAACATGGGAGAGAGGAGTAGATGAGAAGATAAATTTAGGACAGGAAGAACATAAGAAAACCAAGGCTGGAATAAAGTTATAACTACGAAAGAAGGAGGAAATAACGTAAATTGTGGATAACCCGGAACAACAAAACGAAATGCTGTTAAAGGAAGCAGCGATGGTAGAACATGATGCAGACAGCGTGAGCCTGGTAGCACAGGACACACAACTAACTCTGCAAGCAGAGGGCAGAGCCAGCAGTAAATAATGAATTGAGTGGAGCAACAGTTCCTGTGGAAAATAAAAGTGAAGTTAAGGAGAGCTGGGGACAACAGCCGAAACGGTTCAAAAATGGCTCTGAGCAATACGTCCTATTCTTTTCAATAGAGTTTATTGCGGACTGCAATTTATTCTCTAGGTCATCAGTCCCCTAGAACTTAGAACTACTTAAACCTCAGGATTCGAACCTGTGACCGTAGCGGTCACGCGGTTCCAGACTGTAGTGCCTAGAGCCGCTCGGCTACACCGGCCGGCGCCGAGACGGTACTGAAGTAATTAGCGACGACAGAACCTGAAGTAGGCACGACATACAAAAACCAGTACAAGTAAGAGTGGAAAAGACACTAGAATAAGAAATACTAGAGAATAAATTGCAGTCCGCAATAAAATCTATTGAAAAGAATACGACGTTAATGCTAGAAACGACTCGGCTGAATTAGTGAGAAGATGCATAATCAGAAAGTTCCTATCGGAAAATAGCCTTTTATTTGAAAGAGTAATAAAAACAAAGCAGTTTTTCGACGCACAGGAGGAAGAACAAAACGTAGTGCACTGGACTGTGCAACAACTTCCACGCCAAAAACGCAGCTTTGAAATAGAAACACGAACAGCAACAGTGGAAATGATAATAGAACAAGAACGAGTAATATTCAAGCTGATCGAACACGATGTACGAAGCCTCTTAATAGGCCGTAATGTAGGAACGGTGGCGTGAGGAAGAATAGTGCGCATGCGGCAACAGCGCATAAAGAGATTGTCGGGCACGCCAAACACCTTCGATACAGGCGGACAGTTGAAAAGAAACCCCCGCGAAGTAGGAAGAAACAACAAATGCAGTGTATGTCGTTACGGATGCAACAGTGAATTGAATATACTCGTAGAATGCAAAGGGGAAGTATGGATTGGTCCGAGCGGAGAAGAATAGCACCCCCTCCTTCCTACTTTCAGCTATTGTCTACAATAAGCTAAGTCTTCTATGAAAAATTTGGGAGGAGCGAGAATTACAATAAACTTTCTAGTTTACTTAGCTTTTCGTGTAGATTTACCTTCAGTTCTTGTTGTCTATGAGTCTAATTCTTGAAGCTGAAAATGTCACACTTAAGGTCCTCATAGATGGATTTATCTAAAAAATTTGATGATTGTTGTTGCAGAATTTTTGTTGTTACGTTAATGTATTTTGTCACATTTTAGTGATCATACAGTCTTTTGAAATTTCACATTAAGAAAGCCGAAATTACATTGTTCACACGTCCGATCACATCAGAGGTGTACTTACTACTGTCTCGCTCAGCGGAAGTAACATTATTCCAAAGGGTTTACAATTTTTCTTGACAAATGCACTTCTATTAGCTTCTGTTACATTATTACATTCGATTATTATTTCATAAATGAATCCAGAAATAAACATAGTAATCAGTGCAGTATGGCGTAATCAATAATATAAATTTTAAGTGTGCCAAAAGTTCGTCATTTCCAAGGTTCCTTAAAAAAAAAAAAATTAACTGTACATCCGAACTAAAATTTTTTATAAAGTAATTTATTTTTATTATTTTATTTATTTTAACAAATTGTAACTTGAAGTATAACACACTGTGTATAAAATTGTATGAAAGCTTTCAGAAAAGCAACTGAGATAATATTGACCTGTCCAAAATGCGAAAAATAATACTGGTATCGACAACTATTGTTGAGGAAAATTACTGCTAGAGGAGGATGTCCCGTTACGGCAGGAAGTGTAAAAGTCGAAAATGGGATCGCAGCAGCCAGCCAGTCAGAGCACAGGAATCTCCCGCTAGTGAGAAGATACAAAATATACCGGCCCACAAGCAACCAGTGCCACGAAAGTAATATAAATCGTAAGGACAAAAGTCTAATATGGGACGTTCATTAGAAGAAATAAAACTATTTAAAGAAGAAGGCGGCAATTATGCGAGTATTAAAATTAAAATATGTGGGCGAATGATAAAGTGAATAATCGATTCGATTGGTCATCTGTATGCCAAAGCTAATAATATCTGTACGAAAGTACTGAAGAAAAGAACAGAAATAGATTTTTTCCGGTGACTGGATATAAAACAAAAAAGGCACTGGGGACAAAGGGGACAAAGACTGTTGGACTTCAAACGTGAGGACATCGAAGCGGGTCTGATGTACTTGGGGCTTAAATACAGTATGCAATACGTTGGCGCTTGCTTCGTTTGCAAATTGTTAGAGACAAATATACTGCATGGACGTATCTTCACGCCATATTTATATGAAGAAATCATCGGTGTATTGACGCAATGTTATGAAGACTTATGAAGAAATATTCAGACGAAATGAGGGTATGTGACTATGAAGTATTACTAAGAAATGAAATGAATTATGAGACGTAGGAAGATAAATAGCAAACATGTTTTGTATGGGAAACGACGCTGGAGATATACCGACTTTGGCTTGTGGATAACCAGCAGTCCATATGTAACGATGATCACCAATCAAGGCAATGGAATTTCGATGTACGAAGCAGAATAAAGAAGAAGCTGAACTTTCAAGAATGAGATGTGACTTGAATTAATGGATATCACCAGTTTTATAATAGAAAAAAGCAACAAGACTAAGAGAACTATAAGGAGTTTCGCTGAATAGCAAGAACTTATGAAATAATCGCTGTGAAGAAAGTAAAATGAAATAACATGTGCATAAGAATTCTCTATAACAAGCAACGAAAGTTGAAAGCAGGAAGAAACATCAACGCATACCAACTGCAGGAGTGGAAGAAGACGATGGGGAAATACAATATAAATATTGTGAAAACACGCCCCAAAGGACAAAAATAAAATTACTAGTGTTAAAAATTGCTAAATTAATTCATTTGACCGTCAGGAAGGAATACTGAGATTTAGGATTAAGCTGGGATATGTTTATGTGAAAACAGCACCTTGATTTTACTTTTTGACAGTAAATGAACAACATCAAAAATGAGTTAAAGTCACACATATGCTATGTCTGCTTAAATCACTTGGTGCAGACGTATTCAATTACGCAGCAGCTTGTAAATTTGTTGCATCAGAGTTACTGAAAATTATAAGTAGTAGGTCCAGCATCGTGGCACTTATCAGGCCATCTGGCAGGTACAAATGGCCGTGATGTATCCGTTTCCAGAAGCTGACTGCACGACTAGCGTGATGCTTTTACTAAATATTGAGAGCTGGTGAAAGCAGTGCGCTGCTTTTGATGTAGAGCGACACAGCAGAGAGAATGATTTCCGGTGGATGAGACTTCAGGCAGTGACTGCAGCAGCCGATGGGATGGGGAGAATTCAGCAGCCAGTCCAAAGTCTTCAGTAAATGAGGCCGACGAACCCGATCGGCTGGGAGTAGTAGGTGTAGGCAGCAGTGGGCTACCCAGTCGCTATAGCTACTGTTATGTGGCAGATCTTTCTAAAAACTGGCACGTATTTATTATTACGTGTGCATATCTAACTAGTACATGCATGAAAACTGCAAGCAGTAATCACAACTGCCAGTGGTTGCATGTGTAATTCATCCTACAGGAGGTGGAGTGAGGATGTCTTGCTTACTGCAATTGGCCTCCGAGATTCCAACGCTGGAAGAACCATCTAAGTTCTTTAGAGGAGAGTAGAGGACATACTTGCTAGAGGGACACCGTTGAGACTTAAGTTGCATGTGCTGTACTAGTTTGTGCTCCTCTTACGGCAAGAAGAAGGAAGATAATTAGAGTCAGTCGTTGTCCTGAGTTTCGATGTTAAACTTCTGGGAGAACAATGTTATGTGTTTTTGCTATTATTACGTTTTTATTGTGAAACTTCCTGGCAGATTAAAACTCTGTGCCGGACCGAGTCTCGAACTCGGGACCTTTGCAAAGTTCCCGAGTTCGAGCCTGGGTCCGGCACACAGTTTTAATCTTGCAGGAAGTTTCATATTAGCGCACACTCCGCTACAGAGTGAAAATTTCAGCCGGCCGGTGTGGCCGAGCGGTTATAGGCGCTTCAGTCCGGAACCGCGCTGCTGCTACGGTCGCAGGTTCGAATCCTGCCTCGGGCATGTATGTGTGTGATGTTCTTAGGTTAGATAGGTTTCAGTAGTTCTAAGTTCTAGGGGACTGATGACCTCAGATGTTAAGTTCCATAGTGCTCAGAGCCATTTTGGAAATTTCATTCAGGATTTTATTGTATTTCGTGACATGCGTAAGTTGTAAACTTTATAACAAGAGAAAGAGTTTTATCTTTATCAATGTTTAGGTGCGTCGAGTTTAACCGATACGCATGTACATAGTTTGGAAAGAATGAGTGAAACTGATAGGGAAATGGTACGTCCATTCGTAAGTGCCACTGATGAATTCAATATTGAAGTTGCGCAACACAGTTCGCGTAGTATAGAAGTTAGGAAAAGTCATAATTTTAGGAAAAGTTAAAATTTGCAGGGTTCAAATGGCTCTGAGCACTATGGGACTTAACATCTGAGGTCATCAGTCTCCTAGAACTTAGAACTACTTAAACCTAACTAACCTAAGGACATCACACACATCCATGCCCGAGGCAGGATTCGAACCTGCGACCGTAGCAGTCGCGCGGTTCCGGACTGAAGCGCCTAGAACCGCTCGGCCACCACGGCCGGCCAAATTTGCAGGGATCAGTAGTATTAGACGATGAATCAAATAATGTGCAGGTCAGTAGTTGGATGCTTAGTCGTTGTGTGAGGAGAGTGTAACAATGTCGCAGCAACAGAAAACTCCGGAGCTGCTGAACGTGAGGTAGTGACGCAGATTGACAGAGATAATGCATCAATAGCTCCATTATTGACACCTTTTGATCTCTAATCATTTCTAATTAACATTGCTTTGGGGAATAAGCGACAGTACGAGAAAACGACCGAAATTATGAAAGGCGAGAAGAGCAGTACAAAAGGGCGCAAGAACATTGCAAAACAGCGATTGAGCCTTATAAAAAGACAGCGTTATATAAAGACGTGAGAGTTTCCAAAACGATGGAAGAAAATGTCGCAGCACTGACACTGATCGGTAAACAACAAGACGAGAAGAGCGAGGCAGCGTTCAAAATGATAGAATAACAATTCAAGGAAAATAAGAAACACTTTAAGTAGATACAGCAACAGTTACCGAATTACGTTACAGCGTGTGACGACAAGGCAGTAGAAACTGACAAAAAGATCGGCAAAGAAATCAAAAAGTCACAGGCCAAACCAAATAAAATAACTGATCGAAAAATGAGTAGTTTCATGAATAAGTTACGTGCGTTGTGTCAAGCGATGAGGGCATGACAAATAAGTTGCGTAATGATGTAGATGTTATTAACGGATGGAAGAACAAAGTAACGGACGATGTAACGCAAGTGAACAGACAAGTAGAACAGCTGTCGTTATACAGCGATACGGGTTCAGACAGGGTGTTACTCCATTTTAAAGAAAAACTGGTGGACATCAAATGTCGAAATCGAAAAAACTATTAGAATAAGTGAAGGGAAAGGAACGAAACCGTGAGTTAGGGAATAGTGGTAGAATCGGAGAAACATCAAGGAATGAAGAAGATAGGTGAAAACGAGAAGAAGAGTTACGCCAGCTAACCGACGTACAATGACGTGAGAGTCCGGACAGGCCATGAAGACCCAACGGTACCGACCGGCCGCCGTTTTATCCTCAGTCCACAGGGTCAGTGGATGCGTATATAGAGGGGTATGTGGTCAGCACACCGCTCTCCCGTCCGTATGTTAGTTTACGAGACCGGAGCCGCTACTTCTCAGTCAAGTAGCTCCACAGTTTGTCTCACAAGGGCGAAGTGCACCCTGCTTGCCAATAGCGCTCTGCAGACTGGATGGTCTTCCATACAAGTGCTAGCCCAGCCCGACAACGCTTAACTTCGGTGATTTTACGCGAAACTCAATTACCACTGCGGCAAAGCAGAAATACCTGTAGGAATAGGATACCAAGAAGTCTAAGAGGATGATATTCGGAAGCCTTTTGTATCGGTACAGAAGCATTCGTTATTCACAGATCAATCGAACAGTTCGCATTTGGATACGACAATTACGAGATGGACTTCTGAGGTCATGGTCTGCAGATTACAAAATAAACTTCATATGTGTACATCTCTAGAAAGAAGCACCAGCCATGATACGCGTAACCGCGACTCAGTCAGGACTTATAAAGAATTTAAACAAGAATTTCTGCGTGAGTACTGAGTACAAAAGAAACAGGAGGGCAGGAAATTAGGGACTCTGGTAATGGAGCCTTATGCTGAACCACAGTTTCATAACCAAATTCAATACATTCAGGAGATGGAGAAACGAAACCAGTTCCTGGACGCACCATATGAGCGGAAACAGTTATTGAAAACCTGCCAAACAAATTTGCTGAAAAGAATACAGAACGATATTAGGCTTCCAGGTTGAGAGATGAATGATGTTGGTATGTTACTGCATTTTTTTTTGTATGGACTTGGGAGCAATTTTGGAGTAGACATTGACAAACAGTGCATTTCCTGCAAACCCACTATGAGCCAATACACCATAGACTAGCAAATGCGAAATGGAAAATGAGGCGTCCATTCTGGAAGAAAGGAAATAAATGTTACAGGAACAGTCCTCGTGGATCATGGAAGCCACCATGTTGTCCGAATAATAGATAGAATCATGTAGTACGAAGATGACCAGCAAAGAGAGTGCACACAACTTGTGGAGGTATGTGGTCCAGATCCACAAAGAGATTAGTGATACAATTACAGAGAAAGAAATACTAGGTCAGATTAATTAACAGCTAAGGTAGAGACTTCGCCGTTACATGGTGTCCAACACCGTGCAGCATTACACATAAATTGTGAAGAACTGGAACGGAAACGGTCAGAAGTTGTCACAAAGTTCAAAATCGAACAGAAGATATTGTCTATACCATAACTGACGTGTGATTGAGAGACTTAACGGTGCCATGTATTCTGGACTCAGGAGGGCCAGTCTCGATACCTGATAAAGATGTGTAAAAGTGAGCAACAAAGAAAAACGTGGCTGATGTTCAGGATGCAGGGAATGAGAGTATACAGTGCAGTATATAGGAAGTGTGCGGAAGTTAAGGAACAAGTCAGAGCCATCTTCAGGTGTTAAACACATAAAGTCCCAGTTTTCTACTTATACATAACCTGACGGTGAAGGAGATTCTCTGGCTCGACTTCTCGAAATTCTACTGAGTGGTGCAGTAACTGAAGCAGAGATACACATTAGAACATTTAGATGATAGTGAAATTAAGCTAACCTTCAAGGTTAATTAGTATGGTTCAGCCAGCAACAGCGAAATGTTAGGTATCGTACTGACAATTGAAGGTAAAATATTACCAGTTCGGAGAATGAAGAGTTAATAGAAATAGACGATGAGAAATCAGGAAAAGGAGAAGAAGAAGGAGTGACACACATTTCATCAAAAGTACTGAGAACAGAGGCGATGACAGAAGTAGTAACAGAGGGAAATGCATTGGAGTTAGAAGAATGTTGTGAAGATGATGACGAGCGGGAATATGTTTGGACCAGCGACTCTGAAGATGAAGAAATAAATTACAATCATTTGGGATATAATACATTAGCAGACGTTGGCAAAACGTTTGACATATTTCTCCACACAAAAGAGTGGACAGATACCACGTTACAATTACCAGAGGAAGATGATTATTTGAGTGGAGATAAGTTTTAAAGCATGAACGGAGAACTGATGATGAGACAACGAGAGAAGGTTTGTGTTGTGCATGTACGAAGTCTGGTTGTTCTGAAGGTAGAAAGAGAGAAGAAGGTAGAAGTAACGCTACACAGTGATGACGAAGACGAACTGTCGGACACGTTATTAGTCTTAAGAAATGAGCCTACCAATAAACGCTGGAAGTAGAGTAATATGTATCACAAGTTTGTTAGTGTTGGGAATTTCGATATGTGTTTGTGTGTGCAAGTTAAACGCTTGCATTGTGATGAATAAAAAGAGCGCCAAAAGACAAATTAAGTTTGTTGAAGGCAACAGAGTTCTACTAAAGACAAGGAAAAGGTCGCAGAAGAAAAAGCATGTGAGTCGCGAACTCTTTTCATCTACCGTGGAATGTACCACGTAAGGCAGATAATACTTGACAACATAGTAGAGATTGATAGCCTCAAAAGCTACATGTCAAAGGGATAGCAAGACATTTCACAACTCAAAAAACATACTGAGCAAGAATGTAAGGGACCAACCAACCAGCCTCAAACACATCGGTGCATGTACAATGAAGGTTAAAAACATTGTAACACTATGGAAGATGATAGCATCGGATGACATCTGGGTTTGTTTTCCCTATAAGGACGATCTGCATGATGTAGTTTTGTTATTAGTAGCCCGTAACGGAAAGCACTAAGGTGTCATTGGGAATGGCACTGTAGCACCAGGCTATGGATGTTTTGCCAGACACGATGGAGTGCCGAGGCAGTCAGGATCTTTCTTATTGTGTTTAAGAAAGCCAGTAGCGTGAGGTATTGTGGAATGTTAGAAGAGAGACCCACACACGAACACATCACATCATGTAAAAGCATGTGAAACCTATCAAATGATGGTGCAGGATTATTGTGTGTTATTTGTCTATGCTGTTAGCAGCGGATGTGGAGAAAGTCCTTAAATGTAATAATGAATATCACAGAAAAGGAGAAGGGCAGCCTTCGGGGGAAATGATTTGATCAAGAATACTATAACTTGGAATTAGAGGGAAGGTAAGGCCACGAACGTAGATACAGAAATAAATTTACTAAACATTTAGCTGTTGTATTGTATGTTACAATAGGAAATTTGTGATCTCTTGCTTTGTCTGTCATGAGTTATGCCTGTATGTCTTATGTGTTTCAGAGGAGTCATCCAAGAATTAGAGTGACCTACTTAATTTCAGAATTGCAGGAAACAAAAGCATACATACTGTGATCAGCCAGAACATTATGACCACTTACCTAATACCCGCGGGCCGCTGTGGCCGGGCGGTTCTAGGCGCTTCAGTCGCAGCTGCTACGGTCGCAGGTTCGAATCCGGCCTCGGGCATAGATGTGTGTGATGTTCTTAGGTTAGTTAGGTTTAAGTAGTTCTAAGTCTAGGGGACTGATGATCGCAGATGTTAAGTCCCATAGTGCTTAGAGCCATTTCAACCATTTGAACGTAATAGCCAGTATGTCAGTTATGGGTAACAGCGGCGACACATCGTGGTATGGAAGCAATGCGGCCTTGTTAGATCGGTGGAGGGAGTTGGCACAACATCTGTATACTGAATTCACCCAGTTCTCGTAAAGTACGGGGAAGGGGGCGGTGAGCTCTGACGCTATGTTCAATCACATCCCAGATGTTCTTGATCGGGTTCAGATCTGGCGTGTTGAGGAGCCAGCACATCAATTGTAACTTGTCACTATATTCGACGAACTACTCAGTCAGATTCCTGGCCTTGTGACATGGCGCTTTATCATGTTGAAAAATGCTATCGGGAAACAAGATCGTCATGAAGGAGTGTGCGTGGTCTGCTAGCAGTGTATATTACTCTTTGGTCTTCATGTTGCCTTCCATGAGCTCCACTGGACCCATAGATGCGCACATGAATGTTCTCCAGAGCATAATGGAGAAGCCACCAGATTAACTCTGTCCCACAGTACAGGTGTCAAGAGCTGTGCCCCTGGGAGATGACGGATTCGCGCCCTCCTGTTAGCATGATGAAGAAGGGATTCATGAGACCATACAACACTCTACCATTGCGCCAATGTCCAGTGCCGATGGTCACATGCCCATTTCAGTCGTAGGTGCCAATGTCATGGTTTTAACATTGGCATATGCAAGGGTCGTCAGCTGCAGAGGCCCATTGTTAGTAGTGTTTCGTTCACTGTGTGTTCAGACACACTTGTACTCTGCCCAGCATTAAAGTCTGATGTTAATTCCGTCACAGTTCACCGTCTGTCCTGTTTTACCAGTCTACTCAGCCTATGTCGTCTGACATCTGTAATGCTGGGTGGCCACCCAACCCCAAGACGTTTGGATATAGTTTCATCTTGGTCAAGCCACGTGTTGAAGACACATAACATAGCACTCCTCGAACACCCAAAAATTCGTGCAGTTTCTGAAATGCTCATGCCGAACCTCCTTGCCATCACAATCTGTCCTCAGTCAAATTCAAACAGATAACAGATCGCACGCACGCCTTCCCCATTCTACACACAGACAGCACACTCATTGACACTACATGTACCGTGCGTGTGTCTGACTAGCAGTCATTCCTCGCCAGCTGACACTGCTATCTCCCGGACAGGTGTATTTCGACAGTAATTCGGTGGTCATAATGTTCTGGCTGATCATTGTATGTAGGCATAAAAGTATACAAAAATAAGGGATTATATCTGTGCATGTGGCCTACACAATAGTTAGTGATATGGCGCGCCAATAGGCAACGTTATTTGCATGCACGACAGTGCAGAGAGGATTCTGACAAGCGTTGTTGGAAAGCTAAATGGGAACTGGTATTTGCATGTGCTACGTGTTAATAGTATGTCTGCAAAGTTATAACTATGCACTAATACAATAATTTCATTCTCTTCCAACGTTAGTTTAATTAAAGTGGTTAAAAATTAGTTTGCACCACTATATTCATAAGCGGAAGTCGTATTTACTCTATTCATTACTGATGCAGTTGTCCATTTTCAAGGGGCCAAAGAGCCTTGGTATTCAGTTTGTTCATTTCAAGAGGCTAAGGAGCCAAAATGCTCTACGTGTTCATTTTCAGGAGGCCCTTAAGGAGCTTTAATGTACTTCTAATATTTTTCTTTCATTAGGAGAAGTTTTTATGGTAAAGGGAAATGAGTGTTGTGGTGATCATAGAAACGGTATTTTTGTATCTCTGATGTATCTGTAAAGTGCTGTTTCACAGCAAAACACTCGACACTGCTGATGTAATGAGAATGAGTAGATGGCTGACCAAGGAGGCAAGTGCCGGAAGGAAGCAAGCTGACATTGACTCACTGATGTTGGGCAAGCATGGGGAAATCAGGAGACCCGCTGAGCCCTACCTACCGAGATAGGGAAGACGGGAACGCTGTCACCCATGTGCAGCTCGGTCTGCCGTCCAAGGTAAACTACCTGTGTGGCACATTGTTCCCACTACATGGAACCAGTTGGGGCCATCACACCTGCACGAGGTAGGACCGGTTTCTTCAGCTGGCCGACCCACCGTCAAGTACCTGTGCTGTATAACAAGAGATATCGATCTGTTAATTGTACTTAGAACAACCATGTTGACAGCCAACTCTGAGGTCAAGGAGCTATTCTTCTGGGGTCCACTTATCTGAATCCGCAGTGTTAAATACCACGGAAAGTGCAAGTCAACCTGAGACATGAAAAAACCTGTGAGAGGTGGGTGGACCAAACTTGATACTGAACCTGTTATTGTGTTGACCACGCAACTCTTATGTGTTTGTAACTTTAAAACAATTTGTTATGACTGATCAAATATGAAAATAATCTTGTGTATGTTGAGAATATCATTTCCATAATTTGTTCAATTTAGTATCACAACTATGACACTAATTTACAAATCCATACTTAAATCTGATTACACAGTGACACTAGTGATGATATGAGCATTTTTCTACTGTTTTCAATTTTAACCATGAGGTCTTAATATTTGCATATTCAAATACAGCCATGATTATGTACTGTAATGTGTTTGATGATGTACAAATCTGTGCTTTTATCAGGACATATAGTGCCATATAGTGTACAGACTTAACTTTCAATGTTTTGGATGTCAATTCTATGCTCTTATATTCAGGGTACTAGGGGTATAGGTAAAGAAACTGTGTTAACTGGTACCTTAATACGTCACCACTTCAATGTGTTAATTGTTTTTTCTGTGTGTCTAACAGTATTTCCACAAACACATCATATAATTAAAACCAGATATTTTCTGAATGATCATAACTGCACCACTAAGTGGAATACACCTGTCCTTATAGACTATCCATTTTGTGTCAACATGTCTATACTTTAGATACGTGATATGCTGCTCAGGGGAAAACAAAAATTAGTAGTTTGCTTGTGTCACATATACTTTGTGGTACTAACCAACCTTAAAACATACTAATAGTAATAGCTATATTATTTTTATTCTGAAAATAAGGGAAATGCTGATGTATCATTGCTTAGTACACAGCCCTCACTCATCAAGAGAAATATCTGCATTTATACCTTTAATAACCGTATATTTTATGTGTCTACATGGAGAATGTATTGGTAATGAACCATACTGATAGGGTACGTCCTTAAAGGGACAAATGATTTGCAATTGTAATACAGTAAGAGTTAAGATATAACAGGAAACTGTTCAACTGATTTTAAGTATGCGTGTATTTCAACACAAGCCGTCCATATATGTGTGATGTTGTCATGGCATTGCTTTCTCTTACAGATACTGCAAAGACAGTTGGTAAGCTTTTGGAATTTTCTTGGTTGGCGTTCTCCTTACTTCCATGTATTCCAAATAAATCTACTCTTAATCCAGAGTATATGTAGGAATGCGATGCAGCTTGTGGTTAAGCGTGTATTTTAATTTCGCTGTTTCACACCTCTAATGACGCTGCCGAGAGTTTGTGATGCTACAGTTAAATTCAAATAAAAGTTTAATTTTTTTAAATGTATCAAACGGAAAACGATTCAGTAAATTCATTGATCTTATACTGAAGATTAGTGTTAAGGAAACATCTATAACTAAAAGTTTTATTTCTGTGATAAATGTTCGTTGGAAGGAGAGTGTATTTTGTGAAAGCATTAATAAATTTACGGAAAATAAAATATGGAAATGAATTTGATTTATGAATATACATTCGAAGGGTATTAGAGCACGTAATTCATTTAAAAAAACTAAAAGCATTAAGGTATGGAATCCAATATTGGTTTTCGATTGTCAGTCCTTTGGTTGACCTTGGCGCGAGAAGCGCAAGGCAGGAAAAGAAGTAAATTTGGGAGAAATGCAGTAGATCCTTGCAGTGTCATGCCTGGCGCATTGCTTAACATTTGATGTTGCAGTGGCTTATAGTTCCTGAAATCGTCCCCATTTTTTTTGTATCGGAAAGTAAGAATATCTAAATGGTTTTATATGATGGATTTTGGTGCAAACGATTCAGCAAGTTAACATGGCTACCATGTCTGCACGATAATTATCAGTTAATTCCATCAGTGGAGGCGTGAAGAGCCCATCCAAATTTTCATTCAGCAAGCAACAACTTCAACACCGATACGACTGCAACCAACTAGGCAGGACATTTTCGTATTATCTGTATTCAGCACTCTATCAGGATGTTACAGTCCACCCCATAGTTTGCCAAAGTTTTAATATAGTTTTGTTAAAAGTGTTTGAGAATCATTATCCCAAAGTCATATACGGATCCAGTGTTCCCTGTCCATTGTGTTAAATGTAAATTTTGTGTCATTCTGTACTGTCAAAAAAAATCTTAATTAATCAATTTTCGTGTTACGACAATATTTCAGTGTCTTATAAAAATAAATCCAAGAATAATTGTTTATTTTCATTTTGAAGAGATAATGCCATTAGGCTGTATAAGAATATCTCAGTCTCCCTCCATCTTGCATCCAAGGAAAATTGTTGCCACAAAAGTCATCGTGGCACATACAATAACATATGGCTCTGAGCACTATGGGACTTAACATCTATGGTCATCAGTCCCCTAGAACTTAGTAGAACTACTTAAACCTAACTAACCTAAGGACATCACACAACACCCAGTCATCACGAGGCAGAGAAAATCCCTGACCCCGCCGGGAATCGAACCCGGGAACCCGGGCTACAATAACATAAACTGAAAGAAAGTATTTAAATTGCTGCTTCAGAGGTGCTGATCGGAACAATATTCTTACATATAGTTTTTCTTTCAGTGGAGCTGTCGTAAGGTAAAGCTACGTAGCTATAAGCTGCTTGCTTTGGGGTTGCGGATAAGACCAAATCCAGGTAGGCTATATAAAGTATTGTGTGTGTAATAACTTGTGTGGTGCACCAATCCTGAAAATCGAACTCCATTATCCACTCCTTGCCTCGGAGGAAAGTTTAAATCATAAACAGATGTCTTGCTAATAATAGTATTCTGTCACGTAATACGGCTCAAAATTTTTGTTAGAGATTGTTGTTAATATCAGTAAAAGCAGTGTAATGTTGTGCAGTTGTAATGAAAATGCTCTACTGGGCGAACTAAAAGCTGTATTTTTATGAGATGCAGCACGTAGGCAGTGCGATAGGGACGAAAGTTATTCTTTCTGAGGAAGTCCCTGCGGCTAGCGGCTACGCGTGGTATCGTAAATTCGACCACCAACCGGGTTCACTTTCCGTAGTGCCCCACCGCCGTACTTTCACTCCTGGAGATACACAAAAATTATTCTGCGCATTATTACTTCCATTCTAAACAATATTAGCAGGTATACGGCTAAATATTGTTACTTTAGTAGTTGAAAAGCATACCTTTCCCTACTACGTAATCTTAGAAAGAGTTCGATTACACGCGAGTCATACATTTAAAACACAAAGGCAAATCGGTCATACGTGAAATGGGTGGGTTCGGTTACAAGTAGCATTTATAATTAATTCTACACAGTACGATCACATTAATGTGACCACCACCTATGTTCGACATCAACGTACGACAACCACTCACAGACGGCAGGTGGCAGCACTAGCAGTGGAGGGCACATAGAGTGTGTCTGGAGGACACAACAACAATGTAGTCATTGTTACAATGTGGGCGGGAAGCGATTTATGTGACATCGAAAAGGGCTTGCTCATTGGCTTTCAGGCCAAGGGTGGAAGCGTTTCCGAAAGAGTTAAGTTTATAAACTGTCTGTGTGCTACTATGGTTGAAGTATGCCGTGAATGACGAAACAGCCCTATCCAAAACTGGCCCTGAGGGAACTGTGGTGTACCACAGGCTACAGATTACAGGGGTGAATGACGGCTGCAGAGATCTCTACTGGGGAAGAGATATGCAGTTGTTGAGCAACTGACTGCCCAGCTGAACCAAGAGGTACCAACAATGTCTCCTCAATCACCGTTCAGCGAATGTTGCTGCGTATGGACCTACACACCATGCACCTGGTTCATGCAACCATGCTGACTGCTATTTGTCAGCAACGACGGTTGGGATTTGCATGTCAATACCAGAAGTGGACATCTAATATGTGGCAACGGGTGGTATTTTCATGGTGCATCAGACAGATGGATGCTAGTGTGTACAGCGTGAAATACCTGAAAGCAAGTACACTGCAATAATTGTCAGAAGGATCCAGACCAGATTGGGAAGCATTGTGGTCTTGGGAATGTTTCTGTGGCATTCTCTGGGTGATCTCACCTCATTCTTGTAGGCCCAATGAATCAACACAAATATGCATCTATGCTTGGGGACCATGTCCTATCCTATATGCAGTTTGGCTTTTCTTGAGACAATGACATCTATGAGCAGGACAATGCATTGTTTTACACAGCCCACAGGTATTTGTGTGGTTTGAGGAGCTCCAGAATTAGTTTACCGTACTCCCGAGGCCACCAAACTCCCCGGATTTATAATCGAATCGAGAATCTGTTGGACCATCTTGATCGTGATGTATGTGCCATGGATCTTCAGCCGAGAAAGCTAGTGCAAATGACAATGGTACTGGAATTGACTTAGCTCCACATGTCTGTCAGCACCTTCCAGAACTTCATTAACTCTCTTCCTGCATTCCTCTCGTCTGTCCACACTGCAAGAGGTGGTTATTCAGGCTTTTGACAAATGGTCACATAAATGTGACTGGACTGTATCTGTATCTCTCGTCTTCTTGGTGTGGTGACCGAATTTCGTAACTAATTCATTCTTGGGCTTTAGCTGGGTCGCGAAAGGGAAGATTCGTTTGAGGGGCACGGCACTAGTTATAAAGATGTCTTCTACTGAATGTTCCTCTGCAGGTATATGGCTCAAATGGCTCTGAACACTATGGGACTTAACTTCTGAGGTAGTCAGTCCCCTAGAACTTAGAATTACTTAAACCTAACTAACGTAAGGACATCACACACATCCATGCCCGAGACAGGATTCGAACGTGCGACCGTAGTGGTCGCGCGGTTCCAGACTGCAGCGCCTAGAACCGCTCGGCCACACCGGCCGGCTCTGCAAGTGTAGCTCAACAGAGAACGGTCTACTGGCGCAACGCAGCAGGAGTGTAGAGGGAGGATGTCTGTATGCCATAAAACGTCATTGTGCATGAATCAGAAGGAATCCTCTTTGGTCGCCGGTTCGAATGCTGCCTCGGGCGTGGTTAGTTAGGTTTAATTAGTTCTAAGTTCTAGGGGACTGATGACCTTAGAAGTTAAGTCCCATAGTGCTCAGAGCCATTTGAACCATTTGCATCCTTTTTAGCAGAGATAAAAATCTGAAAGACGGGAAAGAATGTGAGACTACGAAGTTTGGGAGATTCTCCTAAGCTCCGAAGGACCCAGCTAATTTGTTTGCTCAAGATTTTGAAAGGGTTCTGCGGTTGGCTCATAGGAATAATTTTTGTAGCGGATGAGGTTTCCCCACACAACTGTGCACTGATGTCTTCCAAATGGCCATAACTTGCAACCTGTTACATAGCTGGGGAAAATTTGTCTTATTTCCCACACCAACGGAAGTATATACACTGAAGAGCGAAAGAAACAGGTACACCTGCCTAATATCGTTTAGGGCCTCCGCGAGCACGCAGAAGTGCCACAACATGACGTGGCAAGGACTCGACCAATGTCTGAGGTAGTGCTGGAGGGAATTGACACCACGAATCTTACAGGGCTGTCCATAATACCGTAGGAGTACGAGAGGGTGGAGATATATTCTGAACAGCGCGTTGGAAGGCATCCCAAATATGTTCCAATAATGTTCATGTCTGAGGAGTTTGGTGGCCAGCAGAAGTGTTTAAATTCAGAAGAATGTTCCTGGAGCCACTCTCTAGCAATTCTGGACGTGTGAGGTGTACTTTTTGGGTGTTAAATGGCTCTGAGCACTATGGGACTCAACTTCTAAGGTCATCAGTCCCCTAGAACTTAGAACTACTTAAACCTAACTAACCTAAGGACATCACACACATCCATGCCCGAGCCAGGATTCGAACCTGCGACCGTAGCGGTCGCGAGCTTCCAGACTGAAGCGCCTAGAACCGCTCGGCCACACCGGCCGGCTTTTGGGGTGTTACATTGCCCTGCTGGAAATGCCCAAGTCCGTCGGAATGGACAATGGCAATGAATGGATGTAGGTGCTCAGATAGGATGCTTACGTGTCACCTATCAGAGTCGTATCTAGACGTATCAGGGGGCCCACATCACTCCAACTGTACACGCCTCACACAATTACAGAGCCTCCACCAGCTTGAACAGTTCCGTGCTCACATTAATTGTCCATGGATTCATGAGGTTGTCTCCATACCCGTACACGTCCATCCGCTCGATATAATTTGAAACGAGACCCGTCCTACCAGGCAACGTGTTTCCGGTTATCAACAGATCAATGTCGGCGTTGATGGGCCCAGTCGAGGCGTAAAGCTTTGTGTCGTGCAGTCATCAAAGGTCAACGAGTGGGCCTTCGGCTTCGAAAGCCCATGCCGACGATGTTTCGTTGAATGGTTCGCACGCTGACACTTGTTGACGGCCCAGCATTGAAATCTGTAGCAATTTGTGGAAGGGCTGCACATCTGTCATGCTGAACGATTCTCTTCAGTCGTCGTTGATCCCGTTCTTGCAGGATCTTTTTCCGGCCGCAGCGATGTCAGAGATTTGATATTTTACCGGATTCCTGATATTCACGGTACACTCGTAAAATTGTTGTACAATAAAATCCCCACTTCATCGGTACCTCGGAGATGCTGCGTCCCATCGCTCATGCACCGACTGTAACACTACGTTCAAACTCACTTAAATCTTGATAACCTGCCATTGTAGCAGCATTAACTGATCTAACAACTGCGCCACACACTTGTTGTTTTATATAGGTGTTGCCGGCCGCATTCTTGCAGTCTACCTGTTTACATATCTCAGTATTTGAATACGCATACCTATACCAGTTTCTTTGGCTCTTCGGTGTATATCTTAGGTTAACAATGAAAAAATCTGCAATTGACGATTGAGGTTCCGATATAGGCAGAACCAGCCATATTTTGTACAGGATAGTAGAGGACACACTTGCTGGGTGGACATGATAGAGATCTTGTCTTCTTGGCATGTGTTACAGCTGCAAAACAAGATGTCTCAGACTTAGGGGAGAACAAAGACGCTGTGCTGAATTTAGAATTATCAACCATTACTGCAAGCTGTTGTCTGGCCTCACGCAGCTTTAAAGTGGTAAGCTTTGGTAGTCTTTGCATTCACTAATATGAAGCATGCCTGAAGACAGCTAATCTGCATCAGGATTTCGGTTTGCTGTTGTAATTTCTACAGCCAGTCGACTGCATCCAACACGCACTTAGACGAATGAGCTGGTGTTTGCTCGTACTTTTCCGGCACCTTTCTCTACCTCATCAACTTTTTCCACAATTATTGGCAGTATTCGCGACACGGTTTTATATTCTTGTATAATGTACCTTCCCATCTATGCCCAGGTTATTTGCAGTCCCTTGCTCACTTACAATTTTTTTTATTCTTCAGACAGTTGCTAAAATACTTCTCACGTCATTAATAACAAACCAGATTATTATAGTGACAGTTAATTTCCTTTCGTAGTTTGATGGCTCATTTTATCAATATGTGTATATGAGATGTGCTACTCATACTTTCGTGCTTAATTGGGCCACCCCTTGTAATCTGCATGCAGTAAGCCATTATTCCTTATGTGACCCTGTTTCCTTTTAATTAGTATCATCTTATGTTGAGCTTTCGATCTCAGTTAGTCACTGTATATGGACTCCGTACCATCATTGTTATGCTAAAGGTTCAGCCAACACCTCAGACTATCCAACACAGCGTTATACCATTAGCGGCATGTGAGAAGGGAGTTAGCAGCCCGTCGCCGTGGCGTCCGCCCTTGGTAGCTGAGTGGTCGGCGCTGCGCAATGTCATAGCTAACGGCCCGGGTACCATTCCCGGCTAGGTCGGAGATTTTCTC
Source organism: Schistocerca piceifrons (assembly GCF_021461385.2). NCBI lineage: Eukaryota > Metazoa > Arthropoda > Insecta > Orthoptera > Acrididae > Schistocerca > Schistocerca piceifrons. The sequence goes on from NC_060149.1 coordinate 647,114,699, forward strand.
CGCTCAGGGACTGCGTGTTGTGTCGTCCTTATCATCATCATTTCATCCCCATCGACATGCAACTAGCCGAAGTGGCGTCTTCTCGGAAAACTTGCACCGGGCGAACGGTGTACCGACGGGAGGCCCTGGCCACACGGCATTTCCATCGCAGTGTTGATGTGTTTGGGTGGGCATGGCCCCCAGTACTACCTACTAGTGTCTCCCAGTGTGCGGAGTTTTCAGTGAATAGACATACTACTAAACGCGGGAAATCACTGGCGTCTCTTTCTTTTATTTCCTCCCAGCAATGCTGAGTTTTTGAAGAATTTTCATATTGTCAAACTTTATCTTTGATGTTTACTTAATTTTCAACTGTTACACTAAATAAGTCTGGTTGGAAGCAAAACAGCAATGCCTTTGTATATAAACAAAAATATTTTACTATTAGTGTAGTCAATTTGTAAGCTTTACTAATGCCGTTGAAGTTCGTTTTTGAATTTTGATATTTTCTTCCAGTTACGAAACTAGTGTTCCTAATGATATAGAAAGGGGCTAAAACCAAATAAAATTAATAAATGCCATGATTTTCCTTATATATGTTATGGCTCAAATGGTTCAAATGGCTCTGAGCACTATGGGACTTAACATCTGAGGTCATCAGTCCCCTAGAACTTAGAACCACTTAAACCTAACTAACCTAAGGAAATCACATACATCCATGCCCGAGGCAGGATTCGAACCTGCGACCGTAGCGGTCGCACGATTCCAGACTGAAGCACCCAGAATCGCTCGGCCACATCGGCCGGCTATATGTTATGTATAGACAATATTTCAAAGAAATATAGATTGGGGGGAGAGATGAATGCGATGTGTGTGTTTTAAAATACTAACTGTCAAATGATTAATATGAATATGAAGGTACGTATGCAATCCTTGATTACATTTCCATTTCTCGAATATTTCCATTAAATTTAGGGCTATTTTTGTTTCTATTTCCTTCTGCTTATTTTCATTCATTTGGAGGATTTTTCTTATATTTTCGAAATTTATATTTCTCGTGGATTTTGTAAACGTTTTCTCAGGAGAGGCAAGGAAGGGTACAGATCTCGATCTGTTCCAGACAAATCGAATCTACCCTTAGGTATCTTCAATCCAGCGAGTCACCGTCGGTGACAGGGAAGCCCCAGTATACTAAAAGGATGCTGCTTGGTTCTCGCCGTTGGGTGTACCGCGTATGAGAGGCAGTCCCGCCTGAGCCTTCATAAAGAGAGGATCGAGAGGGTGCGCGTTGTGCACGATTGGGTGTAAATATTAATAGCTTGTATAGCTGAGCTTGTTTAGAAAGTCAGTAAACGACTCTTAAATTAAAGCCGTCCGTAAAGAACTAACCAGCAATGACATACAGGGTGTTTCAAAAATGACCGGTATATTTGAAACGGCAATAAAAACTAAACGAGCAGCGATAGAAATACACCGTTTGTTGCAATATGCTTGGGACAACAGTACATTTTCAGGCAGACAAACTTTCGAAATTACAGTAGTTACAATTTTCAACAACAGATGGCGCTGCAAGTGATGTGAAAGATATAGAAGACAACACAGTCTGTGGGTGCGCCATTCTGTACGTCGTCTTTCTGCTGTAAGCGTGTGCTCTTCACAACGTGCAAGTGTGCTGTAGACAACATGGTTTATTCCTTAGAACAGAGGATTTTTCTGGTGTTGGAATTCCACCGCCTAGAAAACAGTGTTGTTGCAACAAGACGAAGTTTTCAACGGAGGTTTAATGTAACCAAAGGACCGAAAAGCGATACAATAAAGGATCTGTTTGAAAAATTTCAATGGACTGGGAACGTGACGGATGAACGTGCTGGAAAGGTAGGGCGACCGCGTGCGGCAACCACAGAGGGCAACGCGCAGCTAGTGCAGCAGGTGATCCAACAGCGGCCTTGGGTTTCCGTTCGCCGTGTTGCAGCTGCGGTCCAATTGACGCCAACGTCCACGTATCGTCTCATGCGCCAGGGTTTACACCTCTATCCATACAAAATTCAAACGCGGCAACCCCTCAGCGCCGCTACCATTGCTGCACGAGAGACATTCGCTAACGATATAGTGCACAGGATTGATGACGGCGATATGAATGTGGGCAGCATTTGGTTTACTGACGAAGCTTATTTTTACCTGGACGGCTTCGTCAATAAACAGAACTGGCACATATGGGGAACCGAAAAGCCCCATGTTGCAGTCCCATCGTCCCTGCATCCTCAAAAAGTACTGGTCTGGGCCGCCATTTCTTCCAAAGTAATCATTGGCCCATTTTTCAGATCCGAAACGATTACTGCATCACGCTATCTGGACATTCTTCGTGAATTTGTGGCGGTACAAACTGCCTTAGACGACACTGCGAACACCTCGTGGTTTATGCAAGATGGTGCCCGGCCACATCGCACGGCCGACGTCTTTAATTTCCTGAATGAATATTTCGATGATCGTGTGGTTGCTTTGGGCTATCCGAAACATACAGGAGGCGGCGTGGATTTGCCTCCCTATTCGCCAGACATGAACCCCTGTGACTTCTTTCTGTGGGGACACTTGAAAGACCAGGTGTACCGCCAGAATCCAGAAACAATTGAACAGCTGAAGCAGTACATCTCATCTGCATGTGAAGCCATTCCGCCAGACACGTTGTCAAAGGTTTCGGGTAATTTCATTCAGAGACTACTCCATGTTATTGCTACGCATGGTGCATATGTGGAAAATATCGTACTATAGAGTTTCCCAGACCGCAGCGCCATCTGTTGTTGAAAATTGTAACCACTGTAATTTCGAAAGTTTGTCTGCCTGAAAATGTACTGTTGTCCCAAGCATATTGCAACAAACGGTGTATTTCTATCGCTGCTCGTTTAGTTTTTATTGCCGTTTCAAATATACCGGTCATTTTTGAAACACCCTGTACTTGACTTGCAGAGCGAGAGTGACTGTCTCTTACTTATGTTTAAACTATTATAAATCGAGTGCTCTCAGATTAGTCTGATTTCATTTAACCTCATCATATTAATGACAATATTTCGATGAGAATTATGATTGATGAGAGTTATTGGACTAGTAGACAGGGCACTTGTCAGCATGTACATGCCTGAGAAGTTACTCAATTGTGCAAGTTAGAAGTCTGCATCTGGCATCTAGCTTGAAGTGCTTGGTGAATGTAGTTACAGGAAAGTCCGGCAGATGTCAGTGCAGCTGCTTCCGACGCGGGGAGCAACTGCAATCGACTTCCTCCAAGCTCGTTCGAGCGAGCCACGCTCGACTGTCACGACCGTCTACTCTTACCAGGTCGCGACTCAGTCACTCGCTAAGGCTAAGGGATCATGTCGCGTTAACATGAGACGAAGCACTGTGAGAGGGAAGTTTAATTCGAAAGACTACATCCTTACTGCAAAAGCAGGTGGTCATAGCAATGTTTAGCAGAGATTTTTGTTAGTAACGGATAAGAACGGAAAGCATATTGGTTACGTGTACTGCGACAGGTGCTGTGCACTCCTGTCTTGCAGATCCACTAACACGCATCTGAAGACACATGTCTGCAGAACAGTAGAAAGTGGAAATTCTAAAGCATTACCAGCTTCAGTGAAAGACTCTGTAACTAAAAGGTGCGTGCAAGTATGCACTAGAGACCCTCGTCCAGTGACATTAATATCTGGTGGAGTTCAAATGGCTCTGAGCACTATGGGACTTAACATCTGTGGTCATCAGTCCCCTAGAACTTAGTACTACTTAAACCTAACTAACCTAAGGACATCACACACATCCATGCCCGAGGCAGGATTCGAACCTGCCACCGTAGCGGTTGTGCGGTTCCAGGCTGTAGCGCCTAGAACCGCTCGGCCATCCCGGCCGGGTTTGGACGTAAAGTCGGCCAGAAGTTGGAAACAGTATGAAGCAAGACTCATCCTACCAATGACCTCCATCCGTTGTTCCATAGTCCAGGTTTTTGCGGCGTCGACACCACGTTTCCCTGTTACGGGCATTTACGTCACTCATCAGTTCCCTGTTTGCGGGGCCCCCTTAGTATTGTTTCGGTGTTGACAGGGTTGGCGGTGCGACATTCTACAGTAACTTTTGCAACTGTCGTCCTCTTACTCTTTGTCGGCCGGTGTGGCCGTGCGGTGCTGGCGTTTGCCTGGAACCGCGTGACGGCTACGGTCGCAGGTTCAAATCCTGCCTCGGGCATGGATGTGTGTGATGTCCTTAGGTTAGTTAGGTTTAAGTAGTTCTAAGTTCTAGGGGATTGATGACCATAGATGTTAAGTCCCATAGTGCTCAGAGCCATTTGAACCATCCTCTTACTCTTTGTCCCAATCCTTTCCAACGAGCGTCAATTACGGTCACTCAATACACACTTTCTTCAGCGTTGTGATTTAGGGATGATGTCTTTCCACTTCCCCGTATGCGACAAAAATCTTCGATACGGTGCGTCTTCAAACACCAAACATTTCGGCTGCATTGGTTGTGGAAACATCCACCATACGACTACCAACAATCTGCCGCATTTCAAATCACTGAGCCGCACGGGTAGCTTTAAATGTAAATGCGACCGCTTCTAGGACCGGGAGGTATGCCAGCCCCGGATCGAATCCACAGGGCAGAATAACGAAAAGGGATCAGTGTGTCCGCCGATCTCGATGCGGTTCTTAGGAGGTTTCCCATATCCGACTAGGTGAATTCCGGGCGGTTCCCATGTTCCGCGTGAGATACATGCTAGACAAACACGTAAGAGTCTACACTTTCTCTAACTTGCGCACTGTCCGGTGGGTGGGGTTTGAATATGAGACTGATGACCTTAGCTTTTTAGTCCACTTAAAACATTTAGCCTCGACATATGACTCACAGTTTCATCGTGTTGAGGTCATTGTACAGGTGCCATTCGTGGTCGTATACAATAGTGCAACCTGCAGGCTAGGCTTGCATCTGCATGGATGTTCATGTATGCGTTTCTCGCGGTGTTTCCACATTTTTTCCATCCCCTGTACATCTGTCACTGAAATGATTAAGAGCCAAAACAAGACGGAACGCTGATCACTACACATAGCTCGTTCACTTTATAAATTGCATGCAGATTAGGCTATTTTCCTGTATTTTTCACGTCCTTCACACAGTACATAAAGTGGTACTACCTCTTCAAATATTGTTATACATTGCAGGAGTGGATGATATGCTGCTGATGACTGTAACATCGTAAATAAACAAGTTTAGTCATCGTAAGGTGGTAATGATACCTCATGACAATAGAATACAGCTGTTCAAAGCTATTTGTGGTTGGTTGCTTTCTTCACCAACAATCCTTAATTTATTTAACTTTAATCGTCATGAGTTTCCTATTATTTCGGGTATAAATGAAAAAGCACTCCGTCGTCAGGTCAAAAGTGGTCCATCGGAACCATCCGACCGCCGTGTCATCCTCAGATGAGGAAGCGGATAGGAGGGGCGTGTGGTCAGCACACTGCTCTCCCAGTCGTCACGATGGTTTTCTTTGACCGCAGCCGCTGCTGTTCGGTCAAGTAGCTCCTCAGTTGGCATCACGAGGCTGAGTGCACCCCGAAAAATGGCAACAGCGCATGGCGGCCTGTATGGTCACCCATCCAAGTGCAGGTTACGCCCGACAGCGCTTAACTTAAGTGATCTGACGGGAACCGGTGTATCTACTGCGGCAAGGCCGTTGCCTAAGTGTAAATGACGTAACTACTAAATTTTTCGTAGTGTACTTAGACACAGCAAATGTTTTGAATTCTTTTAATCAATGCTGTTTAGTTCACGGTAGTAAACAACCAGAATTAGTTTAGTCCTTGACGATCGTAATGAAAACGATATGTGTAGTAAATAACGCTGAATGAAACTCAGTACAATGTCGTGTATTCTGTTTTTATTCATTCAGTTTCTGTCAGAAGTTGTCTTTCAATTTCTTCGCAGCAGTCACTTTTTAGGGGCGGTAATTTACTCCTCTTTTCTGTTGCGTAAAATTTTATTATTTAGTTTATTACATTCAGAAACATTATTCTTACTATTCTTGTATTATTTTATACTCTCAATAAAAGTAATTACGTTAATTTGAACACTTGGTTACGCTGCAGTTACTACCAAATAAACACGACGAACTTATGCCGCCGCAACAGTGCAGGTACGTGCTGTGGCTTGAGATGGGCCCTTCTTCCACTCACTCGCAGAAACATTGGAATGGTACGCTTCAGATCAGATTTCGCATACATCAGAGCGGAGAAATATATAAACGTGATATACTGTAAACCGATCACATATGGAGCCAAGATACATCGAACGTCGCTTGCGAAGAGCACTTTTTTCACTGAGCCACTCAGATGTATCAGAAGAGCTTTATCTTTAGAATGAGACCGAAGGGTGATTTCAAAAACAGAATTTGAGAGAATATGCACCTTATCTCTCATATGGCGTTTCCTCGGAGGCTTCACATGGGACGGTGTTGCTGACCAGGGTATGTAACCAAACGTCATTCGTATACAAAGAAATTTCCTGGAGAAATGGCCAGCTTAGCCAGCGATAAAGATAACAGAAGAGTTCTGCGTGATGACTATAGTGTTTAGGTGTCAATTTCAATTTTCCACAAAAGTTACAGTACTTCTTTTAAAACAGGGCTGAATACAGACATAAGATGTTGCAAGAATATTACACTATCTGATGTGGAATTAATTTAGTAGATTCTATACTAATGATCTAAGTGTGAAATTAACTGACCCTAATGGGTAAATTTCCAGCGACTGCTTAGAAATTATGTATCACTCTCTGTTAACATTTCCCCCCTTTTAATGTGCTGGTTATTTTGATAGGCTATGCGTATTCTGCGTACAACTGCATTCATTAAAACAAGTGGCGCTCAGTGGTGTGAAAACAGTTGAAATCGTTAAAAGCCAACGAGGCCTCAGAGCCCGTTGATTTTCCTGGCAGGTCATACAGAGAATTAGCGACTAAATTAGTTCCACAAATAACCGTATTTTATCGCGGAACCAATAACCACAAAATTGTACCTCGTGATTGGATGAGAGCACGCCATGGCATGCTGTAATCAGGACAGCAAAATTGATCTGCTACAAACGCCGCATATCACTGACGTATATGCACTGCTGAACCCAAGCACATGTGTAGATTCGGATGCATTTATATTTCTTGAACAAATAGGTTACTTACAGTTTAATTAATAAACACCGTATAGCCTTCTTCATCCTACTGTGGCTACGCTTGAAAATGTGATACATGTATTTTACTTTACTAGACAACCTCCAGTGACGGAAGTTCTATTTTTGTAAACTTGTTTAATCAGTATGCACTTCGAGTACTTGGGAGCGTATCTCACGGTACTGAATAATCTAATTCCATGCTGAATAAACAACTAGTTTGACTGGTATCTTTCATGTAAATGGAAACATATTTCTTACAGTCACCATACGTTTTGAAAGCGGCGATCATGTGAATCCAATGTCATGAACTTGATTTACATTAAGCTACAGTTCTCTGCTTCTTTATGGCTTTAAACGTTAACTTAGCATCGATAACATTGTATATAAAAGTAAATACGTTCGAATGAAATATCAAGGTGTATCGGAGAATGTAGTGAGTATATAGTGATAGGCACAAAAAAAAGAAAAAATACGTTGTCCTACACGGAGTGTCCTCAACGTAGTGAGATGAAGCTAAACTCCACAACAGAATTAAAGGATCACTTCTTATAATGCCGGTCATTTTCTCCTAGTGTGACACACAAGGCAGAAACTTGGCTCGAACGTGCCTACAACTTTCCACCGAAATGGTAAAAAAGCGTCGCGCCCTGCGAAGTCACCAACGGTCTCGGTGAACATTCAAACAGCAAAGTGTCGACACCCGTAAAATAAAAGGCTCGATCTCGGAAGTTCATATGTGGTGTAAGGCGGATTAATGATGTCACATTGGCACCCCGCACAATTCTCCCCAACGCTACCGTCGGCGTGTTACCCCATGGGAAGATCGTCACAGCTTCCCTTACCCTCATTTTACACGTTCTCTTGACGCCTCAGTGACAGAGGTGAAAACTGCCTGCGTTTAAATCACGTGATTTTCTTATGAGTAACGGAGGAAACCATTTCGGACATACCGGCACTCAGAATTGACACTAAAAGACCTCAAGAGGTATCATAAAGGTCGTGAATGAAAGCACCCTTCCCTTGGGACGATCATTTTCCCACATTTCACGGTGAGAAATGGCAGTTTGCATTGCTGTGTGCAACAGGACGACGCTCTCGACAGCTTTCCACAGTAATGAAACCCCTGCACGATTCAATCCTTCTCTGAGGATACTGCGTGGCTACAACCCAACTGGATGTGAACTCACCCCTATGGACTGTAGCGTGGGCGCAATTTTTCATTTGGTATACAGGGTGAGACCATCAGGGACTGTTGAAAATCATTCCACGAAATATGAACGTGATCTGAAGCAGAATGGGGTCTCTATGCTTTTCCATCCTTCCTTTTTCGTGCCCTCCTGTGGTATGTGTATGGGGGAGGGATGGTGCGACATTAACGCGAACGTGAATAAAATGGAAAAGGTTCTCTCTAAAACCCCCCAGTTCAGCAAGAAGCGTACACCTTTGGTGGAGGCGTTAAAAATATTACTGTACAACGATCCCCAATCACCAATACCTAGGTGCCAGTTGAATAGGCTACTCTTTCGACATCCCTCAGCTGAATTGCACTAAGCCGCTACGTTATCACCTGCTTGTCGCACGCGAAAAATAAGGCGTGTTGAAAACGTAACCTATCCTGCTGGTGCCTAGAAATCACTGACTGGGTGTCTCCGTACAGGAACATTTTTAAAGTTCCCAATTAAGGTGTTCAGGTGGCACCGACGGTGTTGTCGAACTGCTGGGTCGTAGAGGGACCCTTTGCCTTTTTACTACACTCCAAAGGCGTTAGATAACGCTCAGTGGGCTTGCATCCTAGTGTTGTCCTCAGACAAGATAGTTCCGAGCCCCACTCATGATGGAAATACATATATTGGGTGAAATGGCTACAAGCATACCTAACCTCTTTGATGAAGTCCACATCGAAACTTGTATCGATGACCATGAGGCAGTTACGAAAACAACAACACCAAAGATCAAAGGGTAGCTAAAACAAGCAGAAAGATTAATATGTTAACAAACTAGACAGGGAAGCAGTAGTCTGATATGTAGTGAGCAACCGTAAACTTTTAGCTCAGGACAGGAGCATGTAGAGGAAATATGGCTCAAGTTTAAAAGAGTAGTTGACCATGCACTGAACAGATATGAATCCAGCAGAAGAATTTATGATGCGAGAGGTACTCCGAGGTCACTGTAAAGAAACTTCTAAAGAAACAGATACTACTGCATAATAGTAATAAAACAAAGCATTGGGCTATAGATAGAGAGATGCCGAATGAAGCGCGTTTGGCAGTCAAGAGAGCAACGCCTTCAGTGACTATTGTAATATAATATTGTCAAAATACCTTTCACAAACCCCAAAGAAATTCTGGTCGTATGTAAAGGCTCTTGGTGGCACCAAACTTATTGTCCAGTCACTCATGGACAAGGCAGGAACTGAAACTGAGAGTAGCAAAGCAAAAGCAGAAATGCTTAAATTTGTCTTCAAATGTTTCTTCACAAAGGAAAACCCAGGAGCAATGCTCCAATTTAATTCTTGTGCTACTGAAAAGACGAGTGAAATAGATATTAGTGTCAGTGGCATTGAGAAACAGCTGAAATCTTTAAAACGTAACAAAGATCAAGGGACAATGCAATCACTCTCAGATTCTATACCAAATTTGCGGCTGAGTTTGCCCCTCTGTTAATTATAAATAGTCGTAGATCCATGGAATAATGTTCCGTGCCCAATATTTGGAAGTAAGCATAGGCCTGACCTGTCTACAAGAAGGTTAACATAAGTGATGAACGAAACTGCTGTCCAATATCCTTGACATCCATTTCTTGTAGACTCTTAGATCATATTCTAAGGTGAAACATAGTCAGGTATCTCGAACAGAAAGACTTCCTCCATGCCAACGAGCATAGATCATGAGAAACCCAACCCTCACTTCTCTCACATGACACCTGGAAGCCATAGATCAAGACAGTCAGGCAGATGTAGTATTTCTCCATTCCGAAAAGCGTTTGATTCAGTACCACACCCACGCTTAATATTAAAAGTACGATCGTGTGTGGTATCAGACGAAATCTGTGACTGAACTAAGGATTTCTTGGTAGGGAGGATGCAACATGTTATCTCGGATGAAGAGTCATCGACATATGTAGAAGTAACTTCAGGTGTACCCCAGGGAAGTTAGTAGGGTCCTTGTTGTTCATGTTATGCAGGATGATTATACAATTGAAGTTAAACTTTGAAAACGCTGTAGAAATAACACCACTGGTCAGAATGACGGAATATTATCGGACAAGGGGGAAAACTTATGGCAGAAGAAAAAAATAGCGTGAAAATTGATCAGTAGATAGCGCTGTATGTGTCACAATACAGAAGTGAAAACACCTGTCATGCGCACGACCCACTGAAGTTGGTATAAACACGCCGGATACCCGGATTTTCCTCCTTTCGCGTCTGTGACGTTCGCCATGGCTGTCTCAATGTACGATCGCGCTCTGCTTGTAAAGCTGTATTATAAGAACATGTCTGTGCACCTGTCGCTCTGCAGAAGTTCCGGACACTGAAGGGTTTGAAAAAAGACGTTGGTCCTATGACTGCCGTGGGTCTGGAAAAAATGATGCGGAAATTCGAAAAGAATAGTTATTTTGGTGTGCAACCTGGTAGAGGGAGGAAACGAATTGATTCGATGTCAATGGAAGCAGTGACCACAGCAATGCAGGAGGAGACGAGTGGTGGTTTGCAAATGTGTAGTGCACGGAGAATTGCCCGAACATAGCCGTGAGCAAGTTGCGCAAAATCCTACGAAACATCCTTCTTTGCTATCCATTCAAAATTACCCATCTGCACGAGCTGCTTTCTGTTGACCTGCCAGCAAGAGAGACCTTTGCTTCAGAATTTCTTGCTCGCATGGAAGTGAACAATGATTGGCCGTGGAAGATTTTGTGCACAGGCTAAGCCCACTTCCACCTGAGAGGATATGTCAATACAAAGAATTGTCGAATATGTGCAATGGAAAATCCACACGCAAATCAACAGTACCACTTCATCCTCAAAAGGTCACTGTGTGGCGCGGGTTTACGGCATCGTTTGTCATAGGGCCATATTTTTTCGAAGAGACACGTGCTTCTGGTCCTGTTACCTGTACCGTCACTGGTAAGCGCTGTGAGTGTCTTTTGCGTAACCACGTCATTTCAGCTCTCCAACAGTGTGGATGTGTGGATGGAATCATTTTTCTGCAAGATGGTGCACCTCCGCACATTGCAAATCCAGTTGAGAAGCTGCCGAAGCTCCATTTCGGAAATGCTAGAATTATCAGCCGCCATTTCCCTACAGCCTGGCCGTCCCGATCACCTGATCTTAATCCATGTGACTTCTTGCTGTGGGGCTATTTGAAAGATGTTGTGTTAAGTGTTCCGATTGCAAACTCAGTTGCATTGAAGGCACGTACTGCGCAACACATTCTCAACGTGAACCCGGAAACACTTCGATCAGTTGTGGACCATGCTGTTTCTCGATTTCAACTTGTTGAAGAAAACGGTTGTCAGCATATTGAACATGTTTTGCTCCAGTCACACGGATATTTATAATCCAGTTTGATTTTGACTAATGCTTTTCATGTAGTGTCTGGCCTCAGGACAATTAAAAACCGATGTGACTGGTGCTTTTTATGCGGTTTTGGCCTCAGGACAATGAAAAACCGATTTTTCCCATCCGATGTGATATGACCTTGCCGTGGTGGATGGGCTTACGTAACTAACAGTATCACACCTGTACACCCATGCACACTGAGTAGTACAGTTTGTTTAACGTCAAACGCACACCTTAGGCATTGTTGTATGATTCATTTGTCATTTGTAGTCGACCACTACTAAATCATGATGCTTACAGTGCCTTCTATTGCTACATTTTGCAACTATTTATTTTTCTTCTGACATACGTTTTCCCCCTTCTCCGATAATATTCTGTTGCAATCTGACGTCATTCTGACCAGTGGTGTTATTTCTACCGCGATTTGAAAATTTAACTTTAATTATAATGATCCTGTATATTAATGATCTTGCGGACAATATCAATACAAACCTCAGACTTTTTGCAGATGATACAATTATCCACAGTGAAGTACAGTCTGAAAGAAGGTGCACTAGTATTCAGTCAGACCTTGATAAGATTCCAAAATGGTGGAAAGTTTGGCAACCCACTTTAAATGTTGAGGGATATAAAATTGTACACTTTACAAAACGAAAAAAAATTAGCTTGTGAATATAATATCATTGAGTCACAGTTGAAATCTATAAACTCGTACAAAAACGTGGGTGTAACGCTTAGTAGGGATATGAAATGGGAAGATCACATAGGCTCAGTCATGGGTAAAGCTGTAGGAGATTTCATTTTTATTATTATTATTATTTCTCTCTTTTCTCAGACGTTATGTCTGGTCAAAAATGGAAAGTGACGCGGACCTTGATCAAGCGTGACTTCCTTTTAACTGTACGGTATATGTTATATTGCATTTAGGAACTTTCGGGTGATTGAACATGTATCAATAATTACGGATTTCTGTAGTTGTACCAGGGAAATGCTATCAGTCTACAAAGGAGACTGCCTACAAATCAATCGTGTGACACATCCTAGAATGCTGCTCAAATGTGTGAGACCCGTACGAAGTAGGACTCGCCTGGAATTTTAGCATGTACAGAGAGGGGCACCACTAATTGTGGCTGGTTGCTGTCTTCTTCTTTGTAAGAATTAACCTACATTAATTGTACACAGCCACGGTCTCACCATGTCAGTTTTAGACAAAATAGCATTAAGTTACAGGTTTATTTGACCCATGGGAGAGTGTCAGAGATGTTGAAAGAAGTGAATTGGTTGACTGTTGAAGAAAGACGGAAATTACCCCGAGAAAGTCTACTAAGTTTCAAGAATCAGCTTTAAACAATGACACTAAAAATATACTACAACCCCCTACGTATCATTCCCAAAGGAATCGTGAGATCGAGATTAGATAAATTATAGCACGCAGAGAGGCATTTTAACAATCACGCTTCCCGAGGTCCGTGAATGGTACGGAAAAAAGGCCCTAATAAATGGTACAGTGGAACGCAACCTCTGCCATGCGTTTCACAGTTGTTCGTAGAGTATAAATGCAGATGGATATATAGATGTAGAGAAAAGTTGAATCATCAGATGGTGAGAGCAGTGTCGAAGGTTGTTAAGAGCGTCGTCCTGTCGCACATCGCACTACATATCGTTTTTGACACCGGTGTTTGTCAAAATGAATGCCTCCAGAGAAGTGACGGTTTCATGCGAGTCCTTCCTGAGGCTTTTCTTGTCGATTCTGAGCAGCGTTGTGTCCGAAATGTCTTCCTCGGCTATCCATAAGAAAATCGCAATATTTCAACCGCCGTGGTTCTGATTTCCTTCGCAAAAGCACCAAGGGAAGGGGTGAGATGTGGGTAAGGTTAAGAGTGATACCTTCCCGTCGTGTTACGCGTCGACGGTGGCACTGGGTAGAGTTGCTCTTTAACCCATCTTACACCACACGTATCAACATTTTGCTGTCTGAAGTGTCGTTGAGCCAGAGGGTGACGTCGCAGGGCGCCACGGTTTCGCGGCATTATAGAGGAAGGCGACAAACAATTTTGAGCCAAATTTATAACGTCTGTGTCGCAGTGGGAGAGAAATACGGCGTTTAACAAAAGTTAGTCTTTAATTGCGTTGTGCAGTTTATATTTAAGATCACTCTTTTCTTCTGGAGCAAAGTCTGTTCGTTACGAAACTTCTTGGCAGAGTCAGCCCGTGGGTCAGACCTGGGCTCGGTACCGCAAGCTTGATTTTCGAGGGCAATGGTCTTACACACTGGGTCAACACGACAGCTCTGCTTATGCCACTACGTTCTCCTAACTTCTAAACTTCACACATGATCTCCCACATTACATGCAGGTCGAGCACACCGGGAAGAAAGAATATTGCGGATAAGTGACATACACTACGTGATCAAAAGTATCCGGACAGCTGGGTGAAAATGACTTACAAGTTCTTACCGCCCTCCATCGGCAATGCTGGAATTCAATATGGTGTTGGCCCACCATTAGCCTTGATGACATCTTCCGCTTTCGCAGGCATACGTTCAATCAGGTGCTGGAAGGTTTCTTGGGGAATTTCAGCCCATTCTTCACGGAGTGCTGCACTGAGGAGAGGTATCCATGTCGGTAGGTGAGGCCTGGCACGAAGTCGGCGTTTCGAAACATCTCAGAACTGTTCTATAGGATTCAGGTCACGACTCTGTGCAGGCCAGTCCATTACTGGGATGTTATTGTCGTGTAACCACACAGCCACATGCCGTGCATTTTGAACAGGTGCACGATCGTGTTGAAAGATGCAGTCGCCATCCCCGAATTGCTCTTCAACAGCGGAAAGCAAGAAGGTGCTTAAAACATCAGTGTAGGCCTGTGCTGTGATAGTGCCACGCAAAACAACAAGGGATGCAAGCCCCCTCCATGAAAAAATAGACCACACCATAACACCACCGCCTCCGAAATTTATTGTTGGCACTACACACGCTGGCATACGACGTTCACCAAGCATTCGGCATACCCACACCCTGCCATCGGATCGCCACATTGTGTATCGTGATTCGTCACTCCACACAACGTTTTTCCACTGTTCAATCGTCCAATGTTTACGCTCCTTACACCAAACGAGGCGTCGTTTGGCATTTATCGGCGTGATGTGTGGCTTATGAGCAGCCGCTCGACCATGAAATCCAAGCTTTCTCACCTCCCGCCTAACTGTCATAGAACTTGCAGTGGAGCCTGATGCAGTTTGGAATTGCTGTGTGATGGTTTGGATAGATGTCTGCCTATTACACATCACCACCCTCTACAGCTGTAGGCGCTCTCTGTCAGTCAACAGACGAGGTCGGCCTGTACGCTTTTGTGCTGTACGTGTCCCTTCACGTTTCCACTCTATCACATTGGAAACAGTGGACCTAGGGATGTTTAGAAGTGTGGAAATCTCGAGTAGAGACGTATGACACAAGTGACACCCAGTCACCTGAACACGTTGAACTCCGTGAGATCCGTGGAGCGCATCCTTCTTTTCCCTCACGATGTCTAATGACTACTGAGGTCTCTGATATGGATTACCTAGCAGTAGGTGGCAGCACAATGCACCTAATATGAAGAACGTATGTTTTTGTTGGTGTCCGGATACTCTTGATTACACTATGTAACTATTCTTTTCGAATTTCCGCATCATTTTTTCCAGACCCACGGCAGTCATAGGACCAACGTCTTTTTTCAAACCCTTCAGTGTCCGGAACTTCTGCAGAGCGACAGGTGCACAGACATGTTCTTGTAATACAGCTTTACAAGCAGAGCGCGATCCTACATTGAGACAGCCATGGCGAACGTCACAGACGCGACATAGTGTACCTACAACCTAAAGGTCGTCGCGAAAGGCAAGGTTCCTGCTTCGCATCCTAGTTGGGCACATAGTTGCAATACGCCATGAAGCTACGTTAATACGCCACATATAATTCTGTTGTTAAACAATGTTCATTGTAACATCAGACTTTTTAATAACGAACTTAAGTTTGACAAGACGTTAATTGAAGAAAGTTACTCGTATAATCAGACTGTCACTAACAAGGAGACCACACAACAATAATATTTTTGTATTTTTGCATATATTTATGGAACGTAAATTCATGAACTGAAATACAAGCAGCGTTCTGCAAGCAAAGCGACATAATTTTTTCTAAAAGCAGGTTGGTTTTATTCAGGATTCCAGTACACCATATATCTTTCAACATGAGATCCGTTTAATACGATGATCTTACGCCACCTTACTGGGAGAGTCTATATGCCCGCATGGTAGCACTCTACTGGTCGACGTTGGAGAAAACATCTTGCTGCATCAATAACGTCCCCATAATCCACGTACTGGCTCTGTCGAGCCAAACAGACGGAAGTCGGAAGGTGCGAAATCAGCTCTGAAGGGCGGATGAAGAGGAACACATCAAAGAAGATCTGTGAGCTCCTCTCGGGTGCGTAGCCTTGTGTGAGGCATTGAGGGCATGGAGAAGAAGAAGTGCGCTTGCATTTGTGTGGCGGCGAACAAGCTGAAGTCACTTCTTCGACTTCCTGAGGGTAGCACAATACACTTCAGAGTTGATCATTTCACCACGAGGGAGAACACTGGAGAGAATATACCCAGAAGACCATCGCCATGACTTTACCGGCTGATAGTACGTTTATGAACTTCCTCTTCGGAGGAGAGGTGGAATGGCGCCACTCCATGGACTGCCGTCTTGTTCTTGGTTCGAAGTTATGAACCTGAGACGATGTTAGACAAAAAATTATCACGAAACCTCCTGGCAGATTAAAACTGTGTGCCGGACCGAGACTTGAACTCGGGACTTTTGCAAAAGTCTCGAGTTCGAGTCTCGGTCCGGCACACAGTTTTAATCTGCCAGGAAGTTTCATATCAGCGCACACTCCGCTGCAGAGCGAAAATCTCATTCTAAAAATTGTCACGATCAGCCTCGTAACGGGTAAGCAATTCTGAACAGATGGTCCTTCGTTGTTCTTTATGGTTTTCCTGTTAGTCGGCGAAGGACCAACCGAGTACACACCTTTGACTACCCCGACTGGTGGACGAATGTGTCAGCGCTTCTAACACAGACGTCCAGTTGTGCAACAAGATGTTTGATTGTGATTCGTCGATCGCCTCGAATGAGAGACAGATCGAGCAGATTTGCGCGACCTTGTTGCGATGATGATTAACACGACTCACCGTGCTTTTGTTCACTGCCAGGTCTCGGTAGACATTCTGTAAGCGTCTATGAATACCTGCGATGCTCTGGTTTTGCGCCAAAAGAAACTCAATGACAGTTCTCTGCTTGGAACGCACCTCAGCTGCAGACACTATTTTGAAGGCTACGCGTAGCACCTTCACCAATCGGAACTTCATGATTCTCTAGGGGCTGAAGCGTGAATACCACGATCCCCAAAACAAGGTCTGCAGTCCAGAATGAGATTTTCACTCTGCAGCGGAGTGTGCGCTGATATTAAACTTCCTGACAGATTAAAACCGTGTGCCGGACCGAGACTCGAACTCGGGAACTTTGTCTTGCGTGGGCAAGTGATCTACCAACTGAGCTAAGAGGTACTGGGAGAAGTAAACCTGTGAGGACGGGGCGTGAGTCGCGCTTGGGTAGCTCAGTTGGTAGAGCACTTGCTCGAGAAAGGCAAAGGTCCCGATTTAGAGTCTCGGTCCGGCATACAGTTTTAATCTGGCAGGAGGTTTCAAGGTCTACATTTTTTCAACCGAAATTGGCCGAGAAAAAAAAGTGTAGCATTGCTTACTGAAGCCCCCCCCCCCCTTATCACCCTAAAAATTATCGGAGGTATCGATTTTGAAGTTTATGCTAAAGTAAGGTCGGTTTTGCGGCACGCAGCGTCGTTCGGTGTTAAGAATATTCACTTTCTACACAAGAGGCCGCTGTCTGATTGCAGCTAACATTTCCGTAAAGCATGAAATACACAAATATGGAAAAAAATTCATTTGTAATGCTTTTTTAATGTAAACATCCTTGGTCAACAATCCTGTTGATCTGCAGTTAAGAATTTATGTTTGCAATAAAAATTGGATTTTTGAGAGCGATATGTAATTAGAAGTAAGAATACGTGAATTCTTCATAAAAATGACAAGTAGATATATATTAATTAGCATGCATTTGATGAACTTTATATTTAAATGACGTAGGTATTCGAACGCAACAGAAAAGGAAACGAAGAAATAGTGACAGAAACGAAACACGATGTAGCGATCACCAGTCTCGAGCAGTACCGATTTTTCCATCTTTATGTATTTTACGCTTCAACGAAATGCTCGTAGAACATGTGCCAGCGTACTACAACCGAGACCCACGCCGCTGGTCGAAAAAAAGTTGACATTACTTTACCCTTAACATTCTAAAATATTAAGGGGAGTCGGAAAACTTCGAAGTAGATTTTATCGAGAATTTTTGAGAGTTGCATCGAACAGTTATTTGATTTCTGAACTTCACGTATCTAAAATATAAAAATTTACAAAAATCCGATTGGCGTGAGGTCTCTTTGTAAGTGTAGAAATTTCTTTATGTGTCACAGACACTGAAGATTTTCGTAGTACACTGGGTGTCCGTAAACGTACGAATGTTTTCCTGTAGCAAAAATATTACAAAGAGTCCATGTAACCATGGGTCTGTAAATCCTTCGTTATATGGGTTTGTTGTTAATGGAAGCGATCTCCTCCTGTTTCGACGCATACCCTGAGTCTTCTTTCAACGCTTTTCCGTACTCTCCAGAAAATTCTGGAGTGTTTATATTTGGCAGAATCCATTTTGGATATGCTCCCTCAGAAAATAAACAGTAGAAACAATAGTGGAACATCCGAGAGGTTTTTAATTCCCTAGGAGTAAAAGTCCATACGTGTAGTGTACAGTATATCCATCATTTCACTTGATGAATACATCGTTTTACAATTGTTGGAAGTTACTCTGTACATAACACAAAATAACACAAGGTAGTAAGTTAAAACAATGTAGGTTGTCTAAAACACGAAAATCTGAGCAACAGGCAAACTGAAAACATATGCCAAGACTTTCTCTTAAGAATAACGTAAGTAAAGATATATGCCTTAGCCGCATAGCATAACCAGGGGTCACTACAAGGGGTTCAAATGGCTCTGAGCACTATGGGACTTAACATCTAAGGTCATCAGTCCCCTAGAACTTAGAACTACTTAAACCTAACTAACCCAAGGACATCACACATCCATTCCCTAGGAAGGATTCGAACCTGCGACCGTAGCACTCGCGCGGTTCCAAACTGAAGCGCCTAGAACCGCTCGGCCACACAGGCCGGCACAGGGAGTTCCTTTCGTGACTCCGTAACGATGGATTTTCAGACCAGTACCCATACTGACTTCGGCAATGTTTTGGTGTCAAGAATAGACCCCTAAAATTATTGACATCAATTTGTAAATACCCTGTCTATTTTCAGCATTAACAAGTCATCTATAGATACAGTCACAAACGTCTTTCTTTTGTCGTTGTGCATAGTTTTCTTTCACTGCGGTATACTGGAAGGATCAAGAAGCGTTTCTTGTATTCAACTACTGAGTAGAAACTTTAATGTTCATAGCGCACCACAGTGCTGTAGGTAAAACCGAGATGAAAAACTTGATGTCGGACACTTGCTGTCTGTCAAGGCGGGAAATAAAGTCAAATTGGCCTACCACAGCCACCTAAGCTACAGTGCCTGAGCGTTGTGCGAGATTTTAATTATTTTTAAATATTATAAACCCCTTACAGAATGTAAAATTGCCGTTTCTGCAGTTTTGCTTCAAAATAAAACTAACAATGAAATCGTTTTGTCTACTCTTCTTACCACGAAATTACTGTGCTCGTAAGGTTTATGTTTCGATCGAATTGTAAAGGTAATTATCTTTTGCGTAACGTACACAGAAGTCTTTTTTCTTTCATTACCCTCAAGAGAGAATATATAAATTAATAATATAACGGGAGTCCGAATAAGCCGATGGCGTAAGAAGGCGAGAGAATATTTTAATCTCACGCGGCGGGCATGCGCTGTAGCTTATATTACTCTTGTAGTCAATTTGAGATCATTTCCAGGTTTGATAGACCAAACGTGCCTTATATCAAATTGGGTGTCTCTGTTTCTTCAACACCGTTGTAGTAAGATTCAAACAGTTACCGTTTATACCATGTATACAAGATCAGAGTTGCAAGTAGAGCGTTAGTTTGTCTTCACAGTAAAATTTTTCATCTAGAATTTGGAGTGATTCGACGGTACATAAAGTACAGAAAAAAAATCTAGACATTTGATCCACGTTACACGAAAATGGTCTAGAAAACCAAGTTTATTTTTTAACTGAGAATCAAGTACACGAATTTGGAGCAGCCATAGGAATAAGTCTAACAAATTAGATCCACCATTTAACCCTTTAGACGGGTGTGTCAGCAGCATTTACTAACAGACCGGGGCCAAACGCAGAGCCCTTGCAGAGCAAGGGTGCACCGACTGAGGAATTCAGGTATTGTTGCTCGACGTCAGTATCGCAGTTGGCTATTTCAATTTATGCGGGGTGAAGAGGTTGACGCTCTTTCTTTACTGATGAATCACGGCTGCATTTATCGGGATGCGCAGTTTCGCAGTACAAGCGAAATTGAAGCTTTGGAAATTAACATCATTTACGTTCAAATGGTTCAAATGGCTCTGAGCACTATGGGACTTAACTGCTGAGGTCATCAGTCCCATTCGGGAGGACGACGGTTCAATCCCGCGTCCGGCCATCCTGACTTAGGTTTTCCGTGATTTCCCTAAATCGCACCAGGCAAATGGCGGAATGGTTCCTTTGAAAGGGCACGGCCGACTTCCTTCCCAGTCCTTCCCTAATTTGATGAGACCGATGACCTCGCTGTCTGGTCTTCCCCAAACAACCCAACCCCTCACCCCCTCATCAGTCCCCTAGAACTTAGAACTGCTTAAACCTAACTAACCTAAGGACATCACATACATCCATGCCCGAGGCAGGATTCAAACCAGCGACCGTAGCGGTCCTGCGGTTCCAGACTGTAGCGCCTAGAACCGCACGGCCACCCCGGCCGGCATCATTTACGTCAAGAGTCTCTACATAATCTAGAAACAGGAGAGCAGCGTGTAATTTGTGCTACATCAATTACTGGAAAGATATTTCTGTCCCATACTAATAGGTATGTGAGAAACATGCTGCAAAATTTTCTAGAAGTAACAAATAACGATAATACCTACAGTTGTTTCACGCAGGTAAATGCAACAGCATACGTGTGTTTTTAGTGTTAGGAAAGCTACCTGTTTCCCTCAACAGCACGATATAAATGCGTGTGGTTTTCACCTTATGTAATTTTAAACTGTATGATTTCGTCTGAACTGGCATTCTCACTGGTTCAGCTCCCTCTACAGCTAATAAAAATGTCGCGTTCGGGATGAAATGTGACAAATTAACGGCTAGAAATCATCCAGTGACATCATGGGAAAAAAATTGATAATCTGATCAGTGAACGCATTCACGAGACCCACACTCCTCTCATTTTCGCGATAAATCCTCTTATTCTTCTAAACCTGCCGATAAAGGAAGTTAATATTCAATATCATGTGTTGTTCAGAAAGTCTGCAAATGTTTCAGTTACACGCGCACCCGCTTCAACGATTGCAGCGGTTTGCAGCAGTTGAAGCACAGCTTGATATCGGGTTCGAGCAATTTCTCCTCTTACAACCGAAGCGTATCGACATAGGAAAATGTGTTGCCACTACTTAACCCCATTTACCGAATATTGTGTCAACACTCCATATTTCGCTCAAATAACAGGTTTCCTTTGATATGAGCCTCAGAGCATAATATGAGTTGTGTGTGAAGGTATGCACTAAAAGAAACGACTAATCCTATTTGTATATCCATACGACAGTAATTTCAAGTAATTTATTATTTCTAATTACCAAAGGAAATAATAAATTTAATACTGAATCAAATATCTAATTAGATTATGAGTTGCAAATATTGGAGATAAAAAGTTTCGTCGTCTAGTGACACTGCTCATGTTAGTCCTAACTGAAAGTACAGAATATTTCCGTGGATGACATTGTGTTACAAGTATCATACTCACTGAGGTATAAGCCGTATAAAAAGCATTTATGACTTTTTTAAATCAACCCTACCACATTTCATCACAGAAATTTCTCTTGGTAAGAGTTCTCGAGATAATTAAGGTCTGCAACCAAATCTGCAGAGCCGAACTGTATTCTGCAAGATTACCTTAGGGGCATCTAAAAACAGTAACAATATGCTCATCGAAAAATAAATTTTGCCTTATTAATCTTCGTGGCGTGACAATGAAATATGAAGAGATGGTAAGACACAATGAGGTAAGATGTGGTGGGGCAAAGGAAAGTAGTACAGAAAGTGGAAGAAAGGTGTTTGGTCTGCCGGGAATAAGGACATAAACACTTCGCCGAATACCACAATCAGGACGTTAACTTTTAGAACGTGAAATTGGAGAGCAGGCCAGTCATCAGCGACAACAAACAGAAAGTTTTGTTCTTCACAAGACCAAAACGAAGCAAACAGCAAAAATGATCGTAGGTATGGATGGTGAAACGACACTGTAATAAGTCGCCAGACTATAGCGTAGGTAAAGAGAATCTAATGATCTGTGGGTCTGGGATTGTTTGTTAGGAGAAAAGAAACAATTCAAATGTCACGCTATAGGAGACGAAATGCAACGAAATGGGATAACGGAGTTTTGTGAAAAGTTTCAGCTACTTCTAAGGAGCCATTCTACAATATCCATAGGACAGGAAATGAATTCGTGGAGAATAAGAGATTAAAGATGATGTGAATTGGCTTACGTGCGAAACCGTGAAATGAGGCATATAAAACCAATGAGAGAAGACGAAAATTACAACTTTCAAGCGTGATTTTTGCCCTATGAGAAGCAAAATCAGTAAAGACACAACGAAAATTACGGTTCCATGGAGAAAATTTAAAACTATCTATTATGATGTGGGAACCAAACTATACGAATTTAATAGCAATAAAATCAGCAATAAGTGTAACGTGGTAAGGATGTAACAGCTCAAATGAAAAATTATTGAGAAATATGTGTTCCTTTTGAGAAAGAATGTTGCATTCCTGTAAATGACATGAATAATCAAAATAAGGCTATTAAATGCTCTAATTAAAGGACATTACAAAATACTGACAAGGAAGCCGATAAAGGGAAAGAATGATTTAACCTCCGTTACCAGTCTTTGTTCAGCAGCAAGGGAGTAGAAGGAAACTACATTACAACGAATGGGGTAAGTTATTAAAATCAGAAGCTAGACCTGCAGAAACCTTTGTTGTTCACATGTTCAAACGAGACATTTTGTGCTGATGAAATATCATTTAACGTTATGAAACCTACGGCAGATATAAGACGCTCAGTATTGTCAAAACAGAGTTTAAGAAGTCTGAATTCATGTCAGTGAATTAAGTTTCTGGAAAAACTGTATTCTTGTAATTGCAAAACATGTATGAACACAGAAGTATACAGAATGATGTGGAAGAAAGGAAACAGATATTAAAATACACTCCTGGAAATTGAAATAAGAACACCGTGAATTCATTGTCCCAGGAAGGGGAAACTTTATTGACACATTCCTGGGGTCAGATACATCACATGATCACACTGACAGAACCACAGGCACATAGACACAGGCAACAGAGCATGTACAATGTCGGCACTAGTACAGTGTATATCCACCTTTCGCAGCAATGCAGGCTGCTATTCTCCCATGGAGACGATCGTAGAGATGCTGGATGTAGTCCTGTGGAACGGCTTGCCATGCCATTTCCACCTGGCGCCTCAGTTGGACCAGCGTTCATGCTGGACGTGCAGACCGCGTGAGACGACGCTTCATCCAGTCCCAAACATGCTCAATGGGGGACAGATCCGGAGATCTTGCTGGCCAGGGTAGTTGACTTACACCTTCTAGAGCACGTTGGGTGGCACGGGATACATGCGGACGTGCATTGTCCTGTTGGAACAGCAAGCTCCCTTGCCGGTCTAGGAATGGTAGAACGATGGGTTCGATGACGGTTTGGATGTACCGTGCACTATTCAGTGTCCCCTCGACGATCACCAGTGGTGTACGGCCAGTGTAGGAGATCGCTCCCCACACCATGATGCCGGGTGTTGGCCCTGTGTGCCTCGGTCGTATGCAGTCCTGACTGTGGCGCTCACCTGCACGGCGCCAAACACGCATACGACCATCATTGGCACCAAGGCAGAAGCGACTCTCATCGCTGAAGACGACACGTCTCCATTCGTCCCTCCATTCACGCCTGTCGCGACACCACTGGAGGCGGGCTGCACGATGTTGGGGCGTGAGCGGAAGACGGCCTAACGGTGTGCGGGACCGTAGCCAGCTTCATGGAGACGGCTGCGAATGGTCCTCGCCGATACCCCAGGAGCAACAGTGTCCCTAATTTGCTGGGAAGTGGCGGTGCGGTCCCCTACGGCACTACGTAGGATCCTACGGTCTTGGCGTGCATCCGTGCGTCGCTGCGGTCCGGTCCCAGGTCGACGGGCACGTGCACCTTCCGCCGACCACTGGCGACAACATCGATGTACTGTGGAGACCTCACGCCCCACGTGTTGAGCAATTCGGCGGTACGTCCACCCGGCCTCCAGCATGCCCACTATACGCCCTCGCTCAAAGTCCGTCATCTGCACATACGGTTCACGTCCACGCTGTCGCGGCATGCTACCAGTGTTAAAGACTGCGATGGAGCTCCGTATGCCACGGCAAACTGGCTGACACTGACGGCGGCGGTGCACAAATGCTGCGCAGCTAGCGCCATTCGACGGCCAACACCGCGGTTCCTGGTGTGTCCGCTGTGCCGTGCGTGTGATCATTGCTTGTACAGCCCTCTCGCAGTGTCCGGAGCAAGTATGGTGGGTCTGACACACCGGTGTCAATGTGTTCATTTTTCCATTTCCAGGAGTGTGTACTGGACGAAGGACAGCAAAAATTTCAGAAACTGTTTCTTTTATTAATAAGACAGTCAATTTAATAAATGGGCTATAATCTCATAATGTTAAAGTGCAGTGAAGAGTCATCACAGTGCAACGTTAGGAAAAAAATGAAATTTACGCTGCTATTTGAACTCAAATATTAAAATATACGAGGCAGTTAAACAACCAGTTGGCTGAAATAGAAATGAAAAATGAAGTAGAAACTCAATGATATATTAAAAATTTTACTAGAAAATTTGCCTCGACTGCATATTAAAGGAATGCTGTATTAATTTAAGGGCAAAATCACGTGACTGAACACTGAAAAAGGGAAAAATAATCGAATCAATATGTGAGTTCAAAAAAATTGATCTGTTAAGGGCAAGGAGATCGTCTCCATGGGAAACAGCACGGCAAGCAGAAACGCTGACCATGTGAAGCTCTACCGCATGAAAAGCCATAAACAGAGGTAACTAAGTACACACGGTATTTATAGAGCCAGTACAACATTGATGACTGCAAAAGCAAATACGTTCGTACGAGATATACAGGCATGCCTGCGAGTGGAATGAAGACTTCTTAACAATGTCATTATCTCGGGTAGTGAATCATCTACAGAGACACAAATAATTTTAGATCTGCTCCAAACAAGGATGGCAGGTCAATTACTGTTCACGAAATATATTAATTACTTAAGAAATATTATCAGTTTAACAGATGCGCGTAACTACTGACTCTGTGACTCAATTTGTTGGAGAAATTTAGAACATATTTTCTGAGAACGGAAAAAACTCATCTGTACAGATCAATATCATCTATTCCATAAGTACCGATCGAGAGCTAAGGTTGATGGCGTGTCTTCAAAGTCTTGAGGCAGTATCACATCATCACCTGGAAACAAAATTCATGCTTAGCGGTGACAGGAACACGAAAGCGAATGGACTGAGTGATTCCTGGCTAACAAAACACATCTTGTTGCTTGAAACGTGGAGACATCGTCGGAAGCAAAAAATATCATCCTGTCTTACTGACGACGGTGTGTAGTGAGCCAATATTTGCTGGTCACACACACACACACACACACACACATACACACACACACACACACACAAAATTGTTCAGCATGAATGAAGACTTAAAAACGATGAAGCTCCGGCTGAAAAAAACTGGTTCTTATTCATGTACGTAAATAAGTATCATTCAGTGTACGTAAAAATACGAAAAATTGTGATATCGTTCGACTATACGATCGTCGATCCATGAAACAAGTGTTTGTAAATGTGTCTAAGAGACGGGCGGTGTAATCCGATAAAATATTACAAGTGCTCCACGCAGGGAAATGTTAGGTAGTACACTTAACTAACGTGATCATTTTTACCCTGTCACAAGAGGATTGAAGAGTCTCCGCTAGAGTTTGCACGTAAGAATTAAAAGGAGTACAAAAGTATGAAACGATTACGTACGTGGTTCAAATGGCTCTGAGCACTATGGGACTTAACATCTATGGTCATCAGTCCCCTAGAACTTAGAACTACTTAACTAACCTAAAGACATCATACAACACCCAGTCACTACGAGGCAGAGAAAATCCCTAACCCCGCCGGGAATCGAACCCGGGAACCCGGGCGCGGGAAGCGAGAACGCTACCGCAAGACCACGAGCTGCGGACGATTACGTACGTGAACTTGAATTTTAAGCAAATGGGAATTTCACCTTATGAGTAAGTTACTTGTAAACTACAGTTACCTGCAATGTAAATTGCTTAAAATTATTTGTACGGCCTACACTAGAAAGATGATCAACGGTATCGGATCAATATTAGTTTAGAATAACAGGGCACTGAAAAAAGAGCATGCAGAAAGAAAGAATTGTCACAGATCTGTTTGCAGAGTGGAAGATTTTAACGGAAACGCCGAGAAATCTCCAACTGTGTATGAAATGGGGAGAAATCCTGCTGTGCACATTACAATAAAAGATACCACTTGCCATGCAGTAATTAACGGAGTACACATGTAGATGTAAGTTTCCACGATACTTCAAGCTGCTGCACGTCTCTTGAGTCTCTTCTTCAGTGGTGTGTGAAACTAATTTTGAGAGAATATGTTACTTAGGTACTACCATAGAACTGTTAATGAAAATTTAATACTATCGCAGCACTTAATATAATATGAAAATTTTAGACAAATGATCAGTAAACTTAATATTTATTTGAAGTTCTATTGTTGCAACGAAGCTGTGTGAGGTTACCAGTCCCACGGAACAACTTTCAATGTTCAGTCCACTCCTTAGCGGACGTAGCCCATGTTTCCGCGAGGAACGCATCTCCTTGATGGAAGAGGCGGCCGAATGGGTCGATCTAATCTTGGATCTCGGCGAGGGAAGGTAGCGTGCGAAGCAGAACAGTTTCTTTTGCTCTTTTGGGAATTTTCAGGTACAGGTGTACTCTTGGTATAATTTACTAATGTGCTACGATAATTGTTTGAAATAACACAGATTTTCATAAAATAACTGAAGAAAATGATGTACCTCAAATCAATAAAAGTAGCCGAAGCACGATACACATGACACGGTACAATTTTAAAAAAGTAAACCACAGTTCTAAACAGTTGACCTCATTCTCGTATAACACGAACAACGCCAGTATCATTAAGCTGAGTAGTAATACAGACCCTAGAATGATGTGTGACGTCACTGACAGTTGCAAGGTGTCACCCGACAATAACAAACGTGCTTCGCTGTGTTCATATCCGGAGATCAAATTAAACACTATGAGATGAAAGGTTTACTGCGGGCGACGGTGGTCGTCTTATAGCTTACAACTACCGTAACTGCACCGAACTAATAACGTGCGTAAGCTTAACGATGTCATTAACTACTATCCCACACATTGATATCAGCTAGTCCCACCCTTTCGTGGTCTTTGATAGATAATATAGGGTTCAGCCTTCTTGCCAAATAAAATACGTATTTGCTGTTCACGTTTCATTCATTCCGTCATTGTGAAGAGTTCTATGCACTGTACTCAAAGATATCAGCCAACCGGTGCATTGCAACACGATGCAGTTGTTAATGAAGTAGGCCACGGTCAACTTTGACCGAACATTCTGGTAGCCAAACCTATTGCTATAGATTGCTATTTTTAACTACGAACTTCAGAAGGGAGACACTTATGCACATAGGGACTTTTGATTGAATTTATAGTCATTTTTATCAAACAATAGCGCTTCATCGCAGCTCGTCCAGTAAACCACGTCGTAACCTCGCGTCACCCTCTGGACACTGTATCATGATAAGGACTTGGAAATAGTAGACTTTAAATGGGAACGCCACTACCAGACGTTAACTGCCAAAATGGGACAGAATAACTAAAGCAGCTAGAAGAAGAGGTGCAAAGCTATATGATAATAACTCTGTAGTAATACACTGCCTAAAGGAGAAGTGAGTATGAAGAAATAATAGCCGAGGTTCTGTAGCCATTATGAAACAGAGTCGCTTGACGCCTTAAAAAATTACACAATGAATGCTTTCTTCAAGAAAGAATGCCAGAAGTATGGAAGGCATCGAAGATGACGAAACTGAAAAACTGAGAGCGTAAGAATCCGACAATACACGTTGTACCGCCTAAAATGTCTTTTAAACGTTATCGTAAAGTTTCAAGAAAAATTAGTTATGTTAATTCTGCTATGTATGTATGAGGAATTCAGGAAGCAACGACGCGGTTCAATGTCACGAGCCCATTCACGCATCTCAATAGCTTAATGTCAATTATGACAAGACGAACTTAAAGACAACAGAATACGCAGTCCCCGAGCGGAGAAAATCTCCGACGGGAACGGGAATCGAACCCGGGCTCCTTCACTTACCAATCCACCGCGCTGAGCACACAGCTACCGAGGCGGACAATTAGTATAATTGGGGACATGACTAGAGAGCTTGTTTGCTTCACTAGCAAGGGAAAGAGCCGTGTTGAGCTGGCCATGGGACATGCAACTGACGCTATGGTCCATGTCCACTACACAGAGCATGTGGCCTTGTCCTTTGTTTATGGTACTGGCATAACATAAGCTCACCGGGAATTGTATATGTTGAAAGTGAAATGGTAAACTGTTAGGAATAAGCGTGATCTGGGGTGTAAAAACTCGCTCAGCTGCATCATTTCTCACCAAAATTTCCTCTTCTATGATGTTACGATGGAGAGAAATAATTTTAAGCCTCTGTGTGTAAAGGCTGAGGAGCGAGATAATGCATGACGCTCTCGATCAAAGATACACTGCACCTTGCTTTCGGAAGGAGTTTCCAATGAATGAGTTAAAGCCAGATATTCTCGAGCCACCGCAGGTCTTGCATCATGATCTTCATTGGATTCTTGAACCTACGTAGCCCTCAGCCTTTTACACTTCCTGGTGTATTAAGAATGACGCTACCGTTTACTTGGCATTTTTATTTGTAAACAAATCGAAATCATAATATAATGAGAAGGCACCAAAGCCGCAAAGCAAACTTAATAAATCGTTATTTCTAGAAATGAATAAAAATAAAACCTATCGAAAGAAACAAAGCAGTGTAGTTAAATATTTAATCTACAAAGCGAAATCAGTAAATCCATGTACTGTAGCCAACTAAATTTAATGTTAGTTTGTATTCGTAAATTGAGGGTTGTTGCA
The DNA here is from genome assembly GCF_021461385.2 of Schistocerca piceifrons. Lineage (NCBI taxonomy): Eukaryota > Metazoa > Arthropoda > Insecta > Orthoptera > Acrididae > Schistocerca > Schistocerca piceifrons. Next base: position 647,144,120 of record NC_060149.1, read on the forward strand.
CCTAATTCTGTCTCTGACATAAACTCTCGAAAATACGTCTATCCAGAATTGCAAAACTACTGTAGGTTATCATTGACTACCGTAGGTAAGTATAGACTGGGGTAGGTTCCGTGGTAGCTTTGGTCAGGTAAGGTTGCACCTACTTTAACTGTGTGTTGCACATCTATCGGGCGTTACCTCATAACGATCGCTTTCTTTACGTATGTGATCAGCGTCTTACTGTCCGCTCCCGGTAGCTGAGTGGTCAGCAAAACAGAATATCAGTCCACAAGGCCCGGGTTCGATTCCCGGCTGGGTCGGAGATTTTCTCCGCTCAGAGACTGGGTGTTGTGTTGTCCTAATCATCATCCTCATCGACGCGCAAGTCGCCGAAGTGGCGTCCAATCGAAAGACTTGCACCAGGCGAACGGTCTACCCGACGGTAGGCCCTAGTCACATAGCATTTACATTTTATCGTCTTACTAGATTCCCCTCAAAATCGGAAGTGCTGAACCATCTAGAGATTGACAAGGAACCCCATGAGCGCGTGGTCGCAAATTCAATCTTTAATAAGGCTCTTTTGAAAGTATTGTGTTAACAATTATGACAGGAAAAATATTAGCTGCTAATGAATAACCATGTGCACCAAGAGGGCGACAGAAAATTAATGTTCAGGAGGTGCAGATATCAACCTACTATGCGACATACACCGCCGTCCCTAAGTTTGGAAACGCCAAGTGGTTATGGACAATGGAAAGGAATTACATTATAAAATTGCACTTTATTGTTTTCTAAACGTTTATTAAGCTCAAACAATACACGCATAAATGCAACTATCAAATCTAGATTCCTCAAAATAGCCAAGTTTTGAATTTGTGATTGCCTTGCATACTCTCAGAATGTGATGGGTTAGTTTTCCCAAAGTTTCCAGTTGGAATTAGTCTCCATTCTTGTATCAGGACCTCACACAATTGTGTCCCACTCATGATTCCCGTTTCCCGATCCTCCTGTGCGACTCATCTTATAGTGGCTCGACTGGGTTGCTGACGGTCGGGGGACTTGGGAGGCCATTCCAGGTTTTTCAAAATTTTCTGAGCCTCTAGGAACTTATCATAGTTCTGACACAAGTGGGATATATGTTTCGGGTCGTTGTCTTGCTGCAAGACAAACCCGTTCCCAATCAGACGCAAACCAGATGTCTCAGCATGTAGCTAGAGGAGGGCACTATTTTCCTTTTGGTTCATTTTCCCATCTAGTTTCACCAAATCTCCGACTTTATTGCCACCAAAAGATCCCAATACCCTCACAGAACCTCGTCCTTGCTTCACAGATGGAATTACACACTGAAAATTCGATCTTTCACCGGTAAACGGCGTACGAATTGACGGTGTTTACTTCCAGATATTTCGAACTTGGATTCGCCAGTGACTCTTTCCAACCCACTGCTGGCCAGTGTTGGAGTGTCGCAGCTCGCAGCTCACTGAAGCCTTTCCTTCTTGTTGACTGGGTGCAACAATGATTTTCTTGCTGCAACATAACCCTGGATGTGGTTTTCTGCCGTAAGCCGTCTCACTATTGACTCACTACTGCTGTATCCCTAGTTGCGCTTAGTTCAGCAGTCAGTTCACGGACAGTTTTGCATCTGTTACGTTTACCGGTCCCTACTAAATACTGGCGTTCTGATATTTTCCCGGTACTCCTCAGTGACGACGATCATCATTGCAGGTGTATTGTCTTGACAACTCCACTGCTGGAATCCTTGATATTTGGAGGACACTATTGCCTTCTTGCGGCAAGTGATTATTTTTACCCGTGGATCATAAGAAACTTGAACTTTGGCGCCATTTTCAGTTACTTTCGCTGCAGCTACTACCTTTTTTCGTGCCGAGTCCTTCCTTTGTACAAGCGGAACTACAACGGAACGGAACTGTAAACACCGTGCCTCTACACAGACGTGCCGTCTACTCGCGTCAACTGGTCAAAATGGACACCGTCGACATTCAAGGAATGTTCAAAACAAACCATTAACTTAACCATGAACACCGAATGAAAAATGCCACGTCACAATGATCACAAAGGTTCATACCATCAAGATCTAAGGCGAACTCATTGGAAGCTACAGACCATGCAGGATGATCAACTAGGTATCCACCCTTAAAGGACGCTTATGGAATCATATTGGTGTAATGGTGTTTGACAACTGATGAAATGTGATGGTGTGTAACCGAATGCGAAACAGACTGTTGTGAAGCTTAACATAAAGCTGGCTAGCCTTTACGGCGTAACTGCACATAGTGCGATAATATGTTCTATAGCTACGGAAGAAACAAATATCCAGGGGCTGAATTTGTCCAGTGGTTCCAACTGGTATGAACTGGAATGTCATACACTTCTCAGGGAGGATAGTTCGCTTTAAAGGAGTATTACTTTTACAAGTAAATCAGGAATCAAGCAAAAGAAAGTTATTTTAACCGCCTACTGGCCAAAAGCAGTGCTCATACCATAGTTTTAGTTCTCTTACACCTACTTCCACACTTGATTGCTGTGACGTAAATATTCCCCAAACCCATTGCAAAATCTTGCACACGAGAAAGAATCGTTGGGGGCAGAGTAACTCGAACCTCTCGCAGCACAATAAATAAGTTTCCAGCCAATTTACCATCCAGATCAACAGTCGGCATAATTGTATACGAATGCGTTAAGGCGGTGACATTAGTTGATCTTGGTGCGACTCTCTTGGTACCTCTAATTTCCGGGGTTCCTTTCACATGCATTTCCTCTTCAAATCCTGATTTTTCAGAGTTGAAAACAAGTTACTTTATCTCATTTACAAACTTTCGGACCATTTCCGCAGTCTGTTGTTTATCGACAAGTTGAAGCGTTGTTTGAAATTTCGTTATCTTACGTCCCGCAATTCTGTAGCACTGTTTGAAGTTATGCAACTATTCACTGCCTACCTTGAAATCACTCCAATCTATGTCGAGCGCAATTTGATGGCACAACGTATTAGGTTACTATCATGCGCATCCTGTATCGAGCATCTTTGAAAAACTCAAAGACCAGTCTTTGTAACATGTGCGGCTTGTACTCCTTTGAATATCCGTAGTATTTCCTATGCACTACACGGTCATTTTGCTACTGACTTATTCTAAATCTGTTCATAATAGTTTTTTTATTATGCTGCAGATGATGATCTATGTACGTGAGCTGGCCGGAGTGGCCGTGAGGTTCTAGGCGCTACAGTCTGGAACCGAGCGACCGCTCCGGTCGCAGGTTCGAATCCTGCCTCGGGCATGGCTGTGTGTGATGTCCTTAGGTTAGTTAGGTTTAAATAGTTCTAAGTTCTAGGCGACTGATGACCTCAGAAGTTGAGTCGCATAGTGCTCAGAGCAATATGTACGTGATTATGTTTAGTACGCGATCCTTGGACAACGATTATCGTTTACTACGTTTCACTGGAGACGAGATTTGTAGCTCCCTGTCTGACAAGGATAATAAACTACGTGCTCGACAGCTGTTTCATTACCATTTTTACATGTTAAGCACGTACCGGCATCAGTGTACTTCTCATATTCATTGTCCGCGCAGCCGAGCTTACACGACACCTCACATTCCAATCACTTACCCTGCAGAAATGCTAATTTACATCTGCCAATTCTTTATTGCTGTGCGAAATTCTTTGGGCTCCTTTCTGACGTAATGTAAAATTCGGCAACTGTTGTTGTAGATATAATGCAATGTTTGCTTTGTTTATCGTTGCCATTGCTCTGCTCTGCTTAGTTACTCGTCGTCTGAGCAGTTCAACTATTCCCTTTAGCCTCATGCTGTACTCAACATCGTATACCTCCAGTCCTGGCTATCATTATCATTAGCAGCCAATACAGTTGTGTGGTAGACGTTTTGGGGCTGGAGGGGGGGGGGGGGGGGCATCGAATTATGTAAACGTCATTGGCCTTCTTCGACCTCGCTTTCAAGGGGATCCTTGTGAATGAAGATATAGAAAAGGCCCGGTAACCTACCAAACTTTTTTTTCTCTCCATTGTTATCCTCCTGTCTGTTACTTGGGAATAAACAGCACTTATAGCAAAACTGAAACTGTCATTGATTAATTCAGGTTTCGTTCGAAAATTGTTGATTTGTAACGTGAAACAGAGGAATGTTGCGGTAAAAATAAAGAAAACAAGACAGATGTATCATAAAGCGATAGAAAACGCAGTTTCCTCAAGAAAATGATGAAATAAAAAACGCAAACAAAAATGTCTCAAACAACCCCTCAATACTTCCTCGAACTTATATTACACAGACTTCTGTAATTCATAAACAACCTCCGCATTTATCAATAATATTAAGAAACTCTTGCAGTTGGTCATTATGAAGAACTTAGTACTGAGTACAAAAATAACGTACTTGTAAACAGTACTTGCATAAAAAGTAATTGCTTTGGTTATATGAAAGCGCAGAAAGTTACGTGATGAACTAATTTTTATTAAACATAAAATGCAATTGATTTTATTTATCATCTGGAAGAATATAAAATACACAATAGACTAAAACTAAAAGATACGGGATTATAATTATGTGAAACAACCAAACAAATAAAAAAAGAGACTTAGTCGGCCTCCAGTTTCTCTCTTACAATTCATTTATGTTTCTTTCCTTAATAATGCTGCCAGAATCACCGGCGATTCTACCATTTACTACGTCTTTCATATAGTGTACCAAAACTACTGAAGTGTAGTTCTGGTAGAGACCAACTCTACTTCTATCACTGAGTTTAAAAAAATCCTCGAATGTAAATAAAACCTATCGAAAGCAGCAAAGCTGTGTCAGTAAGTTTCTAATATACAATGCGATATCAGTAAATTCGTATATCCTAGCCAAGTAAATTCGCTGTTTGTCTGTATTCGTAAAGATAAGATTGCAGAACTTACTTTTGTTATTGACGTAAACTTGCTAAAAGACATGTGTCACTGTGTTTAAAAACCTAACAGCGCTGTCTATTGACTGTTTGGTGTACTGCAAAATTAATAGCACAGTCTAGTGTTTCTTTGATGTACTACGAAACTAATAGGGCAGTACACTGTGATGATTAAACTTCCAAACTACTAAGCTGGAAAGATGATTTTAGATAAAACTTTAAATTGCCATATATTTTTTTCCGCGTTTCCATTTGGATGAATGTTGCCTATATTTTGCCCCAAGCTACGATGAAGTTACCTGTGAAAACCCCACGAAAAATGGTTTGTCGTTTTGGAGATTAGCGCGTTCAAACAGAAAAACAGACAGACACGACGGTTTACAATTTTAATATTAGTATGGAAGATATAAAAGACATTTAGCGTACAACATTCTCCAGAATACACAGATGAGTCGAAACACTATAACCACCAGTTTAATAGCTTTTTAGCTCACCTTTGCAACGCAGTATAACAGCGATCCAGCGTGGCATGGATTCGACAAGCTCTTCGTAGTTTTCCGGAATTTATAAGTACGGAGCTGACACCCAGATTTGGTCCACGGGGTTCAAATCAGGTGAACTTGGTGGCCAATCTATCAACGAGAATTCATAATCATGCTACTCAAACCACTGTAGCACGATTCTGGCCTTGAGGCACTGACAGTTATCCTGCTGGAAGATGTCATACCCGGAGAAGGTAACAAGCATGAAATGATACAATTGTTCCCCAGTAATTTTCACGTAGTGTACAATGTTCGATTACCACAACAGGTCCTATGGATGCACAGGTAAATATGCCGCGTAGGATAATACTGCTTCCACGCGCTTGCGGCTATAGCACGATGTATTTTAGGAAAAGCTGTTAGTCTGGATCGCTGTGTATTCAGACACTATCGTCGACTTGACGCAACAAGAAACGAGTTTCATCCGACCATGCAACACGTTTTCACTGAGCCACTATCCAGCTCGACATTACCGTGGCCACTGGTAACCGTAATTGGTGAATTCTTTGAGCCACGATGAGGATGCGTAGGAAGCACCATAATTAAAAACGTGCTCCGAGCAGTGTGCTACGCAGCACTTTTGCCTCTTCAAACATTATACTTAGGCATCAAGTTTACTACAGATCGCCCTCTTTCCTGCTTTACAGAGTGGAACAGTATCTGATCCCCACGTTATGGCGTGGGGCGCGGGCAGCCAACACCTTGTCGCCTATTCGTAGTTTCACGATCCATCATTCACTTTCCATTGAAGCCCACGACACTAGCACTCTTATCAGCCAACTAGCTTCACCGTTTCCGTTCTGCTCCTTCCCAGGAGCTTGGCCGTAACTATCTGCCCTTTGTCAAAGTCCCTTTCGTACTAGCACAACACTGGCTCACAATGATGTGCGATCATCCCGAATGCACACCCTGTCAAACACGTCCAGAACCATTAAAACTAATATATTCATTGAAATGATCTGCGCTTTCTTACATAAAAGTATACATGACGAACTGATTACCTTCACCGTTTGGAAGTAAGTTAAAAATAAAGTTTGTATTTTTGCGGTGATAAATTAGAATAGAAACGCAAGTTTCAAACGATAACCTACTTGCCTTCGTCGGGAACAACTGACTGTCGTCAGGCTTCCAGGGCTGTTGCCTATGCTGCGGTGCTAGTAGCGCCTATTGTAGCTTAAACAACACAGCAAATTTCTGTGAAGACCAAAACCCACAAGCATCCATCACAAAGATTATATACTGAAAGATAATAGGGATATTAAGTTATATTCTTCAAGAAACGGAACAGTGAAGATTTTCATTACTCATTAGACGATCAGACTATTACATTTCCTACTTTACGTGGCCCTAAAACTAGCTAAATAGATAGGATCCTGTGCAAAAAAGGCATACGAACTATTTTCTGACCATCCAAATAGACAACTGAAATACTGCACCTATTAAATTACAGAAAGAGCCCCAGAGTCCATGGTATTTACAAGTGAAACAATGCTGATATATTATTGGTTTTTTCTTCCCATTTTATAATGACTGTCTCGGGTTGTTTGGCTGCATAACTTACTTAGAATTGGCATCACAAGAAATCTGTTATGAACCAGCAGAAAAATCTGACGTTGCCTGCATATTCCTTTACAGCTGTGCATGAGACTTCATAGACTTGGCATTTATATTTAGCTTGCTGAAGCAGTATGAGTGGGGACGTGAGTGAAGAGCTTGTTTGCTTCACTAACCCAGGAGAGAGCCATGTAGAGCTGATCGTGCGAAAAGTAACTGACAGTAAGGTTCACGCCTGCAAAATGCTGCGTCTGACCTTGTGCTTTGTTTGAGGTCATGGCATGACACAAGCTCACTGGGAATTGTACACGTTTAAACCGAAATGGTAAATCTGGAATTTCGGGTATAAGAACTCGCTCACCTGCACCACTTCCTATCATAATTTCCGCTTCTGTGATTTTACGTTGGAGAGTAGAAACTTTAAGCTTGTGTGTGTGTGTGTGTGTGTGTGTGTGTGTGTGTGTGTGTGTGTGTGTGTAGGATTCTGAGAAGCGAGATAATGCACGACGCTCTCGATGAGAGCTACATTGGACCTCGGTTGCGGAAGGAGTTTCCAAAGAGCCAGTTAAAGCCTCATGCTCTCGAGCCACAGCAAGTCTCGCATCATGATCTTCATTGGATTCTTGAAATCGAATATTACTCAGTCTGTTAGTCATTCTGGTGTTTCAGAATCACTCGACCGTTTGCTAGGAATTTTGATTCATGAGCAAAAGAAAATCAGAATATAATGATTGGGTGCCCAAATCACAAAGCAAAGTTAATAGATTCGTTATTCCTAGAAAAGAATATAAATAAAAAGTATCGAAATTAGCAAAGCAATGTCGGTAAATTTTTAATACACAAAGCGAAATGAGTTACCCTGTGTATTGTAGCCAAGTAAGCTCAATATTAGTTTTTATTCGTAAAGTTAAGATGGCGACATTAAATTTTATCATAGACGGAAACTTCCGAAAATACTTCTGTCCTGAGATGAAAAACTAACTGTGCCATCTGTTAGTTGTTTCTTGTACTACGAAAGTAACAGTGTCATCTCTTGTTTCTTGGCTATACTACGCCATGATTAGACATCCGAACTACTGATCTGAGCAGACGATATTAGATTACGATTTTGTTTTTCGTGTTCCGAATTTGACGAAATAATGCGTATATTTTAGTTCCATCTACGCTCAAGTTACCTGTGAAAATTCCATGTAGTTTCTTCTAGTAGGTTTGGGGAGTAACGTGTTCAAACAGACAGACAGAAATAATTTCATTATTAATGTAGACAAATTTTCTAATGCTAAGTTACAATAAAGAGAAAAAAATGATGCTAAGTTTATTTTAATTTTGCAGTCTCTCATTCAAGAGAGTACATCAGGTAGTATACAGTAGTTGCATGGAATGAAAGTTAATGTAGTTAAATAGCAAAGGCTTATGTCAATTTAGGTAAAAGATCTGAGGTTATTTTTCTTTCAGTTTTCAAAAGACTGCATAGGATTTACACTAATTGTCTATTTGTAGTAATCACTGAACACAATATCCGTTGGATCATTCATTTAAAAATGGTACCATGAGTGCTTTTGTTCATAAAAGTTCGGTTATTTTTATGTGGACTTTGACTTGATAACTTATCATGAAAGAATGAAGGGATTATCTTGTAAGGAGGAGTCATAATGAAAATAACAAGTAATGTAGACTGAATAGTTAAACTCTCAAAATAAACTATCTAAATCTGTGATATTATATTTGAAGTTCTCTTTTCTGAAACCTTTCGATGAGCTGTACATAAATTTCATAATTTCTCTTTCTACAAAATGTGTAAGAATACTCTGCATCATGAAAAGATGTTCAATAGTTGCTGTATTAGCCGTATACAATGTCGTTCCAGCAATACTTCAACCATTATAATCTGCATGTCGCTTCATGTGAATCTGCCTCATCATGAATATCACAAACAGTTTATATGTTTCAAACAGGAAACGTCATTCTTCAAGTGGCTTTGAAGTTACACTTCCTTGGCATTTCATTTATAATGGAACTAAGATTCCGTAATTAATTTCGATGAAGTAGAATGACAAGGAAGGTCTAAAAAAAAGTGAGTGAATGCATGTGGAGAAATAGTAAACAATGTATCAAGAACCAAAAACTCTATATCAAACTTGTGATGACCCTTGGACTGACGCAGTAACGCAATATGTGCTTCGAAGAATGAAACAACCTTCTTCTTTACCTCGTATTGTTACAGGAAGAAAGAGAATAAGTGACGTAAATGACTTGCTCTACCACTAGTCGAGTATGTAAATATCTTCAACACATTTTCAACTTCTTTGACACTAGAAACATACATGGAAGTATGTCTGCAATAATAACTATATCTTTCACTTACAGTTTAACGCTGAGGTTTTGTCCAAGTATTATACACACATTATATGCAGTTTTATCTCCACTGCTCATTCACTGCAGCATTTTCATTTTTGTTCTTTTAAAAATAACTGGAAATCATAGAAAATAGATTTTTCTCTTTGTCCAGAAGCTGCTTGTTTCCTTTCACATATCGCAGTTCTCAAAGCATCGGCTTCTGACATGTGATTTGTTTGGCTTAGTCCTTACAGTTGAACTACATTTTCCCATGAACTGAAGTAACTGGCGCAGTTTGATCTCCACCATCTTCCAGTCTGGGTCTCCACAAAACGACTGTCTGTATTCCCAGGTTTGTAGTCAACTACAGTTCTTTGGAACTGAACAGATAGTTCTTCACAAACATGGAAAAAGTGAGAAAGAAATTGTTCCAGGGGAATCATGGAATAAAATAATTTGATTGAAACAGCTTCTTATTGTAAGAGCCCACATTACTGAAAGTATGACACACATAATAGTCACACGTCTAAAACAAAACTAGATCCGTACTTTTTACTAACATTGAATTAAATTGATCGTAAACAGTAAACTTCTACCACAAAAATTATTTTTTAATAGGAAGCGTGTAGCTAATGGATTCACACACACAGTTGGAGTGTTGACATTGATCACACAGTTCACACCTTCATTTATACTTTTTTACGTGAAAGTTACACACTGGACAGTTAACATGCATTTAGACGTCCATAATCAGATTTAGAAAACTCGTTTGAACAGAGTATTTAATGAGTCTGCACACCGATAATCGAGATTTTTCGTTATAATTGTTGTGCACCGTACAAATACACTCAAAGAGATTTACTATTTGTAATATTAATGCAACTTTGTTAGTACTTTCAGAGAGTGTTCTGACAGCCTAAAGTTCTCTCCTCGAATTCCACGAACTCGCTTTATTCTCCTTTGGAAATTTGAACACGGATATCTGCTTTCCAGTACGGGAAGGAGATCTCCCATTCTTCGTACTAGTAGCACTTATCAATAGCTGTATATACTATAAGGCGCGAATGCCTTCTTCTCCTATGATAACGCGGCATCACTAGTCGGTTCAAAAAATGTTTCAAATGGGTTTAAGCGCTATGGAACTTAACATCTGAGGTCATCAGTCCCCTAGACTTAGAACTACTTAAACCTAACTAACCTAAGAACATCACACATATCCATGCCCGAGGCAGGATTCAAACCTGCGACCGTAGCAGCAGCACATTTCCGGACTGAAGTGCCTAGAACCGCTCTACCACAGCGGCCGGCCACTAGTGGGTGTCAATGCTGCTGCAAGTGCGATTGGTCGACGACAGAAAATAAATGAGTCAGAGTTTGTTTCCGTATGGCTTAAAGGAGCCTTTAATTGTAGCAAGATTAAAGTTGTTGATGATGTGACTTATTATTATAGAAACTGCAACAAACTATATATCCTTTTCTTATCTCCCGTGAGATTTTTTTTAAAGCAGTCTACACATTGATCTTTCCAAAAGTCGAGAAGCGATTCTTCTTAGTGTTGCAGCTCTCAGGGGCACCTTGGGATGCTCTCTGTGTGATCCACCTCTGGGAATCTGTGTGAGTCTCGCTGCCACTGCAACATACTTTGATATGTATGTGCCATAGAATAGTGTAATATGCGTATCTGCGATACTTGAGAAAGAGCGTTAAGTCCGGTACACTGTACTTATACATCACAGAGTGAAGTAAAGCAAGCAATCAAATATTTCACGGTGGTGTTATAGATCTAACAAATATGCTTTCAAATACTCACAGTTTGACGGTTGTCAGCTTGCAGTAAAGTGCTATCGTCATGCTGCAGTTCCATTGGACCCTGGGACGTGGTACAGACACGTAGAAAAAACCGTCGTTCAGCCTTGTTTCCTCGAAGTTGTTTGCCGATCAACATATTACAGATCTAATCTACAGTTTTTCTTTATCTTTAAATCACACGCCTATTTGAAGCAGACAGTGATCTTTTAACATTCATTTACCATACTTGTGGTTTGTGGAAAAAGTATGAGGATAATTGGCTGCGATTGCTTCCCTTAATCTTTACATTATCTTCTCTTATCAATTGTCTTTCTCCTTTGGACAGCAATGTAGAACAATATAAGTGCACCGTAATTCATTCTGGAATGAACCCTGAAGTACTTTGGTACATGCCTGAGGTAACAGCCACGAAATGACGACGTATTCACCTTCGGGGTTAAAGTCTCCTCCAGCATCCCAGGCATAGGTTTCCCGTGATTTTCCAAGTCGCTCAAGGCTATATCCGGGTCGTTCTTTTGAGAAAAACATGGACAACTTCCCAACCCAGCCCAGATCTATCCAAACTCGAGCCCTTTACATTTTTAGCCCAATAAGGTAGCTTCTAACAGTATTAGACTTAACTATAGGGTCTAAAGCCAGTTAATTCTTTTGACCAACTGAGGTACCGATAATTTGTTTGTCTCACGAGGGATACGATGTTAGAGACACCACTTTAAGAGATAAAGAGCGATATGAACTATGAACTCCAAATTATTAGTGTAAACGTTAACGTTTTAAGAAATTTGGAACGATCAACTGGGAAAATGACTAAGTCCATAAATAGAACACTTTTTTCTATGTTCGTCGCCTTAAATGGTTAAGTAAAGGTAATTCCTTAATCCAAAAGCGTGAACACTATATATGGATAAAGTTATAGAAATCAGTGTGACATGCATCTCTAGTAATATATTTCTCTTCAATGAATCTTACTTTCACTACAGTTCAGCATGCGTAGAAACGCAGAATATCAAACTACCCTTGCTTTAAAAATATTCAACGTATCATGTAACCTAATACGCGTTAATTTCTCCAGTTGTCTATGGACACATGTTCATAATAAATTTTTCGTGTTACTTGATTCGTGGCACCAGTGATGAAAGTTATGGGTGTTGTTGAAGGCATCAAGTGTGAAAATAACTTCACTGGTGGGCAATATGAATGGAATTAAACCGTAATTAGCAATTACTCGTCGATTAAACTCCAATGATTAGGCTTCACAGCTGCGTAAAACTGTTACATCCACTCACGATGGAAAGGTTACAAGCCATTTATTACGTAATTTTGATCGTACTTGTGTATGTAAAACGCAGATAAATGCTTAGTGACATAGGAAGACTTTCTACTGCGTGAAATATGTTACGTAATACAATTATTGACAAAAATATGCGTACCAATAAATCACGGTTAACAAATTTCGTTGAAACCACGAGTATCTGTGCGTCAGTGAGGCACTATGGAGTATTATTCACAAACACTAACAGCACTTCCATTCAGCAGTCTCTTAAGAGATTCCACGGTGTAATTAATCTTCGTGTGTAAAGATGAGTGGCACTATTTTGAGTAGGTCTGTTACTATAAACACCCAGTTTGGAAATGCAGTTTCACCTGATTGAGACACTAAACCGTCCGTCTTTATCTATTTCACACTTTCCTAAGCTTTTCGGAAGTGAGTATGTCAACATAAGGCAATCGCATATTCAGTGAAAATTGGCCTTGTGTTTTCCTGAAATTATCACCTTATATTTACCACGCAAATACCTCCTTTAATATACACCACTACTCCAGAAACGCCCCAAGTATAACATGTCACAGAAAAAAAAGTTCTACAAAACGTTTACGCCTTTCCCAACACTGTACATCACAGTCAGTGGAATCGTAGTTATCCGCCTTTTCTACACTACGTAGAGAAGAATTCTAGTTCTTAGAAAAGATATGTGTTTCCTATAAGTGATATAATTATTAACTGATCACTATTAGTGACAGACGCACTCGAACATTCGTCGGGCGATTTGTGCTCTCTCATTTCCCTCAATTTTTAATTGTGATAATTGCGTGGTTTGGACGAAAATACGGAAACATTGCAACAAACGCGTATTTGAATGTAAATGCAGAGGCTAGTCAAGCCTGTAAGTTATATTTCACCACGAACAGAACATGTGCTATGTCCTCAACACGTTGAAGATGTCAGTCGTGGTTATAACAGTGTTGTGTGTAATTGTGAGTGCATTATGTCGGAGCTAAGTGAAGTAGAAAGTGGGCAGATGGTTGGTGTTCGTATGGTGGGTGTTTTCGTAACCAATGTAGCCGAAGTGTTTCGTGTTTCAAGAGGCACCGTGTCGAAGGTTTATAACGCATACAGATAAAGCGGAGAAACACCATCCGTCAGGTCACAACGTGGACGGAAGTGTGTACTGAATGATCGTAACGGACGGCCGAAAGAAGAGGACTGTGACGAAAAATAGGAAGACAATAGCTGCAAAAGTCACTGCAGAACACGATGTGCCACACTCGAACCTTGTCAGTACACACACACACACACACACACACTCACACAGACAAACCACGAAGGAAGCTCCATAATCTTGAAACTGCAGGGGAACCATTCAAAAGCCTGTAAGAAAAAACCGCGGTGCCGAAAACATAAAAACTTGACTATGGAGCAATGGAAGAACGCCATTTGGTTGGATGAGTCTTGTTACACAGTTTCCAACTTCTGGCCCAGATTACGTCCCAATAGGGATACATATAGAAGGTTAGATGATGATTTGGGCAGTCATATCGTGGTGTTCCTTGGACTGCGGGCCACACAGGTACTCTGCAGGTCGAATTACTGTCAAGATTATGTGAGAGTTTTGGCCCCGTGGTACAGTGTTCGTTTCCCAATGGTGATGGTGTGTTCCAAGACGACAGGCCCACTGCTCACAAAGCTCGTATAGTCAGGAACAGGTTTTGTGAGCACGAGGAAGTAATGTCCCGTCTCCCATGGCCACCACAACCACGGGATGTAAATACACTACAGGCCATTAAAATTGCTACACCAAGAAGAAATGCAGATGATAAACGGGTATTCATTGGACAAATATATTATACTAGAACTGACATGTGATTACATTTTCACGCAATTTGGATGCATAGATCCTGAGAAATCAATACCCAGAACAACCACCTCTGGCCGTAATAACGGCCTTGATACGCCTGAGCATTGAATCAAACAGAGCTTCAATGGCGTGTACAGGTACAGCTGCCCATGCAGCTTCAATACGATACCACAGTTCATCAAGAGCAGTGACTGGCGTATTGTGACGAGCCAGCTGCTCGGGCACCATTGACCAGACGTTTTCAATTGGTGAGAGATCTGGAGAATGTGTTGGCCAGGGTAGCAGTCCAACATTTTTTGTACCCAGAAACGCCCGTACAGGACCTGCAACAAGCGGTCGTGCATTATCCTGCTGAAATGTAAGATTTCGCAGGGATCGAATGAAGGGTAGAGCCACGGGTCGTAACACATCTGAAATGTAACGTCCACTGTTCAAAGTGCCGTCAATGTGAACAAGAGGTGACCGAGACGTGTAACCAATGACACCCCATACCATCACATCGGGTGATAAGCCAGTATGGCGATGACGAATACACGCTTCCAATGTGCGTTCACCGCGATGTCAGCAAACACGGATGCGACTATCACGATGCTGTAAACAGAACCTGGATTCATTCGAAAAAATGACGTTTTGCCATTCGTACACCCAGGTTCGTCGTTGAGTACACCATCGCAGGCGCTCCTGTCTGTGATGCAGCGCCAAGGTTAACCGCAGCCATGGTCTCCGAGCTGATAGTCCATGGTGCTGAAAAGGTCGTCGAACTGTTCGTGCAGATGGTTGTTGTCTTGCAAATGTCCCCATCTGTTGACTCAGGGATCGAGACGTGGCTGCACGATCCGTTACAGCCATGCGGATAAGATGCCTGTTATCTCCACTGCTAGTGATACGAGGCCGTTGGGATCCAGCACGGCGTTCCGTATTACCCTCGTGAACCCACCGATTCCATATTCTGCTAACAGTCATTGGATCTCGACCGACGCGAGCCGCAATGTCGCGAAACGATAAACCGCAATCGCGATAGCCTGCAATCCGACCTTTATCAAAGTCGGAAATGTGATGGTACGCATTTCTCCTCCTTACACGAGGCATCACAACAATGTTCCACCAGGCAACGCCGTTCAATTGCTGTTTGTGTATGAGAAATCGGTTGGAAACTTTCCTCATGTCAGCACGTTGTAGGTGTCGCCATCGACGCCAACCTGGTATGAATGCTCTGAAAAGCTAATCATATGCATATCACAGCATCTTGTTCCTGTCGGTTAAATTTCGCGTCTGTAGCACGTCATCCTTGTGGTGTAGCAATTTTAATGGCCAGTAGTGTATTATTGAGCCTTTGTTGTGTACCTTGGAGAGAAGGGCGAGTGATCGCTATCCACTTCCATCATTGCTACCTGAAATTGCCGCTATTTTACAGGAAGAATCGTATAAAATTCTTGAAAGCGATATAAGACCATTATTTATCCATTCCGAGACCACTTGAAGCTATCTTGAATTCCAACGGTTTTCCTACTCAGTGTTAGGCATAGTAATGTGTTGTGTTTGTGGTGTTCCCATGTTTTTGTCCCCCCTCTGTAGTTCTTAAACAGACTCCACATCAAATACTTGTCCAGTCAGTGCCTAATCTCCATATAGAAAGAATTATTTTTCAATGTATCGTGTCCAATGCACTTTCATAATCCATAAAAGTCTTTAGTCTATTAACTAGGTCATCATATCCTAAGAGTTTTCTTTCTATAATTTTCGTTGGTCATTCACAACAAGGATTTTGTTTGATGTCGACCTGGAGAGTCTTGCTCCTCCGACTGCTACATTACCTACTAGGTCTCGCATTCTGGAGACGACAGTCAGTAAATATGCAGTCCCCTTGACTTTCTCTTCGTCATGACTGGTGTTTTGGTAAGTTAACGTGGTATCCCGTTGCTTTCTACATTTATTGTCAACTGTTGTCAGCCACGTATGACGTATAGGACAGATCTTGGTTGTCATAACCTTTGGTTCACCCACAATATTTCATGTTCGCTTTCCGCTTCACTGAGAAATGTCGGGTGGGAGAACAAAAACCAAAAATGGTTCAAATGGCTCTAAGCACTATGGGACTTAACATCTGAGGTCATCATCCTCCTAGATTTAGAACTACTTAAACCTAACTAACCTAAGTATATCACACACATCCAAGCCCAAGGCAGGATTCGAACCTGCTTGGTTCCAGACTGAAGCGCCTAGAACCACTCGGCCACAGCGACCGGCGAACAGAAACCTTAAATTAACTTTAATATTGGGATATTTAACGTTTCAAGTCTGTCCTTCAGAGAAATGTCCACTATAATATGTGAGTTTAGTACCACTTATAGTGTTATGATGAATGTGCATTCGGGTTTTACATTGCCCTTGTATCTTCATAACCCATACAGATTTATCTTAGTCACCAAAGAAGTTAATAATTGAGATGAATATAATCTCTGTTCCAGACCAAGTATGTAAATCAGTATGTAAATCATTGAATAAAATAAATAAGTTCAAAAGTCATGCTGCAGGTTTTCCTGTCGGCAACACGAATGAAAAAGGTGCGAGAAGAACAGCACGGATGGCGACCGAAACTGTGTTTCAACTTTCGTCAGTTAGTTCAATTATCCGTAGCTAGGATGCAAAAAAATTGAATATGCAGTTCGAAAAAGTAATAGACAAAATTCCTCACTCTCGTAAGAAGATATTCAGACTCCTTAATCAAACATCATACTTTGCTTAATATATCTGGTATATGCTTCTCCTTACTGCTGGGATTTTAAAAAATACATGGTATCACTGAATGTGATGAGAAATAATCTTTGTTCTACAAAATTTTTGAGGTTTTCGTGCCCACTTGTTAACCTATCGCATGTGGCATGTGTCTCGGGTTCTTCGGCCGGTGTTTTCTTTTTCCTTTTTCACGGATTTTCTGATGTTTCTTTATACTATCAACGAATCATTTGAGTACTCTCAGATAATAATATCTAACTACACATAAAACACCGTCCTCGACGTCCGCTCAACTTTGAACTACTATTAAAAAACGAGTATACTGATTAGCCAGAGCATTATTACCACCTTCCTAATACCCGGTATGTCCACCTTTCGTACTGATAACAGCGGTGACGCGTCGTTGCATGGAAGCAATGAGGTCTTTGTAGGTCGCTGGAGGGAGTTGGCACCACATCTCCACACACAAGTCACCTACTTCCCGTAATTTCCGGGGAGGGGGCCGACGAGCTCTGACGCCGCGTTCAATTACATCCCGAATGTGTTCGGTCACGTTCTGATTTAGTGAGTTGAAGGGCCAGCACATCAATTGGAACTCTCTACTATGTTCCTCAAACCACTCCGTCAGACACATGGCCTTGTGACATGGTGTATTATATCGTTAAAAAACGCCACTGTCGTAGGGAAACATAATCACCATGAAGGGATGTGTGTGGTCTGGTATATGATACTCCTTGGTACGTGGTCTGGTATACATTACTCCTTGGCCGTCATGCCGCGTGGGATTAGCCGAGCGGTCTACGGCACTGCAATCATGGACTGTGCGGCTGGCCCCGGCAGAGGTTCGAGTCCTCCCTCTGGCATGGATGTGTGTGCTTGTCCTTAGGATAATTTAGGTTAAGTAGTGTGTAAGCTTAGGGACTGATGACCTTAGCAGTTAAGTCCCATAAGATTTCACACACATTTCAACATTTTTTTGGTCGTCATGGTGCCTTGTATGAGCTCCACTGGAGCCATAGAATCCCACGATAATGTTCCCCCGAGCGTAATGGAGCCGCCGCGAGCTTGTCTCCGTCCCACAGTACAGATATCGAGAAACTGTTCTCCCGGAAGACGACGGATTCATGCCCTCTCGCTGGCATGATGAAGAAGGTATCGGGATTCATCAGACCATGCAATGTTCTGCCACTGGGCCAACTTCCAGTGCACATGCGTGGGTCGTCGGCTGCGGAGGCCCATCGTTAGGAATGTTCGGTGCACTGTGTGCTCAGACACACTTGTACTCTGCCCCGCATTAAAGTCTGATGTTAGTTCCGCCACAGTTCGCTGCCTGTCCTGTTTTACCAGTCTGCCCAGCCTAGACTTGCGACATCAGTAATGAGGGGTGGCCGCCCAATCCCACGACTCCTGGTCGTGGTTTCACCTTGGTTTCGCCACTTGTTGAAGACACTTACCACAGTACTCGTCAAACACCCGGCAAGTCGTGCAGTTTCCGAAATGCTGCGGAGGCCCATCGTTAGGAGCCTCCAGGACATTGCAGTCTGCTCTCGGTCAAAGTCAGATAGACCGCGCGCCTTCCCCATTCCACACACCGACAGAACGCTCTCTGGTACTACATGCACCGTGCGCGTGTGTGACTATTAGTAATTCCTCGGCAGGCTATGCTGATATCACCTGGACCGGTTTATATCGATAGTAAGTCGGTGGTCATAATGTTCTGGTATAGTTGTTAGATCGGTTACTGCTGCTACAATGGCAGGTTATCAAGATTTAAGTGAGTTTGGACGTCGTGTTATAGTCGGGTCACGAGCGATGGGACACAGCATCTCCGAGGTAGCAATAAAGTGGGGATTTCCCGTACGACCATTTCACAAGTGTACCGTGAATATCAGGAATCCGGTAAAACATCAAATCTGGGACATCGCCGCAGCCGGGAAAAGATCCTGCAAGAACGAAAACAACGACGACTCAAGAGAATCATTCAATGTGACCGAAGTGCAACCCTTCCGTAAATTGCCGCAGATTTCAGTGCTGGGCCATCAACAAGTGTCAGCGTGCGAACCGTTTGGAGCCGAAGGCCCACTCATGTACCTTTGATGACTGTACGACACAAAGCTTTACGCCTCGCCTGGGCTCATCAACACCGACATTGGACTGTTGATGACCGGAAGCATGTTGGCTAGTCGGACGAATCTCTCTTCAAATCGTATCGAGCTGATGGACGTGTAGGGGTATGGTTCAAATGGTTCAAATGGCTCTGAGCACTATGGGACTCAACTGCTGTGGTCATAAGTCCCCTAGAACTTAGAACTACTTAAACCTAACTAACCTAAGGACATCACACACATCCATGCCCGAGACAGGATTCGAACCTGCGACGCAGTGGTCGTGCGGTTCCAGACTGTAGCGCTTTTAACCGCTCGGCCACTTCGGCCGGCAGGGGTATGGAGACAACCTCATTAATCCATGGACTCTACATGTCAGCAGGGAAATGTTCAAGCTGGTGCATGCTCTGTCATGGTGTGGGGCATGTGCGGTTGGAGTGATATGGGACTCGTGATACGTTTAGATACGACTCTGATAGGTGGCACGTACGTAAGCCTCCTGTCTGATCACCTGCATCGATTCATGTCCATTGTGCATTCCGAAGGACTTGAGCAATTCCAGCAGGGCAATGTGACACCCCACACCTATACCCCACACGTACAGAATTACTAGAGAGTGTCTCCAGGAACATTCTTCTGAGTTTAAACACTTCTGCTGGGCAGCAAACTCCCCAGACATGTACATTATTGAACATATCTGGGTTGCCTTGCAATGTGCTGTTCAGAAGAGATCTCCACCCCCTTGTACTGTTACGGATTTGTGGACAGCCTTGCAGGATTAATGGGGTCAATTCCCTCCACCGCTACTTCAGACATCAGTCGAGTTCATGACATGTGTTGCGGCACGTTTGCGTGCTTGCGGGGGCTCTACACGATATTAGGCAGCTGTACCACTGTCTCTGGCTCTTCAGTGTGTATACTGGCTATTCAAAACACTCTTATTGAAAAATACATGAATTCCAAACATTTATGATCAAATCTGCTACTGTATCATTATTTTTACCAACGCCATTACCTTATTAGCGCCGTTATGTCGCATATGCCAGAAGACGTATTATTCCTTATGCCAAATCAATGTTCGGAGTAGTATGAAAAATTCAAAGATCTATTATTTTTTGTACCGTATTTAGTGCACTTCGGCCCCAGGGAAATAAGTTGTGTTAACCACGGATGAATGACAGACCTGGACCACAGCAGACCTGACACTGACATGAGACTGGCTAAATTATATTATTTGCAACCAACATGATGGCACAAGTGGAGGGAAATTTCTCCCAGTTTGAGCAAGAAATTCGCTTCATTATCTATGATGCCACGTTGTTCCACTAATAGAGCTGTGAAGGTACATTCCGTGTAATTGTGGATCGTAAGCCATTATTAGCAACAGTCAACACAGCACTGCAGAACTCATTGCTCAGCGCGACAATTGACTCAGACACTGGCTAACTATGACTACGAAATAAATAACCAGTACACCAACAAACATGCCATATGGACGCACTGTGACTCAGTCGAATGGTATAGTCATAGTATTTTAGGCAATGAAGGACGAATGATTTCAATTAGACACATTCACTGAACATGATCGGTGACATTTTGTTTGCTGCCTCTCGGGTTGCTCAAGAAATGGACCATGGCCCAATAGTCCGAGAAATTAACGACTGTGTACGAGAACTGCATCCAATCCATTGTAGGTGGGTATATTTTTAACACACAGCACTGAATATTGAATTGATTGACGAGGAATGACGCTAACGCTGTGTGCAGAACCAAAACTTACGTGGAAGACTGCATGGAGAATAAAGCCCCAAAATCCTTATCCTTGCCTGTGCAGCTGTGATTTCACTGTTAAAGAATCAAAATTACAGTTTACAACAAATCAAATCGGAAACACAAATTGCTCATTAGAAGCACACAAGAAAGGGAGATGCTCAGAATATGGACCGTCTTACAATAGACTGCGAACGTACATATCCCCAAGAACAGAAAAGTTTGCCGAAAAGTACCAGATGTCTGCTACGAACCGATTCCTCCAAATTACCTCATCAGATGGTAGCGGGGCCGCTGATTGATTCTAATGTTCTTGCTGTCTCCAAACTCCACATTTCAAGAAACTCTACGTGGAGGGAATGGTTCTATGCTGTTTGACTAGCGAGAATTGTTGCTAGATTCATGAAAAAGCTATGGAAAGGACATGTAACTTCCCTCCTTCTGCAGATAATATCCACATTTCTAAATACGAAGTTGGTACAGGAGTGAAGCACTGTCTTTACTGTTGGTAAGCCTTACGCCGCAAGAACACACCAATAATTCTGTTAACTAAACCAAATAATTAGAGCGAACGCAAGTGACTGCCGCACACTGGACGGATGATGCCACGATGACTTGCTCTTTGATGCTCGCGCAGAAAAACAGTAATGTCATGCTCAGCTATTCGCTGACGATTGTAAAGAAACCGTGGCATTCACAGCCAACAGCCCAGCTTGAAAAGCCACAGAGCAGAGCACTACCTAACTTCTACGAAAACTGCCCGTATACACAAAACAGGTGCTCGTCACCTTATAAGATTCACAGAGTGCAAAAAAAAAAAAAAATGGCTCTGAGCACTATGGGACTTAACATCTATGGTCATCAGTCCCCTAGAACTTAGAACTACTTAAACCTAACTAACCTAAGGACATCACACACATCCATGCCCGAGGCAGGATTCGAACCTGCGACCGTAGCAGTCGCGCGGCTCCGGACTGAGCGCCTAGAACCGCTAGACCACCGCGGCCGGTCTCACAGAGTGCATTTTGACGGCAAAAGAGGCCATACAGCCGTTCCCAATAATACAAGGCTACTTTCCCAAGCACACAGCCCAACATTCTCACGAAAATAACCACCAAATATCAGCAGAGAATGAACCGATATTGCATAGCAATATGTGACAGTAACGTCATAGAAATTATCGCGCCATGTGCGTTTTCGACTTGCTAGGGAGTGCCTGTGTACAAATTTTAAAACATAAATAGTCTTGTGAGGTTGCATCTAAGCCCAGTGCCCTATGCATCTGTGTACTCTTTAAGTGCCTCTAAACGTCACATGTAGATTTACAAAATATAATAAACACAAATCAAATGACAACACAAATTACATATAAACCTTACTGCTAATAACTAGTAAGAACTTACGGGTAAGGATCAATTTTAAATATCTTATACAACAAACAAAAATTACACATCATAAATTAAAACTAAGGCAACCCAACTGCACAAAAACTTGGAGACTGGAGAAGTGGTGCATTTCAGTTATTTTCCTCACCTGTAATGTCTACAGTATGTGGTCTCTCCTCGTAGTGACTGGTTCTTTGATTGTACCAATCGCTTCTCTGATTTTGAGATCGGCCGCTGCCGTTATTTTCTCCTACATTACCATTCGTCCACTCATTGTTCCGTAAGTTTCTGTACTGGTTTCACTCACAGAGCTCATTCTTTTGTCTTCTCGTACATACTCACAGAAATCCATTAAAGTAGCTTAAATGTCATTAGGTCACTCATCTCAACACAGAGTCGGGATCTTTTTTGTTTTCTGACATTGTATTAATGAAGAGTTGAATCAGCGCGCCATTACTGTACAGTTGGTCGAGATGCTACTCCGTTTTGATGCTGCAGATAACATTGGACGCGTGTTGCTGCTAGTAGAGAGGTTCTAGTTTGTTCTGTACAGCTTCATAATCTTGGATTCGAATTCTTCAAAGGTTGTACAGTACCTGGCGGCTGGCAAAACTCAGGTCGGATGACTACTCATAAACTGTAACTATCTTTGGATTAGCCAGAAGTTTGGCAGACTGTCCTCTCCGGGTCTTAATATGCAGGTGTCTGCCTGTGGCGTAGATGAGAAACTTTTTTATTGAAAAAAAGTATATATGATCAAAGTCCAGTCCGCGACGGACACAGACCTCGATGATGGATATGTTTCGCTCACATTGATCCTATCTTGCGTTGCTTATAGCTCACCAATAAAACATATAATTATTATAGACATGCTGCTCATTATTAGCTCTTATGCGATTCTCTGCCAGTGGCAGAAATTACTCCACAATTCGCGACCACTCAGTCTCCTCTCTTACGTTCTCAAGACCTCGTTAAAGTGGGGAAAACTCCTTAGTTTCTGCGAATCGCACGTGTTTTGTGCTTTACGATTACGTACGCTTATCCAGAGTACACACTCTTTGAGAAAGCGAGGTTTCCGTCTCCACACATTCTTCAGATTTGTCTTCGCGTGGACCAGCCTTGTCAAGATGCTTTAGGCTGTCACAGGAATCACAACCAGTTTTTCGTCTACCGAGTTAATACAACATTCGAATTTCCCTTCTAACGCTGTAATCTGCTGCCTAAATTGTTTCCTGTAATGCTTCGGCTTTTCCCCTGTCTGTCTCTGCTCGTTTCCTATCTTCCTAGACTTTTCCGTCTCTTTTCTCTGCTTCTTTCCTATTTTCTTCGGCTTTCCCGTCCCTTTCTTGTGCCTTTTCCTGTGCACTTCTGATTTCTCTTTACCTGCCTCTGCCTTACCCACAATGAACTATCCATGTTTCGAGACTTTGAGCTACTCTGCGCACTGTTGATTCCGTCTCACAAATCTCGCTAGTCTCTGCCGAATCTTCTTGGCTAATAGCTTCCCTTGCTCTCTAGATCGCGCTCTACTATCCCTCTTCATGAATGAAGTAGGTGAGAATGGAAATTACTCTAGAAATGTTAAGATGAACAAATAAACCTACACTCAAAAATACCTTCACACAAAAATACTAAATTTTCCAAAGAAACACAAAAAAATCTTCATCGACAATACAAAATTTTCACACACAATACAAAAATCTCATAAAAGTTCCCAAGAATACATGCAAAATATTACTACACAACAAGAAAGTCTTCTTGCGCTACGCTATCATACACTGCAACTTCTGGTTGTAGCAGAACTTAATGTAAAAAAGAGCAAAATAGTCTCTGTAGCTTTTTGCACCCCAAGAGGTGTTTCATTGCATCAACATAACTGCAGGAAACTCAAAAAAGACAGGATTAAGATCTTGGATCCGGTTTGACATGAAAGTTCCTAGTCTGGTGGTTAACTTGTGAATTAATACCAGCATACGACCAACATGTAATTCTAGGGGAATTCTCTCCCTAGTTAATATAACCAAATCGATGAGTGATTGCAAAGCTGGTTACTTTCACAAAGAATAAGTAAATTATTGTTGTATTTGGCCACTGCGCCTAAGTACAAAGCGGACACAGTGAAGTTAACCAAATGGGTACACAGCAGGCAATATTTATGTTTAATGGGTCGTCTAACGAGGAAACTTTGTGGGAAAAGTTAAAGGATCTTGAAATTTGAGTCAAGTCTGCGTATAACAGGAGTTTATTTGGTCTGTAAACTTCAAGAACTTAACAAAAAATTCACATAGAGAAAAATTTACCTGAATTAATTGACCAAGAATGACGCTAACACTGTGGACGATACCAAAATTTTTGTGGAAGGCAGCATGGAGTTCGTTTTCCAAACATGGAGGAGACGACTCTGTGCTTTTGCCAGTGTGACTTGCGAGAATTCTTGCTACAGTCATGAAAAAGCAGTGGAAAGCACTCGTAACGTCCCTCGTTTTGCGTAAAAAAACACACATTTTAAAGCGCGAAGATGGTACTGGGATAAATAGCCCAGACATGGGAGACTAAAAATTGTCGTCTGGGGGAAAATTTCGGGTAGTTGCAAACGTTTTTCGGTAGTGTTAGAGAGTGTTGTGAACAACATACTAAAAACCTGGCAAGTGTGGTGTCAGTGTTGTGGTGCGGAGAGGGAGAGGGAAAGCCATGTTAAGGTTACGTTTTAACGTTTTTCTTGAATAACTCGAAAACCATGGGTTCTATCGTTAATGTTTGTCAACAGAAAATTAAACTACTTGAAATTTCATACAAAAAGGGCCCTATTCATTTATTCTTTAGAACTAATATTTTCCGATTTGTAGATCATTAAAAATAGTGTTCTAATGATATAAAATTTATGTGTGCAATGGAACCGTATTGAAAGATAGATTGTGTTATGGGGATGTAACAAGACGGAAAGACAGGGCTAGAGGATAGAAGCGTAAGGGAAGGTACGAAACCAGAAAGGAAATTGTCGGAGTTATAGTCTGCCCGTAAACCGCAAAGCGAGGTGCACTCTTGGTGGGGAAATGCATTTAGCTTAAGAACTTTACAGGTGCCGTATAGGATAACAGAATCAATTTCCACTCTAGCATTGAAGAACAGTGTGCAGAGATTTACATAGATTCTGTCTATACGCACTTCTTACATTTGTATTATTGGAAACTCACACCTGTATTCAGTGCAGTGTTAACTCTATGAAAAATAAACACCTCCCTGCGGAAGTGTCTGCGTACTGCATTGCCGATGATTCATGAGGCTAGCTGTGAGAGATTCCGTATAATTTTGTGAAATTTTCTGTAGCTGATTTTTGTGATATAGTGCAGTAGAAATAATGGGGAATTGTCTACTCACTCTTCATTTTACAGACCTATTAAGGAGGTAACTGCATGATCACAATTTGGACACCCACCTTCCCTCATGCTTCTAAACTCTATCCCCACCTTTCTATCATGTTACAAAAACAGTTTCTCCCTTAAAAGGTTTCTACTGCACTGTGATATGGTACACATATTTTATAATTGTTATTAAACCATCAGTTTTACAGCATTGAATCTCCTTTTGATAGTCTACGTTTATTTTATCCCCTGCAATGTGGAATCTATTAGTCCTAGAGAGCAAATGAATAGGAACTTTTTTGAAGGAAACGTCATTTACTTTAATTCTGTACAGGAAAACATTTTCGATAGAAGCCACAGTTTTGGAGGTATTCGAGAAAGCGAAAAAAAGTGACCTTTAATGCAGCTCCCCACCCCTACGTTCACGAGCCACCGTAGAGGAATTTTAGTATATTATTCATTACACTTCCGGCTACCACTGTACAAAAATTTGAGACTACAAAAATTTTTTCCTGGAATGTTCTTTCCTTGACTGAACTAAAAGGTGTGTGTTCACGATTGGTCAGCCTTATGCAACAGAAACAATGTTTAGAGTGATGCAATGCTGTTGGCTGAACCAAGTTTTAACAGAGAGCACAATTGACCGTCCCATGCTGGACGGATGGTACCAGTGTATCTTGCTCTTTGATGTTCGTGCAGAAAAGCAAATATGTCATGCTTAATTATTTTGTGGGTATTGTAGGGTGACCGCGGCATTCACTGAGCACAGACGGTGCAGGTACCAGCGCAGCTTTCGAAAGCCACAGAGTAGTTCTCTATCCTATATCCACAAAAACTGCCCATATCCGAAAACGAGGGGTTCTTCACTTAATGGGATTTACAGACCGTTTTCTGTCGACAAAAGAGGCCATAGAGAAGTTTCCAATGACACAACACCCCAGCATGGAGGGTGCAAGGCTGCCCTCCCAAGCACATAGCTCCAATATTCTTACTAAATTGACCAAGAAATGGCGACCGAAAATCAATTAATATCGCGAAATGTGACAGTTATGTCACGACTTCATAATGGTTCAAATGGCTCTGAGCACTATGGGACTTAACATCTGTGGTCATCAGTCCCCTAGAACTTAGAACTACTTAAACCTAACTAACCTAAGGACATCACACACATCCATGCCCGAGGCAGGATTCGAACCTGCGACCGTAGCGGTCACGCGGTTCCAGACTGAGGCGCGTAGAACCGCACGGCCACACCGGCCCGCCGACTTCAGAGATCCTGTAATTGTCTCCTTTTGATGTGACACATCAACACTTATTTTTGGTTTCATGTAGTAAGCCGTTGTGAAATCTGAGCCAAGAACCACGCAACATCTAGACATAACATTTCACGTGACTCTTTGAGAAGTTTCTTCATCACCCAAAAACCGTGCAGTGCGTCACGACATAATGCAGGAGGTGTGAGGGAAGCGGGGCGCAGGGGGATCACTGAGGCGTTATTTAGCATGAATGGCCATAACATGCAGCATAATTCCCAGCAAAGTTACCACACAGCTAGGCCTCAGTGATGCCTACAGTGACAACGTGACAAGGAGTGCCAGCCCAAAACATTGGTGAGTGAAACCATTTTTGGCAAGCAGTTCAGTCACTGCCTGCAGCCAGCTACGAGAGAAAGTCTGCATCAGTCATGGTCCTGAACTGGATCATCTGGCCGCCGCCGCAAGACGATGTCTTTAGTAAACTGCGGAACTGCCTGCTGGGCTTAAGTCTGGATGCCACAGGGAGTCGAACTGGTTTATTCCAGCTGGTAGGCGATCAGGCCATCAGCTTACTGACTCCTTCTGACTGGCGATGGGCAGCTCGGGCGGGTCCTTGAATCAAACTTCATATTGCCTAGCTGCCTTTTGCGGGTGCACTGTACTTCTGCCTGCGTGCCTAGTGCGGAGATATTCTACTGCTGCTGGTTTGCCCTGTGTGCGCACACCCTACCGCCGCCAAACCGCTGTTGCTACCTCCCATGTTGGATCCACGGCTCGACTCTCCACGCTTGATGCTTCCTACACTTCCTCAGAGGCAGTCACATTTGCATACAACCCTGGCCAGAGCCCTTCTATGGCTTGATTACACTCTGAGCTGGCCACGCCAGCAGACACTGAGATCTGAATGCAGCACCCTCGACGCCCGCCGCGGCCAACGTCCGAATACGACCGCCGCTCTAGACAACACAATCATTGTGTACTGTAGGATAATTGTACAACACTGTTACCCTCCAGATTTATTAGAACACATCCACCAAGGTCCTAGCCACAGCCTTGCTGAAACCACCCCCATGGTGGAGAGCTCAACACTATTCCGACATCTAGAAGAACGTCTCTTACACGCTCTGTAGAGATGAAGTCACCCCAAGATGTGCTGACACCTTCACATCACATAAAAAGTATTTCTTCATATATCCTAAAATTTTATCTTCAGCTTACTGTACCTACGGGATAGCGTAAGTAGGAACACTTGATGGTTTTTGGTCGGCACTTCAGTCTTGAATCGCATGAAGGAGTGCACACTACAGACCGCCATTTGCAGTTTCTGTCACTTTCTGCAGTTTTTGCTGTTGCTAGAAATGAGACTGTACTTTGCGCAGCAATTTTAAACATTTCTGATTCTATTCATTTAAATGCTGTATAATACAGGGTGACCTAAAAGCCCTTCAACATTTTAAAATGCACTAATACACGGAGTAATGTAGCCAGTGATCTTGAACTTAACATGAAACGTCGTGGGGTTTTATTGAAACCAAAGACAAGTGCAAAAACAGGCTGACAGATGGCGCTAATTGCAACACGTCAGTGACGCCCTTTGTGAATAGCGTATAAAATGAGCTGTAGTGAGAGAGGCAATCATATACATCAGCAATTGCGGCATGTTGACTTGACCAGAAAAGGCACTGTTAGTGAAGCATTACAGTCAGAATGAAGAATCCACTACTGCAACTGTACTATTATATCGCCATAAGAAGGGTTTTCGAATAGATACAGGTCATATGACAAGAGTCAGTGTGAAGAAAATGATCACGATGTGCGAAGCCACGGATTTTTTAGACGATTGGCTCAGTAGTGGGTAACCACACACAAATAGTACTGCTCGGACAGTTCAGGAAGAAATGGAGACTTTAGCGGGTTCATCCCCGTGAAGTTAGCGCTCGTGAAGTCGCATAACGCACCAGCATTTCACGCACTACTGTTTGGAGAGCGCTAAGACGTCATGCTATCCGTACAAAATCCAGCGTCGTTACGAACTGTTAGCAACCGGAGCATTTTCGGTGTCGGCACTTCAAAAGATGGGGGGATGATGCCGATTGGTTTCTAAAGTGTTGTGGATCGACGAAGCCCATTTCACACTCCTAGGGTGTGTCAACACACAAAGCTGCAGAATCTGGGCTACCGAAAATCCTAGAACTATCATGGAAAGCCCCTTACATGACGAGAAAGTCATGGTGTCACGTGGATTTACCACATAAATCGTGATCGGACCCTTTTTATTCAGGGAAATGCGGGATGCAGCTTTTCAGACTGCCAGCGTGACGGGTGCGAGGTGCGCCGATAAGTTACAGAATCGCATCATCCCTAGCCCGGCTGATAACATCTACTGGAAGACACGACTTTTATGGAGGATGACGCTCCATCCTATATTGCTACTCACGTGAAAGATCTCTTGCGCAAATCGTTTGGTGAGGATCACTTACCGAGCACCCTCTTCCGTCATGCATGGCCACCTAGCTCCCCAGACATCAATTCATGTGATTATTAGTTGAGGGATTACCTAAAGTCGTAAGTCTAAAGCGACCGTCCGACCTCATTAGGGATAGTAAAAGGCAATATCAGTTGGTTCAAATGGCTCTAAGCACTATGGGACTTAACATCTGAGGTCATCAGTCCCCTAGACTTAGAACTACTTAGACCTAACTAACCTAAGGGCATAACACACATCCATAGATTCGAACTTGCGACCGTAACAGCAGCGCGGTTCCGGACTGAAACGCCTGGAACCGCTCGGCCACAGCGGCTGGCAAAAGGCAATATCGAACTGCAGTTTCTCACCATACCTACTGCTAGGCTGTACCGCGTTGTTGTCCGTCCCCGGTACATGAGTGGTCAGCGCGACAGAATGTCAATCCTATTGGCCTGGGTTCGATTGCCGGCTGGGTCGGAGATTTTCTCCGCTCAGGGACTGGGTGTTGTGTTGTCCTAATCATCATTATTTCAACCCCATCGACGCGCAAGTCGCCGAAGTGACGTCAAATCGAAAGACTTGCACCCGACGAACGGTCTACCCGACGGGAGGCCCTAGTCACACGACATTTACCGTGCTGTTCACTCCATTGTCCCTCGACTAGAGGTACTGTTGATGAGTGACGGCCGTCATGTTGAGCATTTGTTATGAGGGATATCGTCTTTGTTAAAAGCTAATTGTTGTGTTACTTATTGGTTTTGTATCATATTATACGCCGTCTGTTGATCATCTTGTGCACACGTTTGTTTAGTTTCTATAGAACCCCATGTCATTTCAAGCATGTGCGTTAGTTGTTACCTCTCTATCTAGATTATTCTGTGAAGTATTGAATTTATGTTAAAGGACTTTTGGGTAATACTGTAAATTAAAGCTACTGAGCATATATTGTTAATTCTTCATTTACAGAATTTTATGGCTAGTACAATTCTATATGTTTTTAAAAGTAGTCAGTAACGTTTGGGCGGTTGTGCACTATCTTGTACATTGAAGCAGAAGTAGGGCTTTTACCATGTAACTTGGGATATCCGCAGATTAACTGACTTTTGTTAAGGTCTTAACAATTTTAACTGTCTTGAAAATACACGGTGTTTATGAATTAGTTGTACAAAAGTAGCCTTCAATTGCAAAAAGGGAAAACAACTTACAGAAATGTTTGATACAGCACTGAATGCAGTATATCTTCAAGTCTTATTCCCACATAACATTGTTACTTTCCCATGTTGCCGCTAGGTGACATGCGAGAACGAGTTATTCCAACATGTGCCGACTTGGATTGGACGTGGTGGAACAATGTCCTGGCCACCACAATTGCATGATTTCATCACAATGGACCTCTGTGTAAAGGGTTATATTAAAGGCAAAGTATTTGTTCCTCCACTTGCGGCAAACGTCGGCAAGCTGCGACAACGGATTACACAAGCAGCTGCCACCATACATCAAGACTTGCTTCGTAGGATTTAGCAGGAAATTGATAACAGATGGGACATTTGTCATGTTACGAAAGGTAGCCACACTGAACATTTGTAAATAAAACTATAAGATATACTGCATTTAGTGCTGCATCAAACATTTCTGTAAGTTCTGTATCTTTTTCAC
This sequence comes from Schistocerca piceifrons, assembly GCF_021461385.2. NCBI lineage: Eukaryota > Metazoa > Arthropoda > Insecta > Orthoptera > Acrididae > Schistocerca > Schistocerca piceifrons. Next base: position 647,175,133 of record NC_060149.1, read on the forward strand.
AATTAAAGGTTACTTTTGTGTAACTAATTTATAAACAATCCATAAAACATTGTGGTAGTTTGCAATAGCTTCAATTTCAAAAGGTATTTAACTTGCAATTGAAAACGTGTGTAAATTGCCAAAGGACCAAATTGCTGAGGTCATCGGTCCCTAGACTTACACTCTACTTAAAATACCTTAAACTAACTTATGCTAAGAACAACACACACAGCCATGCCCGAGGGAGGACTCGAACCTCCGGCGGGAGGGGCTGCGCAATTCGTGACATGGCGCCTCTAACCGCGCGATCACTCCGCACAGCAAAAATGTTTTTTTGCCAGCGCGCTCTCTTGATATACGCTACGTAATACATAAGAGCTACATTAAGTTGTATTGTACCAGATTATAGAGCTCAAAAAGATCAAAATAAAAGTCCACGAGAACTTATTGTTATCTTTTACTGTTCACCAGTAATGATGATTTTGTCTTTTGAAGTCTCCCGTTTCAGCACTGAAGCGCCTAGAACCGCTCGGCCACAACGGTCGGCCAAGCCTCCGACTTGGGTCTTCTGTTTTGAGGCGTGGACCCCCACAACACCTGGTCGTTTATTCATATTTTTATCATCCTTCAGTCACTTCCCATAGATGCACATAAAAAAGCACGTAAACAGCCGTTTCCTATATGCTTTCCCAGGCGCCAAACCATAACAATCTACACTTTGTCAAAGTCCCTTATGGCGTGAGATTTCGCCATTTGCACCCCTTATCCTTACTAGAGTGCTGCCCAGCTGCGATTTTATAATTTCTTTAGCGTGTCAAGCGAACACAACGCCACAGGGCGGGATTCATTTTTCCGGTGGTTAATGATCATAATCATTAGGTACGTTAGTGTATGAAAAATTCTGTTTCTGTGTGGTAGTCTCAGAGTCTTATCTAATTGGACGGTCAAAATGTTGCAAAACAGCATCAGAATCAGGAGATATAAGGCTCAGAAAACTAAAATGACCAAGAAGTTAATGGACTTGGTTAAGGTGGGACCTAATTGAACAGCTTGAAGAAAGAAGAAAATTGTGTCTTGTTTTGGCAGAAACCGGAAGAGAAAAACATTCTCTGATAGAGAGGGTGGAAGATAATAACCGAGTATCTATACAACATGAATATTTCAAAGGAATACTCCAAGAAATACAGACTGAATAGTACATAACGGAGACTTCTGTCCTTTTTATGTTTTGTATACTGTTCATCGTATGAGTGGACTGATTTGTAGTGGAACCACCATCTACACAGATCAAGTTTATTCTGAAATATATTAACTCTCATTTATAGTATGGTTCCATAAATCTTTTACATTATTGGAGCAATATTAATTTGCAAATCTTTTTCAGGTGTACAACAGTTTTTATGAGGGTGCGCACCAAGTGTAGCTTAATTGTATAGCGGTAGATAACAGCAGTTCTTGCAACTGCTACAATACAGTGAAGAATACGTCAAAGAAATTTTGTATATTCCTAATAGACATCAACATCATTATTTTCATATCTCAGTATATATACGGCAGTGGTTATCAACATCTTTGTAAGCAAGACAGTTCTTTGCAGACAACACGCTGAAAATTAGCTTCGTTCGGAGAAAGTGAGAAACCCGTTGTGATGATCGGAGTAGCGTCCTGTTGCGAGTAGTTTGTCATTTCCCGTATGAGAAGTGTCACGTCATAGTGTAGATGAGCGTGAAATAAGCCTGTCGAGCCTAATACTAGGTTTGAGTGAGAGGAAGGGATGAACCCAGTGATGGCACGTAATCTACTGCTCGCGATGAAAGCCAAGAAGTGCGCTGGGTTTCCACGTCGCCTTTCGACAGCGGCTTACGCCGTCGCCGGCTGACGGCTGACAGCGAGGGAGTGCAGTTCCTTGCTTCTCTCTGGGGAGGCGAGGGCGGCAGCGGCGGCCGCTGTGGTCCTCTGACTTCCAGCCAGATACGGACGGCTGCTATCACATTGCTCTGCCATCTTATTTCAAACCTCAATTTTACTTCCGTACGTGATATTCGATACAACTCGTATTGACGCAGACACAGATTACTTTGCTTGGCAAGAGATCACAATTTTAAAGCTGGCTCTGTCAGTTCACAACACGTTCTCTTGCCCTGCTAGTCGAATTCTCTGTTCATTCCTTAGTAAGCACTCAGGTTGCGACATTTTAACACAGCAGCTGGAATCAGAACCCGCGATGTGATTTTGTATTTTGACATTAACAAAATATTGTCAGAGGAGAAAGTTACACTAACTGCTAGGAAGAAAAGCATTAATTTCTTTCACTGTCTTCAGTAGTGACGGTGTACGTGAAATTAAATGTCTGTGTATTGTACGTTGCCGGCCGCGGTGGTCTCGCGGTTCTAGGCGCGCAGTCCGGAACCGCGCGACTGCTACGGTCGCAGGTTCGAATCCTGCCTCGGGCATGGATGTGTGTGATGTCCTTAGGTTAGTTAGGTTTAAGTAGTTCTAAGTTCTGGGGGACTGATGACCACAGCTGTTAAGTCCCATAGTGCTCAGAACCATTTGAACCATTTTTGTATTGTACGTTACTGCATTAGTCATCTTTTAACACATTTGTTTATAAACATCACACTTTGTTGAAAATGATTTTGATTTAATTTAAAACTTTTCTTTACTTCAAACGTTTTGCGTAAGTAATTTTCCACAGATTCAAATCATAATAATCTGTTGTTGATGCCTTTGCCCCCGTGAGGCAATGGTTCAAATGGCTCTGAGCACTATGCGACTTAACTTCTGAGGTCATCAGTCGCCTAGAACTTAGAACTAATTAAACCCAACTAACCTAAGGACATCACACACATCCATTCCCGAGGCAGGATTCGAACCTGCAACAGTAGCGGACGCTCGGTTCCAGACTGTAGCGCCTAGAATCGCACGACCACTCTGGCCGGCTGAAGTGCTTTAGTAGCTACTCCATCGCATCTCACTTTCGTTAGTGCTATTAAAAATATGAGTGTTTATAGGAAGAAATTGTTCCTTGCAGCCTGGTGCACACGTTCCGATAACACTAACGCTGATTTTATAACGCTGAGATGAGTAACTTGTTCTCTACAGTAATTTTTTATTTATATAATTTATGTGTAAGCAGCCTACATATTTCATCGCTTAGTAAAGCGTCGTTCATTCAGTGTCATACACTCAGTGTCATAAGTACTTAACTCACTGACTTGTCATACACCCAAAGCGATATTGCTGTTCAAATGTATGTGAATTCCTAAGGGACCAAACTGCTTAAGTCATCGGTGCCTAGACTTACATACTACTTAAACTAACATATACTAAGAACAACACACACACCCATGCCCGAGGGAGGACTCGAACCTCCGGCGGGAGTGACCGCGCAGTCAGTGACATGACGCCTCAAACCGAGCGGCCACTCCACATTTTGAAACGGTCTCTTCCACAGACCAACCCATTAGTAATTGGACTCTTGTTTCGCAATTTTTTCTAGCAGCGTCAGCAAGTCTTACTTATTTAGAATATCCCACAATAGAAAATAACTCATACATCACTCTCACAACCTGTTAAGACATAGCTTTTTTCGCTGATAAGCTATGCCTTCCCAAATGAAACAAAATTTGGCACTTGCAGGCTATACAACAATATTTATATTTTCTACCCCTTTGTAAAGTTTACACTTGTCCCGCCGATTGCACTGTTTTATCTGACTAAATCTAATGCAAGGAGCCCAGAGGGTTTCTTTCTGCTTATATGCACTGCATTTCATTTCCTTGTACAAGTAAGTAGTTGGCGTCGGATTCCAGTTGATGCAGCAAACATTTACACACTGAATAAAATTATGATTTTTGCGACAACGCAGCTGCTTTACCGCGTGTAATAGGCATTGCAGGATATAATTTAGATAGCGGACATTTATTTTATTGGGGACTATGTTGGTCATCAGATGCGCAAGCGACTTCTGAGATATCTTCGTAAAATAGATATAGCAGATAGATATAGCAGTAACGCCCTTAATTAATAAGTAATGGTACAGAGAGATTCATAACACGGCAAGTGCCATAACCTAATTTCCCAGACTCATCGCACAGTGGAACAGGAGTCGAAATAAGGGAACACGTGTGTTGGCTTGTCCGTATGTACTCGACCGTTTCTGAAAAAACGACTGTCAGAGTTTTCGAGGTCCTTTATGTGTATTTCAGGGAATAAGTAGCGAATAATCCTTGCAAAGGCTTCTCACTTCCTCTCACCAAAGCAAGTGTCATCCATGAATTACCCGGAACAACTTCATTTGTGGTACAAGAAAAAGTAATTTTACAACCAACAAATGTAATTGGACCAGAAAGTATCTCCTGTTGAGAGACAGGGCTTGGTGTCTCATCAAAACTGAAAACAGTTTTATAAACTGGCATTCTGCTCCTCCTAGTGTATCTCCTACGACGGTACGGCATGGCTGTGTGCTGCGTGCTGCTGCCTGCAGTCGACTGACGCAGAAACAGGAAGCGCACCGAGCGCTCCATTCACCAGCGTCTTATCGATACGTCACTTCCGCTGATAAAACTTGATTTTTGCCCGACGCGGCCCTAGTAATACTAGGGGCCGCGTCTCGCTGCCTGCCTCGGTAAACGGCTAAGTCCCGCTCAAGGTCACCCGCCTATAAGGCGGCGCACACAGCCATGGCTGTGTGCGCCGCCTTATAGGCGGGTGACCTTGAGCGGGACTTAGCCGTTTACCGAGGCAGGCAGCGAGACGCGGCCCCTAGTATTACTAGGGCCGCGTCGGGCAAAAATCAAGTTTTATCAGCGGAAGTGACGTATCGATAAGACGCTGGTGAATGGAGCGCTCGGTGCGCTTCCTGTTTCTGCGTCAGTCGACTGCAGGCAGCAGCACGCAGGCTTCACACATGTGCGCCCTATGTTCGAAACACGATTATTTATATTTTAACATTTACTAAACGAATGTTTTCCAATGTTTACTGAAATAACGTTGCCCCAGTTATGCTACTGATTGTATATCTGGTGAATAAATTAAAAAAAGCAATACACGAATGAGAAAATTATTTGAAATTGTTTTCGGTGAAATTCCTGTAGTGTATCTTGATTCATAAACGGCTTCAAGTGCCAGTTTTGGGACGAGTGATCCGTTATGCGTGGTTTGCCGTGAAATTGTTGCCATCGCTTGAAATCTTCAGCGATGTTAGCAACGTTTCTTTCCAGAGTGAGGACCGTACGTAGAAATGTCATTGTGGTAAACCAGCCTTCGCGTTTTTTTGGGGGTTCGGGATTTACATGATTCGTACGTTTTTACGATCGGTATCATTCAAGGGAAAGCACCAAACTTTCATGAAGAATAAACATAATAATGAAATATAAGAATTAATATAAGGATTGATATAAGTATGAAACATAACAATATGGGAATTTAAACCAACTGTAAGCCCTGAAAATACCGTAGACACCTCTGTCATATAATAAATATAGAGCACTTACTGCGAAATCCAGCTGTAATTTTACAATTAATATAACGTCTTTGTATCCCCTAAATTGATAAGAAACAGTCGTGCAGTAACCTTCTATGGACGTCAGTAGATAAATTGAAAAAATTAAATAAAATAAATAAGAAAAATAATCGAATTTCGAACATGGGCGCAAAAACAGTGCACTGCGATGCTAGCCACTGTGCCACCATTTCGGTTACGATTATTGCATGCTAAAAGGCACATAATGTATCTCTAAAACTTTGACCGTCCTTTACTTAGAAAGAAACGGTCGAATATCTACGGATAACGGGAGACACGTGTTCACTTATTTCCACTGACCAAAGTTGCTGGGAAATCGGCCTATGGCAACACATATACGACTTTCCGACAATGCAGTTAATTGAGACTTCATCATTATGGACGAAAATTTCGGTCTGCATCACGCTATTGCTCCGTTGCGGATACGAATTGTAACCATTAGCAAGTAATCTTCTACTCTTGCAGATGGTTCTTCTTTGGAAATGATACTGACTACCAACAAAATTCTGAGCGCGAAACCGCGCTGTCGAGCATGTATTACAGTTACGGGCTGTCATACATCTGTTAACAGTGTTATTGTTTTCTGTGAGATTTTTCAATTTTCTCATCTTTTTTAATGTATGTATTCGCGTCAAAAACACACGTGGAGACTGTCGTATGCTATATATCTCATGAGTAAGCGATTAAACCTTGTTAGTGTCATGAGAGCGGCACTAGAATGTGAATTAACATTTTATGAATTATGAGTGGCTTATCCGATAATGGAAAGAGAACTAAAATAAGGATTCAGCTGAGTGGGAGCTTATCAACAATTAATATTGCTTTATTTTGAATTTCAAATACAGCATTCTTAAAAACTTTCATTTAGGAGAACTCAACGCTTGCTAAGAAATAATATCAACCAATACCAGTACGGAGAAAAGCAACATGAGCATTTAATATAAATTCAGATGTGATTCGCAGCCCGTCCGCGTTCCTAGTTTGGTCCCTAAAAGATTAGCCCATATGACCCACATAGTACATTCAGCAATACCACTGCCGGCCGGTGTGGCCGAGAGGTTCTAGGCGCTTCAGTCTGGAACCGCGCGACCGCTACGGTCGCAGGTTCGAATCTATGGATGTGTGTGATGTCCTTAGGTGAGTTAGGTTTAAGTAGTTCTAAGTCTAGGGGACTGATGACCTCAGATGTTAAGTCCCATAGTGCTCAGAGCCATTTCAGCAATACCAATAGAAAGTATATTACGACAAAAGTGGCACTAGTATCCGACAATGAAGCGGAACAGCTTCGGGTGGTACATGGTGTACTTCGTCCTACACTTACTTAGGATTTCAACATAAGACACGACTGGATTTAGAGACTATTTAATTAAGCAACTCTGGTTATTAAACAAATTCCATTAGAGAAATAAAAAATTCTGATATTTTCTAGAAATTACCATCAGCATAGTGAACTGAGTTTCACAAATAGGTAACTTGATTGTTCTTCAAGAAGAGTCCAGCGGTTTTTCAAAAAACGGTTTACCGTTTCTCATGATGAGTCTTTGTATTTTTTACTTAGATGTTTTCATTGCTTTTCAAGAACAGTACCGTAGATACTGTTTTTTTCAAGGACAGTATTCAGTTGATTTCTTCAGGAAGCTTACCCTCCCCTCTACCCCTCCCCTCCCGTCCGTCCAAGCACCCGAGAAGTTTTGTATTTGTTTTCCAGGGAGAGTTTTCTTCAGTTCTGTTCCCAAGAAGCTTCAGGACAAATTCCAAGAGGACCACTTCACTACGAGATAAATTCTTGAGCCAATGAAGGCATTTTTCATCCAATGAAGGCATTTTTCATTGTTAGCATAACGAGGGGCAGAATGCCGGGTTAACGCCCCAGCAACACAAGCAACCTCTTATGGCACCAAGATGAAGGCGTCCAAGTGCAAAATCTGTATACAGGGTGTATCACAATTAGTAGTGAAAAGTGACGCTGTTGAAAGTAAATGATAACAGAATCAAAAAACTCTCCAGTAAATTCCATAAATGTTAATGTAAAATTAGATGATATTTTGTGCATTTCTTCCCACTTTTTGATGGAAAGTGAAGTGGTTTGTTAATTATACACTTAAAAATATCTGTTATAAAATAAAAAAATAGCAAAATTGGTATTTTCACTCAAAGCTCATCTTTACTGGAGCCAGATGTCTATAATACGTCGAGTTTCTTGGGCTTTCAGTAAAATCTTTTAAAAATCTCAGGAATTATCTTACATGGAAATGAACTGGAATACGGCTAAAAAATTTGTTTCTGTTACAAGAGGAGGTGTGGGCGGGGGGGGGGGGGAGGGGGCGAGAGGAATTTCAGTAGATATATCGCCTGTGTTGAGAGAAATGTTCTTGAACCAACCCTGCACCCAGTTAGGTTTGCGAGGTTGACATGCAGGTCATTCAGCAGTGTGTCGCCCTCAGAGCATAATAGCGTGGTGAATAAACATCTCCAATCAGGTGTGCTCTACCATCAGTGAACTTACTTGTAAGAATCTCTTGCGCTGACTACAACCCTGCCGTAGAGACTGGGGATGTTTTTGTGATGTTCTAAACTCGAGGTACCAAGCAATCGACAAATTAGACTGCTTACCGTTGGTTACCATAGCAACTTGGACTGTGAAGATGGCTGTGGCCGATCGGTTCTAGGCGCTTAAGTCCGGAACCGCGCTGCTGCTGCGGTCGCAGGTTCGAATCCTGCCTCGGACATGGATGTATGTGATGTCCTTAGGTTAGTTAGGTTTAAGTAGTTCTAAGTCTAGGGGACTGATGACCTCAGATGTTAAGTCCCATAGTGCTTAGAGCCATTTGAACCATTTGACTGTGAAGATGCACACTCCATCTCTCTGGTGTTGCCTGAGACCTACACTTAATGACAGCTTCACCGGACCAAATAACGACTTTCGTTACTAATTGCTCTCTTGTTCATCCTAGGGAGTATAAAAAAGGCGGCGCAGTAATATGGACAGACAATTTTTCGTTTTCTAGCCACATGAGTTAGTGATTCAACAGGAACAACAGTACCAGCGACAAAACCAACAATAGAAACAAACAGTTTTATGGCTACCCTGTTATTGGCCTGTGTTTCAGACTTCCTCAAATTATTCCGCTTAGAGATGAAAATCGGACAGATAAAACACATGCAAAGACTGTTATTAATGTGTGACCTGAGCCGAATAGCTGATGTAAAGACATTGTATTTTATGTAAGATCTGTGCACAAGAAATTTGGGGATACCACAAGTGCGGTATCAAGGTACATATGAGCTCAGATAACTATCTTATATGAAGGTTGCACCTGAGGCAATTGAGTTTGTTACCTTCAAAGTCAGTGGGAACCCTACACCCCACACTACTCCCCCTGGGTAGCCCTCACATCTCGGGTAATTGAATGTGTTTCATCAAAGGTCATCAAACCACCGAGAGAGTTCTAACCCAAATAACTATCTAAGCCAACAGGATAGTGGGAAAGCCTTCTCCTTCCCCTGGACCAATAGAAATTAAGTTCCGCTCCCCTTTTTGTTATAAATCCATTTGTTTGAGTATTATCATTTGAAGTGTGCGCAGTAGTGAAAAGATCACCACGAAGTGTCAGTAATATGGGTCAGCCTGCATCCCCAAGCAGAATAAAAAGAATAAGAAGTGACGTAAGAACAGTTAACCTCTGTCTCCCGTAATTACTTGTTATTTACAATTTGTGGGTAATTGGTTCAAATTCTACCGATTTTCCAAATACTAACATCTCTAGCCTATGATATATTCGTATATAAATACAATGTCAGAGTATTATTTAAAAAAGATGTCATTATTATAAGTTAACATTTCCCACAACACATTATTTAGCAACAAATACAGTTTTGCTCTTCAAATGTTTAACAAATAAAACAGTGTGATATTTAAACAATACACTGACATTCTGCATTTAATAATTTTCACAACACATTATCAATCCTTTTTCTGATACAGACGCGCTCTCTGCACTCCATACTGAGCGTAGATTTATTGTCGCTGTGCTGCTCACCAAATGCTGCTATCTATGCTGAGAGATGCCTTTCTAGCCACTACGAAATTCTTAGTACACGATGTAGAAAAAAAAAACTGTTACGGGGAAAAAATTTTATTTTGAACATTTTACAGTCTGATATCTTCAGTCGATAAAGGACGGAATTTCTTTTTGTTTTTCGTCAAAACTATTGCGCCACATCAAATTAAATGAAACATTACACGAAAATTTAGAGAGTGTGCAGAGGTAAAATCGCATTGCTTACACGTTGCATATGGTGGAATTTAGTTCATACATTGGTGTGTATGAAATGTAGATAAGATACAGAAATTATATTTACAATTAAGAGCAGAACGATATTTCATTTTATTCTAAAGTTACCGGTTCTTATATTCGGTGCATGGTCGCACGCAATGTGCTAATTTCTGTCCCTGCACATCGGGAATTATGTGGTCATAAGAATAGTTGTATTTCATAAATGGTTCAATATATCGAAACCTGTGTGCACACAAAGAAGCACATATTTCATATAATAAATACCCGAAACTTTTCTATTCATTGTGATATGGAGCCGGCCGGGTGGCCGAGCGGTTCTAGGCGCTACAGTCTGGAACCGCGCGACCGCTACGGTCGCAGGTTCGAATCCTGCCTCGGGCATGGATGTGTGTGATGTCCTTAGGTTAGTTAGGTTTAAGTAGTTATAAGTTCTGGGGGACTGTGAGCTCAGAAGTTAAGTCCCATAGTGCTCAGAGCCATTTGAACCATTTTGTGATATGGAAGAAAATAGTTCGCAGCAGCGAGAGGCCGGCAGAACAGGACTTGTAAGCACACTAATATTGCTTAAAGTAAACGCAGGGGCCATGTGTAAACGCATCTTCAGCACCTGGGGAGTGGTGGAGCATGGCGTTTCACCTCGTCCTCAGCAATCAAAGGGTTAACAAGAAAAAGGCACTTGCTGAGGCTTTAAATGATATACAAATACTACAAACCTATATGTAAACATAACCTCTTGCAACATACTTAATCCACGTCATGCTTATAGTACTAATGCGTCGAAAGTCATAACGCGTGTGTGTTGAAACTGGGGCGTTGTCCTATTCACAAAATTACTATGCTATAACGATGTCATGGCTTTTTCTGTAAGCACTCCAAAGCAAGACCACCAGCCAGTATTCGAAAAACATACACGTAAATATGAGACACTTAAATGCTAACGATATCTGTCATGTAGAATTTTATAACAGAAACAGTCTTAATAAGTACCAAGTCAACATTTTTCCATCATTATTAGCGTGTGACATCACTGTATGAGTACCCATAGTGGGCACGTGAGTATCAATGACAACTCCACACACATGGCATTGACGAGTTCACACTGTAAAAAGTTATCCTCACCACTGGTATAAAACTGACTACGTAGTTTGTTAAAAAAACAACATTAATAATAGGATGGCCTTAGAGAAGTCAGAATCTAAAAGTATATAATATACTTTTAAATTAGAATGGAAAATCTGTTGGGAACATTTCTACACATCGCTAAATTGCACAATAAACAATTGCTTCACCACTGGATGGGAATGGTGGAGAAATATACTTCATTAAAAACACAAAGAAACAAAGAAATAATGTACATGTAATGGTGTCCACACAAATCCCCAGCCGCTTACTGCCCACTGCCCCCACCTCGAGTGGACGCTGCCTCGCCACAACCAAAAGAACTGCCTCGGTTGCCAATCACCACTACCACGCCTGTATCAGCAGCTGACATGACCCCAACCCGCCAGCTTCATGCGCGTTGGTGGCCAGCAACGGGCAAGAGATAATAGGAACTGTGTGACTGTTAAAGAACGAGATAGTAACTGAGGAAAACTAGCCGTGATGGCATATCAGATGCTAAGTGCCGGAAGCAGAGATTTGATAAGGCAGACAGGATAACACAAATCGAAACACCCGACAGCAGAGTAGAGGGAAACTGTACGAAATACTCCGATTTTTTTAACTACATGTTGTTCTAATGTTCCAGGATATTTCAAAAAATTGAATGCTATTAACGTACTACAACCGGTATCAAAGGTCTCCTGTATAGCAAATATTTTTAAGTGGACTGTACTAAAAAGAACTTTCTGGCACGTTGACAATGACAGTTACACAGTGCGCTGTTTAATGGCCATAGGCTGATGACAGTCATCGAAACATTAAAAAATCTGTATATCGTACGCATACAGTAGTAAACTACAATCACTATATTATGTATCATTGTGGAAGACATGCCTCCCCACGTTTTTTGCTGCTATGTATTGTTAAATCATGTTGTCTAACCTATGAAAGGTGAAATAAAAAGATTTTATGGTTCCTCAGTAATATTGTAACTAATTGTGTTGATTTTCCTATTTTCATTTTCTATGCATGTGGATTGGGTGATGCAGAATGAAACTCCGTCGTTACACACAATTCTTGATCAGTTGGGTAAGGGCGGTCTCCAACTGGGTGTGAAAAATCGTGGTACAGATGTATGATTGTAAGCTTACAACTCCAGTTGCGTGGCATCATTTACCAATCATTTTGCGTGTACTTAATTTTTAATTAAGTCTCGTAATAGTATTCCCGCAAAACCAGAGAAATTTATTTTTACCCAAAACACTTGAACAGCATGCAGGAATGACTGCTTTTCTAAATGTATCCATAAACTAACATAATATTACAAGGGACTCTGACAAGTGGTGCAGACGGCGCCAAACACATCTAAAAAACGTACTTAAAAGCTAAGTCATTTTCAGAAACATATCATGTAAATAATAAGTAATTCTAGTTTTGGTACTTTGTAACTACTAGAAGTGTCAGCGGCTTATCATAAATAGAGTAATGGGAAAGAAACACATTTCTACGCATATCTTTTTGTATTTGTATCGTTAGAGCAGTAGGATCATAACGATGACGAGCACAGAACTACCAGACACTTTGGATTACCGCAGTGACATTAGCGCTACACGTATGCTCTTTTATATTCTAAGTAACTACTCCTAATTCGGTAATACCCAAACTTTTGATGGTATTGTTGCATGCAAAAGATCTAGCTTTACCTCAATATGTTTAAATAATGCACTATGGCAATCATTAGATGTCGGGACATCGACAGGGAGGTACCGCCTGGCTGTCAGATTTTTGCTCTGGCTGGAGCTTTAGGCACGTGTTATGGCAGCAGACCTATGGTACCATGGTTTGGCGGGCGCAGTAACGAGTCAAGTGCTGTAGCTGTCTCGGACGAACTGTGAATGTGTGTCTACAATTCAACGTACACGATGCAGAATATCCAAATCATCAACTTATCTTCCGTGTACTCTATGTCTGAAATATCATCTAATTTGATATACATATAGTATTCAGAACCATATGTCCTTCTAGACAAAACTTCCGTCAACACACAACGCTGACTGTCGTGGAAAGACACTACAACACACATTAGGATTGTAAATAATGTTACCAATTCCCTGGTAGTCTTCCTCTTGCACTCTGAAGTCTTGATTTGATGTTAGTCACACAAATCCATTTTGTTAAAAATCCCAGCAAAGTCTTGCACTATTTCCCTAGGCGCTTGAACCTCAGAACGTGCATTTTAACGTCAGCCAGCTCCACTTTACATGACATAGACAAAGGGTTTTTTATATACACTGCTGGCCACCGCAAATGCAACACCAAGAAAGACAAGAGGTAGCACAACAAGATTTATTTTGTAGATAACATGTTGACCAAGTATCAAATGATTACGTTTACAGACGTCTGTGACATGCGGTTCCTGCCAGAATCAGTAGCCAGAATAGCCGCCATTGTTGGAGATCACCGCTGCCACACGTCTCGGCATTGAGTCAAAGAGACATTAGATGTGTTCCTGGGGTACAGCAGCCCAAGCAGCTTCCACACGTTGCCAAAGATCATCCAGTGTGGCAGCTGTGGATGTAATCTGGGTCACTCGTTGAGCAACCATGGACCACATGTTTTCTATCGGCGATAGATCCGGAGAGCGAGCCGGCCATGGAAGCAATTCAATCTGGTTATTAACGAAGAACCTTTGGACGATGCGTGCCACGTGTGGTCGCGCATTATCCTGTTGAAATATGGCTGTGGCCGAGCCCTGATGGTAAGGAAGGACAACTGGCTCCAGCACCTCGGATATGTAGCGCCGGCTATTTAAAGTACCGGCAATGCGTACTAGAGGCGTGCAAGAGTAATATCCAATACCGCCCCATACCATAATACCCGGTACAAGACCAGTGTGGCGGTGCATAATGCAGCTGTCCAGCATCCTCTCTCCACGGTGTCTCCACACTCGAATCCGACCATCGTGGTGCTGCAGACAGAAGCGTGCCTCGTCAGTAAAGACAACGTCATTCCATTCTGCCGTCCACATCCGTCTGTCATCACACCATTGGCGACGGAGACGTCTGTGGTTCTGCGTCAATGGTAGACGAAGCAATGGACGTCTTGCGGACAGACCACTCTGCTGTAAACGGCGTCGAATGGTACGCGCAGACACTGGATGATGCGTTACAGACGCAATGTGCTGTGCTATGGTTCGGGATGTCACTGAGCGATCCGTCACTGCCATGCGCACAATTTGCCTATCAGCACGTGCAGTGGTGCACCGAGGTGAATGCGATCGACCACGTCGGTCCGTCGTACCCTCCTGCATCCAACGGTCACATATCCGCATTACAGTTGTTTGGTTTCATCCAACACGACTAGCGATTTCTCTGTATGATAATCCACAATCTCGGTAAGCCACTATCCTTCCTCTGTCGAACTCGGATACTTGATCAAAAGATGTTCGCTGTTGTCTACGAGGCATAACTGATCGTCTTGTGAAACAACCACAAGGTAAACACACGTGCCGAACGTACACTCGTCGAAATCGCCAAGCCTTAAATGGCGCTATGAGGTGGCGCCACAGGCGCGCGTGATGTGCGTCTGCGCTGAAATTCTAATCAGTTGCATATCTCATCGCTGCAAACCCATGGTGTAAAATTCACTTGAATCGGATGCTTCCTTCAGGGTGTTGCATTTACGGTGGCCAGCAGTGTATATCTTCTAAATGGTTTCCAGCACTTACCTGCAATTTGTTTTTTTTTTCTGATATGCCTATTGCTGATGCAGTACGGCCCATGTAAGGGATAGTATCGTAGTTTCATCCGTATAATGCACCACGTTTTTCGCTTTTACAGTAGATATATGTGGCATCATCTCTCTACTATATCTATGTGGTGTTTACACCAAACGTCCTACCGTAAGTTACAATTACTCCCTCTGTATAATTCTTTTTTGTTTAGTAAGTGTATGTGTGCTGTGATCCCTCTCTTATACATGGTTGTATAACAAATTTTGATCCTCTGATGACTCTACTAGACTGTAAATGACAGCATCAAGTGCAGACGGTCTAAGAGGGATGCTCAAATTGTCTCCTAAATCATTTGTATAGGTCAGGAACAGCAGTCAGATTACAACGCTTTCTTGGGAAACTCCAGATATCACTTGTGTTTTACTCGTTGGCTTTCCGTGTGACCTTCCTGACACGAACTGCGACCTTCTGCAAATCTAGAAATATGGAATCAACTTAAGATCTCCTGTCGTTAACACTCATTACTTCATGAGAGTAAAGAACGCGAGTGGGTATTTTCCGAATCCGCGCTGACTTTGTGTCGATACATCGTTTTCTTCGACGTAATTCGTAGTGTTCAGAAATATAACACGTTCTAAAATCCTACTGAAAATCCTATTTCACAACTTGTATTGGCGTGAACTGTGCGAATTTCCTGTCTTTAGGTAAGGATCTTTGGGCGAGCGAGCGGTTGTAAATGATGGCTAAATTTGCAGCTATTATATTAGCGTGCTCTGAAAGGAATCTAACTGGTATACAGTGTGGACTGGAAAACTATTACGCGATTTGATTTGCTTCGCTCCATCGAGGCTATCTACTTCGTAGTTGCGTTGACAGCTTTTCTTGATTCGATTTCTGAAATACTTACTTTATTCTCGTTGGTGGAGGAATATCGGAAATTTTTATTCAGTAATTCCAATTTAGTGGCTCTGTTGTCGGCAACATTAGCATCGCTGTCACGCAGTGAAGGTATTGATTGTGTCTTACCACTGGTGTACTTTACATGCGAACAAACTTTCTTAGGATTTTTTGCTAGATTTAGAGACATGATTTCGTTTTCGAAATTGTTAAAAGCATCTCTCACTTGAGTCCGAGCAAATTTGGAGCATCTTTAAAATTTCGCCAGTCTCTGGGATTTTGCGTTCTTTCGAAGTTAGCATGGTTTTTTTGTTGCATCTGCAACAGCGTTCCGACCTGTTTTGTGCGCCATGTGGAATCTGTTACTTGTCTTCTTAACTTATTTCGGATAAATCACTCAGCTGCTGTCAACACTATTTCCTTGAATTAGAACCGCAACTGTTCTACGCTTACATAGTTAGTGTGGAAGGAGTGGAGGCTGTCTCTTAGAAAAGGATGAAGCGAATTTTTATCATCGGTTTTAAACAGAGTGTAAGTCCCGCTTTGCAAGATACAGGTTCCTAGTTGGCATAGGGTCTTTTCCACTACCATCGACTCAGCGTAAATGCGCTGTCAGACTAGAACACAGCAGTTTCCGGTGATACTTGGTAAGTAATGAAGACGCTTCTAAGCACTGCTCTAGCTTCATTTACAAAGCACTCATCTTAAACAGTTCGGTTTGAATTTACATTTAATTTGATACAGCATTTTAGGGAGAAAATGCGAAGGTTTCTGGAATCTTGTTCGTCCTAAATTTATCTTGGTGTAAATACAGATGTTTTGTATAGTGTGTCATCCAGGTAAGTGGCAACGCCCAGCACTTCCCACATAAGGAGTTACAAATACCTCTGAAATATCGCTGGTACGCTCGCAATTCGAAAGGGCAGGCGATTGTAGCAGAACGGACCGAAAAGCGTGCTTATCACCAGCAAGTCTCGCGATGCCGCATCCAATAGAAGCTGTAAATATGCATCCTTGAAATCAATTTTCAGGAAGATTTTGCCCCCCAGCCAGCCGAGTAAGAATCTCGTCGACCTTTGGGATAGGGTAAGAATCAACAGTGGACTATGTGTTAGTGGCGTTCTTGAAGTTGCCACATTTGTGGAGGGCAAGCGTGATGGGTATCGGGCACTGACTGCTGAAAACAGGTGTCAAACGTTGCAGGTCTGCCCGTAGCTTATGCCGCAAGGCGAATGGGATGTTCCGAGCCTTGAAAAAACGGGGGGTGGCCGTTGGTAGGTAGGTGATTTGAGCTCCAAATCCCACAACGCCTATAGTAGAAAGCTCAAAAACTGAACGATACTTCGAGTGAAACGCGTGGAAATAAGAATTGTCCATGCCGGGCAGGCTGCTATTGGTTCTAGTTGCAAAGGATCAAAAATATCAAGTCCCACCAAGTCCATCGCCCCACGCATATCGACGACAAGGTGGCGCACCTTGCATCTTGTGACACCATGTTGGATGAGGGCTGTGCACTATCCCTTGACAACAACTATGACATTTCTGTAACTACGAGGGTTGTCAAGAAAGTAAATTCCGATCGGTCGCGAAGTGAACACCATAGTGAAAATCCGATGAAGCTTTGCACATATGTGTTGGGTAGTGTCTCTAGTATGACCGTCGATTGCATCAAGACGCTCTTTTCAGTTGTGAGCGCACTGTGAGCGAGTAAAGGTGCCTAGAACAACGATGTCTCCCGCCAAGTAGGGGGGCCTGCTGAGAGGCTTCGTTTTAATGAATGCAGCCCACCTAACGCAACTGCCACACACTTCCTTCTTCATGGCAATTCTCAGCCACACTCTGCAGGGGCAGTGAAGATGCTCCTGCAGCCTTTTCGATGGGAAGTGTTTGGTCATCCACAACACAGCCCTAATTGGCTCGTCCTGAGTATCATCTCTGTTTACATGAAACGCTGGTACGAAGACAACCCTTGGGCGCAAGCTACGCGCTATAGACCAGCGTAGAGAATTATCGGAAAGCACAGGCGGCTGCCTTCTATGACGATAGTGTTGGAAATTTGTTATAACGTCCCGACAAATGTCTAAGTCGGAGCGGCGACTATGTAGAGGAGTATCTGGAAAGTGTGGCTAACTCTTGCAATTAAAATGTTTCTGATTTTCACTGTGGTCTCCATTTAGAGACCGATCGGAACTGACTTTCTGGACAACCCTCGTGCAAAGGCGCTGGTTGAATGTATGGACAGGAGGAGAGCCCAACCGCTAGTAGGGATTCCACACGACGATCGACGAGTTAAAACCGGTGTGGACTGGGTGGCTAGTGACGAATACCTGCAGAGATAGTTGTCGATCCCGCACGGGGAATATTACATGGATGTGGAGGACACCTAGGTCTGTCACACCAGATTGCTCTACAGGGAAATCTCCCACCTTAGTGTAAACCACCTACGTCTTGGAGGAGGCTCGGTAGACCTGTTCTTTGCGGCTTCTTTTGACACACGAGCCTCATTCTGCACGGTGGAACTGACACAGGTGCCTAGGATGCGTGACGAAACAGTGAATGCAAGAGTTCAACTGCTGTCGGAAGCGGTCTGAGAATGGTAGTTTACTAGGAAGGTGAAGCTCAGCAGAGTTTACGGGCTGGTGGGTCGGTGGGCGGCAGATGGGGAGGGTGGCTAGATGTGAGTTTGATTCCCACGCGCATGATCATGTCGCGAACAAGCGGCGTGGCATACGTCTGTTGACAGTTATCGTCAAGATCTACTCCCGATATGATTGCCCCTGTTGCTTACGGCAGCTAAAGAATCTGTGCAGCACGTCCGCAACGTGCAATTGGGAGTCGAGATACGCTTTCAAGCAAAATTCCAATTCTTCATATGGCAGGACGTGCTGTTCTAGTTCAGACTTTAATTGCTGGAGAGGGCAGAGTAGACTTCTGGTCCAACTCAGGCGAGGAGGAATGCCGGACGATTGGCGTCGCTAGAAATACCATAGCCAGAAAATGCTGCTCGAGGCGGGTCATATAATTGGCCCAAGGTTCCGCTTTCTTGTCACAAGCCGGAAATGGTGGAGGAGCTCCGCGGAAGGCTTTAGCCACACAGTCAGTTCGAGAAGAGTGTTGTGATCCATCAGCGGATTCTGCGGTAACGTCCGCCATTGTGTTTACCAGCCTCTGCGTGACGAGCTGCATATCTCGCAGGAATAGCAACACTTAACGCGTCAAATCGAGCCGTCCGGGAACCGGGCGTTCTGCCGTAGGAAGCAAGAAGATCTGCCATGTCTGCTGACCTGGAGGAAGTTAAGAACAAAGCTACTCAGACGTGACCATCTGGATCCAAAGAAAACCTCGTCGCCAATCTGCAATATCTCACGTAGTGAGATGCTTAGGAAACACGTTCCAAATCAATAAGATAAAGGATATTAACTAATCAAAAAACGTCTTCTCACAAAACTTAATATCAAACTCTCTCAGACTTCCATCAGGCATTCGCCTGGAAAACAACGAAATTAATCAAGATTAAGGGACGTAAAGACTAATACGACGAATTTTCCCGCTGGAAGGAAGGAGTGTGTACTCGGCAGCAGCTGCCCGAAGGTACTTCAGGAGGTGTCTCGGTTCGAAGTCCCGCCGCAGTGATACTGACTGAAGGGCTAGTATTAGCCGGGATATGAGTTGGTACAGAGCGTCGGCGGAGAACTGTTGCAGTGAAGCTGGACCTCTGTTAACAGCCACGGCGCAGATGTTTACTTCTGGATTTATTTTCGCACACGTGATTCGGCGTTGTAAGTAGATCCCCAGCGAGGAGAACCTCTGGCTGCGCTTGCTCCTCCATCAGTTGCAACGTGACACTTGCCAGCGGCCGAAGTCTTGGGAGGCGACGCCTTGGATGTCCGCAAGCGCGCGATGTTCCTCCTTCTGCAGAGTTGCCTATCCATCAGGGGCACTGCTGGTATAGGACACTATGGGTCTGCCAACCGTGGTCCAGTCGCAGCCTGGATAGGCTGGGGATCGAGCTAACGTCCTCTCAGCTCCGAACCACTGGGATATGATAGCGCCAGCTACCGCCCTCCAGTCACCGGTCCTGAGTTTGATTCTGGACTACTTCCATCTATAGCCTGAGCTGCACACCAGCGTGTTCCAACTGCAGTTAGAGCAGAAGCGCAGGGGCGCTGCAGCCTACCACAGCCCCGAGGCGGTATAATGCGTTGTTAGCAAGGTCGCTGTCGAGCCGTACTGAAGTAAAAAGATAGGTATACCATCACCAGCCTATCCGGCCCAGAGGTGCAGAATCTGCCCGCGGCCACCATCACCCGCCTCCCGTGGGTACAGAAGCTACGCTTGCCCAAGACAAAAAATTCTCACCACTGGCTACGTTCATGTTCTGCACATACTGTTCACCTCCATCAGAGAACTACATACCCACATTTATTCCACACTTTTACGCAATGAGCGGGAGTGGCCGAGCGGTTCTAGGCGCTACAGCCTGGAACCGCGCGACCGCTACGGTCGCAGGTTCGAATCCTGCCTCGGGCATGGATGTGTGTGATGTCCTTAGGTTAGTTAGGTTTAAGTAGTTATAAGAGGACTGATAACCTCAGCAGTTAAGTCCCATAGTGCTCAGAGCCATTTTTTTTACTCAGTGAAATTAAGCAGTCGATTTTCAGGGAATTGAATTAGAAAACAAAACACTGTAAGAATTAGACGAGTTTTGCTGTTTTATAAGCAAGAGAATTGATGATAGCTGAACGAGAGTGAATATCAAACTACAGACTAGTATTAGCAATAAAAGCATTTGCAGAAAAGAGAAATTTATTAACATTTATTATAAATGTTGGTTTTAAGTGGCGTTTTAAGAAGGCATTTGACTGGAATGTAGCATGATAAGGATACGAAATGTAGATGATAAGAAGTTAAACGTGAATAGAATTCAAGTTTTGAAACGTGTAGCTACATGAAAATAATGAAGATCAGATGAATAGATAGAGTAATTAATGAGAATGCAGCGAACAGAATAGGGGAAAAAAGAAATGTATGGCACAACACGACCAACGGAAGGGATAAGTTGATAGGACACATCCTGCGGTAGAAAGGAATAGTCATTCTGATAATGAAGGGCAGAGTGGAAGTAAAAATTGTAGAGGCAGATCTAGGGATGTCTGCAGTGAGCAGGTTCAAATGGATACAGATTTCAGTAGATGTTCACTGATGAAGAGACTTACACAGGACAGACTTGCCTGGAGAGCTGAATCGAACCTATCTTCCGACTGACCAACAACGACAACTATGTTTAAACCTAGAAGTCTACCATCGCAAAGAGTACTATGTGGTTTCAAAACAGTAATACCTAACAAAATTTAAGCATTCGTTTCGTCTTTTCTGGTATGAGTGACAGTTTGTTGTCTGTGTCGACGATAAATAGCTATTTGGCTGCAAAGATAAATATTTTATTAACATTTGCAAGTGTATTAATCTCTTCCTACAACACACACGAGTTAAGTAACTCCTGATACTACTTCTAGCTTTTTAGAAAGCCTAGGCGATTTCATGGTAAAGTGTAGCTTATTAGTTCCTACAGATTACTTAAGCAAGAATTTTTCCATTTTCCTCATTCATTTCCTGTACATCCTGTAAGTTTAGACGTTTTTTATAACCACGGAGATCGACTACAGCTTTAGACAACAGTTATATGAAACACAATAAGACAAAGATATTTTTTGCTGAATTAAACCTGCATTCCGTTGCTTATTGTTCACTGTACTGAAATTTCCTAACAGATTAAAACTGTGGGGATACTATGCCACATATCTGTGCTGGAGAACCTCTGTGTATATGCGAATACAGGGGAAATATATTCATACTTCAAAAGGGTGAAGTGGGTCGACGACAAACACGTGTGCATATCCTGTCGATAAAATACAATCATGTTAGAAGGCACGGGTCCAGGTTCTAGTTACGAATTAGCAGTTACCTGTCACCTTTCAGGAGAGGGAACTTTGTTTGACCTTGAGAGTACATGGAGATGAACTACTGTAGATTAATATTCTTATAATTAACAACTCAGCCAAAGCGATTATTTACTTTCGTGGGAAGAAGAATGAAAAATAATAACAACAAAATCACATTAACTGAAATAAATAGGAGTTACGAATTTTTGAACACGTTTATGTGGTCACATAGCCGGTTTTTGGCTTTGGAAGTTATCTGTGGATAAACAATGTGGCTAATGCGAACTAAACATGCTTGGAAAACATTTTTCTAATCAAAAACTTCCTGTCTTCTCAGATTTTGTGGCAACAAATAGATGCATTGCTATTAACTCGTAGGAAATTTTGGCGATGTCTGAGTCTTTTAAATTTATTTCATGTACTACCGTTCAGTCGTTAAGCATAATAAAGAAATAAAACCATATTTCACTAACAGGATCTTAGAGAGATAGCTAAAAAATTCAAGATTTTTGGCATAGCAGAGCTTCGAAAACTTTTCAGTAGAAAGATACAAACCTGAAGAGGCACATTTCGAGAAAAGTAATAAATCCGGAAAACCTTTTACGCAGCAACAAAGTAGTTTATGGAGCATAGGGATACCTGCAGCTGTCACATATTCTTTTTATTATCATTACTGTTACGACATTCGTTCCCTAAGGTAGATGTCTTCATATTAGATGGCTGACTTTTTAGGACTTTCCTTCTGTTCTGTGAGGAGTACTTAGAGTACACCCCACGTCACTTCTCCAACCCCTTAACCTCCGGCTCAACAATGTGCGAGTCACTTTCGCTTTCAAGCTTCTCTCCTGGAATTGTTCGATTTCACTCCTGTGAGAATGATTTTATGTAAGTGAGGCTGTGTCAAATGTATTATCAGAGTTAGTTCTATAATGAATTTGTAACCTTTTATACGAGCAAAAAACTTGTGTTTTTGATTTCACCTTTTTTTCCGACCGCAACGATTCTCATTCTATTTGCTAAAATATCTGACGTTTTGCACGTGGTAAGATAACGTCTTAGTCTCGAAACGAACAACTTACCTTATCATAGTTTATTGTGGATAGTTCATTGTGGTCGTTGTCAAATCTCACCATCGATCAAGCACCCATCCCTGATTTACAGATGTTGTATTGCTTTAATTTTGTTCGCCTTGGACATTATCGTCATATTTCTCAATGCCACGTACATATGCGTACAGAGATTAACGTATTAATGAAGAAAATTCACGGAGGAGACCACAAGTCGATCCGGCTGCATACAGGAGTGCCTCCATGTTTAAAAAATGGTTCAAATGGCTCTGAGCACTATGGGACTTAACATCTGTGGTCATCAGTCCCCTAGAACTTAGAACTACTTAAACCTAACTAACCTAAGGACATTACACACATCCATGCCCGAGGCAGGATTAGAACCTGCGACCGTAGCGGTCACTCGGTTCCAGACCGAAGCACCTAGAACCGCACGGCCATACCGGCCGGCCCTCCATGTTTACTACGTGCACGTAGATATATTGTACGTTAATACGTTGATGTGTGGTGGGCTGCCTACGAGTCATATTTAAGTAGCGGACGTCGCGTACACTACAAGTCGACTGCAGAATGTCCAGGACTACGTGGGGCACTGCGCGAATCCATCAGACCCATCGATAAAAAACTCCAGTCCGACAACTCCCAAAAGCTGAATCTGTAGTCCTCTACTATTAGAACTGTCATTTGAGTGTATCTATATCCTTTAAAGGAGCATAATGGCGCCTATTCTGCACTGTGCTTAAGTTACATCACCATATAATCTCAGAGAGACTCTCTTATTTCCTTGAAGATACTCAAGTGTGATTCCACGTCCACTGATCATTGTGCAGAATAATCTGTTCTACAATAGCCAAAACTCATCATATGCACAGTATAATTCTCTCGCATTAAGACGACCCTCACAGGGCTCCTAACAGTTCCCCACTGCAAGCCACATTCCTAAAATCAGTTCTGTTCTCGCATCCAACCTACACTGTCTTCGTCAAAATCTCATTATATACGCCTGGTTACACGAAGCTGGTTGTTAAAAGTGCAGTTAACCAACAGCAAGGCCAACGTCAATTTCTTCAACAATGACATGAGCATCATGTTGGTCACCACTGAAGTCATCATGATCATCCATTTCTAATTCTGTTAGCCACATTGCAGCATATTTTAATGATTTAATAATTATTTTTTAATTACAGTAATGTGTTTGGCTGCAGAAATGCTACTTAGTGTGTGGCTGTCTCCCATGAACAAATGAAAGATAATACTGGGGAATAATGCAGATACACAACATATTGCCTTGTGCTCTCTTTTCTGCATTTTCTTCGATACACAATTTTACATGACACAACTATAATAAGTGTTTATATTGTTCGTTTAGTATGTAAAGACTCTAGTGCCGTAAAAATTAAAAAAATAAACCATTCTGCAAAAATCTTCGTTTTCAAGGATATTTCGGAAGCTTGTCACCGCCAAGCGGCCCCTTTATATATTAGCACATATACATTTCTAACTGAAAGAAAAGAACTATATGGAAAGGGAAAAATGAGCTGATATAGAATTCAAAAGTAGCTAAACATCGGGAAAATTCCTGGTAAGGTAAGTCTAAACAGTATGGTGATAATAAAGTTGATTATCTTTTCTGAAAGAATACTGTATATTGCTAATTATAGCTCTCTGCGACAGAAACCAAAATACAATGAAATTTATGTAAGTAAAAATTTGTCTGTTCTTAAAACAAATGTTAATAAGTCCAAATAAGGTTTTTAGGGAAAGAAAAGTGGAAAAACTAGCTCTGAAAATTGGGAAATTTAGGAAAAAGTGAAAGTATATTTTTCTATGGGATTTTTGTATGAACTCAAGACCATAACTAACGATTCTATCGGTGGATATTCTTAATTCAATATTGTTTTGTCTGTTATGGTCCTGGAAAAGCTTTCAGGAAAAAAAATCGTGACGGTTAAAAGGTAAGTCGGAAAATTCGGACAAATTACAAGAATATTAATGTATGTATACGCTCTGGATCACAACTGACGATAGGAACAATATATTTCGTTGATTATCTTTTTGTTTTGTTTGTTATGCTCCTGGGATAGAAATAACTCAACTGAATGTTTTCAGTTGAAAGGTAAAAAAATATCCGGAAGATCTGGAGAAAAATCTGAAGAAACGCATTCCAGTCTAAATTAAAATTACGTTTGTTTTTACGTTGTGTTGCATCGCGATCTGTCGAACAAATGAAGTTGTTTTATTTCTGTTGCAATTCGAATTTATTTCGCTACTACGAGCGTAAATGTCGTTTGACAGATAATTTTAAGATTGTGAATCAAGCCAATCGGTTATATAGCGACGAAAAATTAATTCAGTTGTTTATTTTCAGTTGAATTGTGATTGTCTTGTAAATTAATCGTAATCTTTACATGAAATGAATAATGTTCCCTCGTTTTATCTCAAACATATTTACAGATTTACCTACGAACTAATGTGAGCTTTGAAGTGACAAACGGTTATACAGTAACTACAAAGTGAATAAATTGTCTCTTTTTAGTTGAACTGTGATTATTCGTATCGCTCGCTGTGTGACGATCGACACAGTTGAATTGGACTGACGCAATTTAATCGAAATGCAACGCCGTCAATGAGACGGAACAACTTAGGTCGTAGAACTCGCAATTCCATAAACCAAACGAATTTTCCATCTTATCGAATTGCAGAGCAACGTGGAATCGATTATCACAAACATGTCCAGCACATATACAACAAGAAAGGTAAAATGCAAATGAATTTTAATAATAGTACAAGAAGACAAACAAATTTTGCACTGAATACTCAGCAAGCTACGTTCCGTTACAAGATAACACTTGATTATAGTGCACATCAATCCGTTCCTACTGGATCGATGATCGTTGTCTGATAGCAATGTAAGGCATTGAAATATTGAAACGAAATCCTTGGATTCTGTTGGATGAGTGGCAATGTCAGATTTGCGCCATTGGTCCCGCCACCAGAGACATTGTGCTCATTGTTGTGTGGAACAGGAGCAGATTCCATACATTTCCTATCATAAATCCTAAATTACAACAGATGCTTCTAAATGACTTCATTTGGAGCAACAAACGTGGTTAGGGATAATTTAAAGTCCTTTTTCAAGTTAACTACAACACACTCATGTTTCAAACCATTCGACATTTCCACACAAATTGATTGTTCGAAGACAACATTATTTTCGTCTTATATTATATACATTTTCATTATTATATACATTTGCCTTTACAGATTCAAGGTCAAATAAATGATCGAGCAGGTTCGCTATTGCCCCTGCCAGATGAAGACTAAAATTCTGCAGATTTATTTCATAGGCAGGTCACACACGAGATACATCACCGTTTTCCAGACAATATTTCAGTGAAAAACTAGTTATGCAGCTACCACAAACTTCGTTTCATCAACACAACAAACTGGTTGCATTTTTGAAAACCGCACTGATGGCATAGTGTCTGACACACGAAGTTGTAATAGAGCCGATAACCTACCTGCGGAAGAACAATAAAAACGTTTCAGTGCACCGAGAATTTATTAAGCCCTCATTGTCGTCGTTGGCGAAATTTTGGAATCCTGTAACATCGTTCTACATCGGCAGAAAGATCAGCTACAGCGTGTTTACGAAATGCACCGATTAAAAGCTGCGTTACACAGTATCCCATCATATTTTAGAAAGGTGAAGGAGGTTATCATTTCTCGATTAAGATGACAAATCCGCTTACAGGCGAATAGCAAACCTATATTTTTTGTAATAAGATTAATTCATTTCACTGACCCAAAAATTCACTTACAGGCGCTGAAACGAAAATAACATCAGTTCAATGAACTGTTATTCATGTCAACTGATGGTTCGTGAAAATGAAAATTATCACATCTTGAAGTATCGGCGTCTGTTTGACCAACAATATGTTGATATGCACTTGTACATCAAAGCTGAAACAGAGCGACTGACCTTTTATAAGACTGAACTAGACAATTCTCCGTTTCGAGGAGTATATTCACCTTCGAGATGCCATCAACGTTGACGGAAACGCACAGAATGTCTGCGAAATGACGATTCTCTCAGCAATGTACGTCGTAAGTCCCGACATATGCGTGAATACGCTCAAGATACCATTATAGCACATTAGATTTGTTCATCACGTTCACGTACAACCGCAGTGGACAGAGAATCGACAAGAGTTATTCCCTGGACAATCACCCATCGATCTCCATGACATCACTGCGAGAGTTTTCAAACAAAAATTGAATTCACATATGGATTATAGTATGAAGCATTCGTTCTTCGGCGAGACAAGCTGTTGGATGTATTCGCGGCGGCGGCCCAATGATGAAAAAGATCGAGCCTAGCATGAGGCTATTACTAAGAACACGATTCATGGCGCCTCTGGAGCATTAAATAACGATCTTCCACGTGTGGTCGACGGGAAATGTTCGAAGCGTTATCCACGGGCTTTAGTAGCAGAAAAAATTAGCAGTGTATCGTTCCGAATCGACTGCTGATTCGGACAATGAAAGACCAACAACTGTCAAAGTGAATGAACAGGACATTGAAGTTGATAGTCGTTGGATTGTTCAGTATTCGACATTGTTCTCGAAGACACGCAAAACGCACATCGAATTTTGCAATTCCTTGAAATCCATCAAATACATCTGTCAGCATGTGACCATTTTCTCATTCGCCATGCGTAGAAAACATCCCACTGCTGTTAACTTCGCTGTATTTCTGGAGAATGCACAAAGTATATACTTGACTGTGGAGAATGTATTACAACGAGCTGATTGACCGCCATCCACAACACTGACCAGTTGTTTTGAAATATGCCAGGATGGTGACTTCGCCCGAACGTTGTTATGTTCCGAATTGCTAAACTGTTGTACTTTGAATCCACCGTCAAAGAAGTTTCAACGGAGGAAACAAGGAAATCCATTTCCAGGTTATCCACATTTATTTTCCAACTATGCGTTAGATTACATTTACATAGTCTATTAAATCAATGACGAGTTTTTCTATTTGCGTTTGTTATTAGTCAACGTTAGTGGCCCAGCATCATTCCATCTTCTACGAACTGTTAATGGCGAATTGTGTGGCACATTAGAGAAGCCTGTCAACGTTTACGACTGCTAAAGAGTGACACTCCTTCGGATTACCGCCTCGGACATATTGTGACTCATCAAATACGAACATCGTTTTCGATAATTCGCTCAACATGCTTCCCATCGAAACCGATTGATTTGTGGACCAAATACAAAGATGACAAGTCTAATGTTATTTTGCAGCAAATACGTAGTAGAACATCAAATCCAAATATGCCACTGAGCGAAGAAATTCACAACGAGGCATTGATATTAATTGAGGACACATGCATAATGATATCGAACAAGGCATTAGTCAATTAGGCACAACAACTCCCGATCTTCCGATGCAAGACACATTTAATCAAGAGTTGAAACGAGGAAAAATTATGGCTGCGATGCTTTGAGAGAATCTGAACGAACGTTTCGCTGTTCAGTCCACAAAAAAAATATGCGTACGACAATCTCATAAAAGTTGTGAACGACGGAACTGGAGAATTTCCTTCCTGGACGCTTCCGGTGAAACAGGAAAAACTTTTTTGATCGCATCCGTTTTGACAACGCTTCTCTTGCAGAATGAAACTGCACTTGGACTTGCTTCGTCAGGAATTGCGCCTACGTTGTTAGCAGCCGGTCTAACACCTCATTCGGCACTCAGATTGCCGTTCAACAAGCAAATCCATGAAACTCCAATGTGTACCCTTTCGAAGAACTGTGCGGCGGTCAAAGTTCCGCAGCAGTGCAAATCGATCTTTGGAGGCATTAGACCGAACGGTGCAAAATCTACGAAACAATCAATACCGCTTCGGTGGTACTACAATTCTGTTGGTAGGTGATTTTCGGCATTCATTGCCAGTGATTCTATGGCCACCCGATGAACTTCATACATATTTGAAGTCGTCCTTTTTGTGGAAACGTGTCAAGATACTCAATTAACACTCAGTTAAGTATGAACATACGTGTTGAGATGCAAAACGACCGATCTGAAGAAGTATTTTCAAGGCACCTGCTGGGCATTGGCAATGACAAAATCCCCGTTGACATTTCGAATGGCTGCTTTACACTCCCCGTCGATTTTTGCCAGTTCACCGAATGAATGATTGAATTCACCGGAAAAGTGTTACCAAACATTGCTCAAAACGACAAAAATCATGCTTGGTTGAGCGAACATCCAGTACTGGTTGCAAAAACCGTTGATGTCGACGAATTGAATTTCAATATTCAAAATTAAATTGCAGGCCAATTGATGTGGATTCCATTACTAGCCAAGATGATTCCATCAAATATCCTCACTGGAATTGCCCGGATTGCTGCCTCACAATCTCCAACTGAAAGTCAGATCGGTAATCGTAATGTTGAGAAATGTCAACCAACTACGTCTTAGTAATGGCGCCCGGCTTGTGGTAAAGAATCTGATGAGGAACATCATCGAAGCAACAGGAAAGTAAAGACGACACGTTTTGATACCACCTAGCCCAATGATCCCAACCGACATGCCATTTGCCTTTAAACGCTTGCAGTTTCTGGTGCATTCGCAATGACAATAAACAAATCACAAGGACAATCACTGCGTGTTGTTTGCCTCATTGACCTTGAAAATCCATGCTTCCTGCGTGATCAAATGTACGTCGCTTGTTCCCCTGTCGGAAAACCATTAGCTTTGTTTGTTACCGTGCCAGGCAACAAAACAAAAATATCGTGTATCACAAAGCATTGCCATGGACGTGATGGCGATGTGACAGCAAAATAATCGAAAGAAATCATTTTTTGTATTGACTGCTTAACTGAACATAGATCTTACAACCGAGATTGAAACGTAAATAAAACACCCGACATTCCGATTTCAAATGTAATGGAAGAAAATAAATAATTTGGTGGACATGAAATTTTAACTCAATTAGACTTAAATTATGGAACAAAACCGCATAGTTCCATATCGATCACATTCCAGACACATGACGCATTTCCAGTATTTCAGCGTTCTAATGCGGAATGAAGTTATCTCAAATGTAAAATTTCCCACTGCTGTACATCCGAATGCACTTCTCCTGAAAATGAATATCCATGGACACAATCGTAAATAGGTGCTAAAAAAAACGTCGTCTTCTTTTACTTTGTTTACACATTCCCAACAGCTTTCCACAAATTCACAAAATGATCACAAACAAATTTATTGAAACTCGACATCTATCGCGTCAGCTAGTTAGAGATATAAAACACCAGTTCCATTGCATAGTGAACTGGAAACAGCATTTTCCGAAAATTGTCTGGAATTATTGAATTGTGTGACAAATCAGTTACACAAAAAATGCCAATACCATTGTCACAAATGCTTCATTAATAAGAGGTGATGTAAGTTACGTATGTGGCTCACAGTAATCTTTTTAATCTAAACTGACGTGAAATCACATATCTGACGCGATACCTTTATAGCAGAAGGAGAAGAAAACAGAGAAGGACCAGGTGAAGCACAGGAAGAAGGAGAGGAAATTTTTGTGATTGTATTTCGTTTTATTCAACGTTAGTCACTCCTTATCTGTGTTTGAAATTTATTAGTTTTTGATGTCGTTCCAGAACAGTTATTAAGTGCTTCTCTCGTAAGTCATCGCTTTGTATCAGAAAATAGCTACTTCCAGACGTCAGTGTGTTTGATAGTGCGTAGGTGGCAGGCAGCCTCACGGCTGCCCAACGACAGAGTGACAAAGCAGAGAGCGGAACACAGCTCACAGTATGAGGTCATTCTGCCTTATCAGCCCAAGCTAACGCAGCTGACGAACTGTTGAGTTGTGAATCATCGAATCTGTAGAAACCCTGCTGTTACCGCAGTTTATAATCCAGTGAATGAACTAAGTGCCTTTCGTTCTCCACCCGCACTCGTGAATGACCCGAAAGGTCGGAAGTACGGTCCTAAGGACGTTAGTCAGCCAACGAATTCCTTGGTGTGTTTGCGTAATCACCCGTCGGACTTGCAGTACCTCGGTACCCCCTCGGTGTCAGTAAGAAATGGTCACAGAATATGTCATTGTATATCCTCAACTTACAAAAAGAAAAATACCAGAATAATGCAAATTTGAATTACTTAATGCGAAAATGATAGTAGAATTAAAAAAAACGAATAATAGTAAAAAATGTGACACCTTAAGTTTTGTTTCATTTATCTAAAGCATAATAATTAACAAAGAAAATGAAAGGTATCGGTCACGGTCTATTAGTAGGAATCTATGTCTAGGCTATACTCCGCAAGGCATTTAACGGTGTCTGACTGACAGTACTTCTGGTACTACTAACTGATCCCCTTTCCCTGTTCCACTCACGAATGGCGATTGGGAAAAATGACTGTCGTTAGCCTCTGTATTAGTTCTAATACCTCGTATTTTCTCATCGTGGTCATTTCACGAAGTAATATGTTGTCCGACTCTTCCCTCAAATTTCAATAGCAGACCTCTCCCTGTCGCAGAACGCCTTTCTTATAATGTCTGCTACTGGAGTTTGTTGAGCATCTACAACGCTCTCGTGCTGACTAAACGATCCCGTGACGAAACGCACCGCTCTTTGTTGGATGTTCTCTGTCTTTTCTATCAGTTCTACCTGATAAGTATCTTAAACAGATGAACAACATTCAGGGATCGGTCAAACAAGCGCTTTGTTACCATTTCCTTCGTGGATGACTTACATTTCCTTAAGATTCTTCCTATGTATCTCGGTCTGGCATTTGCTTTTTCTAGTAGGAATTATACTGCTATTTTACTAAAATGATTTTGTAAAACCATACAAAAGTCGAAATCAGAATGGGCAGACTACAAATCCGTATCTTTATTCGCTTTATGTGAACACTTTTCCCCTTTTGTATGCAATTTAGTAAAATATAAAGAATTTAACACACACAAAAGGAAATGAGTATTTATATTACATGATAACCTTCAATTTATATCAATGAATTACAGTCACATAACAAAAAGTATTGGACCTAAAATATCACTGAGTCATTAGAAGGGTCTTGTGTGGAGAAAAGCCTTCAATGTGAGATTGAAAGCATATGGTTGTCTGTAACAGTCTTCATTTTTTGTAGAAACCTACTGAAACTGTGTGTATTAAAAAACTAAAAACCCGTCTCGATTGCGAAAAAAGCACCTAGTGTTAAGTGTTAACCCAGGTTTCCGCGTAGATAACTACACCTTATGGCGGGTCATGGCCCATCGAACATAGGTCGGTGTGAGGTGGAGCGTACACCATTGAGGTTTTGACTTTGTACATATGTACTGTTTGTATTTTCCTTTTCTTTTTCGTTTATAAATGTATAGCTATGGTGTTCTTTTAATCATTGACAAAGGTCTTCTTAGGCATTTTTGGCTTTTATTGTTGTTCTGAAGAAGGTGTAATTATCTACGCCGAAACCTGGGTTAACACTTATCACTAGGTGCTTTTTTCGCAATCGAGGCGGGTTTTTAGTTTTTTTTATATATTAACCAACGATTGCAGACGCGCTGCGATGTTGAAGGTTCTTAGAAACTGTGTGTCATTTAGAACTGCATACAATTTTGATCAGTACTTCAGGACATTCTCTCAGAATATAGATTGATTCTCTGTATCGGATATCATGAATTCATATTGCTGTTCCATAGAAATAGATTCATGGTTTAAAACTCGAATCTCACAAGTGACTCGATGTGCTTGACGTCGGTGTAAGAATACCCTGCTTGTTAAATAAAGGCCTGTGTCAGCATAGGTAGTTAACACCACGTAGGGTTCAGACAGGTCACTTGTTGACTGAAAATATTCCTTGTGCCTTTGTTGAGTTGCCCCCAAGTATAAAAGGCCAAGTTAAGATAAGGTTCGCTGTTTCCGCCAGTCACAGTTTGTCGGAACTTTAGTTAGTGCACGAAAAATAAATGAATTTTTAAACAAGAAAGAAACTGAAGTGTAGTTAGTAATAAATTATAAACGTAAAAACAGATTATTTTTGTTCAACTTATTAACTTTAATCAGAATGATGGCTCTCTTTTTTGTCATCAACAACATTTTTTGATGCTAGGAGAGCAGGTAGGGGCTGCCATTCAAATAGAGATGTCCAGTTAGTCTGTTTCCGTACTTGTATTCTGTTAAATTTCGGACAGGAGAAAGAAACCTCACACAGATTTGTAGAGCTGAACATTACCTTCACTTTGCGATCAAACTGAACCGAAATGAGGTATTTCATTCGGTCCAGATGTCTTTCCACTACTAAACGATTGTAATTACTTTTCCATTCTGTGATCACTTATCTGAGTATCTGCTATTCCGGCGTTCATTCAGTGACTGAAAAGAGGGACAGTATTACAGTTTTCCTCTGTGAAACATCCTTGGACGACCTAATTCAGTAATCCGGCCTCCTACCTGTTGTCTGCAGTATCGGTGCCACGGGCGTTAAGTTGTTCTTCCCACATCATAGGTTCTTGGAAGCCCATTGGTATATGATGAAGAAAGGGTGGGGTTTCATGTGAGTAAGCTGGGTGCATTGTGGGATGGAAAAGAGGATGTGGTGGGTAGAAGTGTGGCACACCACCACTGAATGAATGGGAATGTGGTATTTCATTGAAATTAATGGGATTAGAGATACTGGGTGCCAGTATGGTCACTGAGTGACTGACTAGGTGATTTCAAATCACTGACTGATTTTACGTAAGACCAAACCAGCTTAGGGTTTTTAGTCAGCGTGTTTGGCAAAATTTTAGTTTCATAGTCACCGAACGTTTCTCTCATTTCTCTCCTTACGCTCATTTGCGCTTCGTTCTGCATTTGTTTGTCGGCTATGTTGAGTCCATACCTATCAATCGTTTGAGATATTGCAAGACGTCTGTACGTCCCGTGAAATTTAGTTTCCATGCCACGATAGATTGTCAATCTCGCTGTTATTTCGGAAAGGAAATAAATGAATCTTTCCCCTTCTCTGATAAATTGCAGACGCCCATGTGCTTAACGCCGTGCTGGAACGTTTCCGTTTATTGGGGAGTCAACAACAACGAGATTGTTCCCTGAACAAAGTAAAGTATGTGTTGTTCACAGGAAACTCCCCGTGCTGGAGGAACGCCTGAACTCACCCCACCCTGTAGCCTCTCCCACCGCAACTTTCTCCCACCACCGCTTGTGTATCCCCACTTCAATGCCTCTCTTGCAGTCCACGCAGAGCACGGTTGACATTCAGTTTCAGTGAGGTCTCTGTGAACAGTTCAACTTGTCTTTGCAGTTCGAAGAACGTCTCAGTGCTTGGTTCAAGTTTTAGACTCTTTCTTAGTGGTATCGCTCTACAGTGCGTTATGTCCTCACAGGATGCCGCTGACGCACAAGTAGATCCTTCTGTGGTGGCTCAGTCTCAGCGTTTAATCCATGGACAGCTCTACTTCCTAGATGATTTTATCTCTAATCCCATTAATTTCAATGGAATGCCACATTCCCATTCATTCAGTGGTGGTGTGCCACACTTCTACCCACCACATCCTCTTTTCCACCTAACAATGCACCGAGCTTACTCACATGAAACCCCACCCTTTCAACATCATATACCGATGGGCTTCCAAGAACCTATGATGTGGGAAGAACAACTTAATGCCCGTGAAGCTGTGTATGCTATAAATGGTCATCCTGGAGATTTTATGGTAATTGATGATGCACCATACGACGTCATTCCTCAGTGTCAGTTTAATAGCGAGACAGACCACATTCACAACAAACGACCACAGGGTGTTTCAAAACCCAGGGTTTCACAGCAGCTGCACAAGCACTCACAACCATTAGGTCAAGATCGATCAACTTCAGGAGCTACAAGCCAAAGGAACTCATCACATGCAGCACCATACACAGTCACTGAACGTGTCGTCACAAACTCCAGTGAGTATAATTTAATGCTTATGAATCCCTTCAGTTAACTATCTAAGCATACGAGTATTACACTATGTTTTTACCACTGACGTCTTTGTAATAGTTCCTGTCATTGTGTTACCATATCCATGAGATGTGCTAAAGTACTGCCAAACTATAGAATATCGGTACTACCACCTTGAGACAAATGGTCATTTGAAGTAGCTGTCCTTAATCACAAACAAAATTTCTTATTTCACAGGACATGGTAAGGTACCTAAGTTTGATTTAGAATTTTGACTATGTAACATGCATGAAATGTCCTTGAGATTTACAGTCTAAAAATCCTAAAGAAAAAAAGAATTCTAAAGTATACATATTCTATATATACTGAGCATCATTGTGTACAGCCTGCAGCACATACATTTTCTCTGTGCATTTAGGTTTTAAGTCCTTCTATTTCAGGACTGAGTATTTCATATCATTTCTTATGTCTTATACACAGTCAGTTCTAGATTTCTAAACAGCGCAAAATTATAATGACATAAATTTATATACGAGTGTGGTTTGAGAAGTTCTAGGAATCACCACGAGATGTCAGCGCTAGCGCAACGAGTTTTTCCCGTGATATTTATTGGACCGTTGCCAGTAAACACGTGCCACGTCACAGCTCTTGGAAGAGAGCTGTGGCGGTGACGCGCCACTGTTCTTGTTCCCGCATAGTGATTTGCGAAAATGGAAAAAAATCGAGATTCGAGCAGTGATTAAGTACTTCGTAAAGAAAGGTATGAAAGCAAAGGACATTCATACAGATTTCGAGAATACACTGGACGACTCTGCTCCTTCAAATTCAACGGTTCCCGAGTCGACAGATGAATTTAAATTTCATTGTGAGAGCGCAGATGATGATCCGTGCTAGGGATGGCCAAATTGTGTCACTACTCTAGAAATCATTTGCAAAAATGCACAAAATGGACATAAAGGATCGCCGATTGAAAGCACATGAAAATGCTCATGCTTGCCAGATGTCATTTGAAAGGGTATGTCACATTTTAACCAAAGAATCATAAATGAAACAATTATGTGCAAAATGGGTGCTGCAACTCTTCCAGTGCCAACACACATGAGCAGTAGAACAAAGTTTGTATGGGCCCACTCTCCATTGTTGCCAAAGTTAGTCAAGATGACCGCTGGCCGGTGTGGCTGAGTGGTTCTAGACGATTCAGTCTGGAACCGCACGACCGTTACGGTCGCAGGTTCGAATCCTGCCTCGGGCATGGATGTGTGTGATGTCCTTAAGTTATTTAGGTTTAAGTAGTTCTAAGTTCTAGGGGACTGATGACCTCAGATGGTAAGTCCCATAGTGCTCAGAGCCATTTGAACCATTTTTTTATTCAAGATGGCGAATCCAAAATAGTGGTGATAGATATGGCAACATCGCAATGACGTCATGTTGTGAAGTTCAGATTTTGGCGGGAAAATAGGTCAATTGGGCTACCACCACTAACCTAACCCCCTCTATCCTCTCCCCTCCCCTTCCCAGGAAATGGCGGTAAGTTAAAATTCCAGCAGGACAATGCAACACACGACAGCTACCACCACAAATCTAAGAAAATGGTGGGAAAATAGGTCACTTGGGCTAACTCCACTAACCTAAGTCATTCGACTATCACCTCTTCCTATGAATTGGTAGGAAAACGGCTCAGTCTTTAATTAAACTGTTTGAGGATAGTAATTTCATCCAGTTTGTTTCCCATGAGGTCGTCACAGATGGGGTAAGTTTCTAGCTACTCAGTGATTTACACCACGCTTCACCTCGCTAATGTTTCGGGTTTCGAGAGAAATAATTTGCAGTCTATAATGTTTGTGCCGAGAGGAATCGACCCCGAATTTGTAGAAGCCACCAACCCCATCGTAGGCTGAGTCCTTTTCCCGCCATTTTCCTCCTCAGACTGCCATCTTGGACCTCGTAACGGGAGGGATGATGGCGCCCTCTAATGGCGGAACTGTTTACTAGGTCAGCTGGACTCCGAACCTCATGGTGAACAAACTGGATGGAATTACTGCCTCTACTGGTTTAATTAAAGACTGAAAATAAAGACATGTCCATCCTATTCAGAACAGGCTGGGCCGTTTACCCGCCAATTCCTAGGAAGAGGTAGCAGTCGAATGACTAGGGTTAGTGGACGTAGCTCAAGTGGCCTATTTTCCCACCATTTTCTTAGGGTAGTGGAGGTAGCCGTGGTGTGTGCTTTGTCCTGCTGGAATTTGAACTTCCGCCATTTTCTGGCGGTGGGGAGTGGAGAGGGGAGAGGAGAGGGTTAGGTTAGTGTTGGTAGCCCAATTGACCTATTTTCCAGCCAAAATCTGAACTTCCCGACATGACGTCATTGCGACATTGCCATATCTATCTCCGCTATTTTGGATCCGCCATCTTGAATAAATTTGGTAACAATAGAGAGTGGAGCCATACAAACTTTGTTCTGCTACTCAGATGTGCCGTGGCCATGACAAAATTACACGAACTAAGGTATGAATAGTTGCCACACCTGCCTTATTCACCTGATATGGCCGCGTCAGACTTCCATTCTTCCCAAAACGGAAAATTTTTCTTGGTGGACGCTGGTTCACTTCAAACGAAGAACTGATAGCTGGAGTAGACAACTATTTTGCAGTCCTGGAGGACACTCATTTACGAGATGGGGTCAAAGCACCGGAACATCGTTGGATCAAGTGCGTTAATCTACAAGGAGACTAAATCGAAAAACCAAACAGTTTCAGTGATGTAAGTACTTTTTTATTATTCCATTCAGAGAACTTTTCAAACCGCTCTTGTAGACAGACACAACCATCTATATTTATTTATGATGTTCGTTAACTTTCACGACTGTCTGCTATGTACAACAAGATTTTAATTTTACATAAGCCTTATATCGATGAGTTCTATGAAAGACAATATAGAAGCAAATAACAAATTGTCTGCTATCATTTACTTAGTGATACCTAGTTTAACCATACACTACAAGCTACACCCATTAGCAGTCATCGTTACATACCGAAATTTCTAAATCATTCTGCTGTAATAACGTTAATTTTCAGTAAACAAAAATTTTAATGAAACTGTGCACAGTTTAAAGTGTCAAGCTTCTACGTTCAGTAGTATTTTGAAATTGAAAATCACCTAGTGAATCACAAATAATTTGCACAGTAGATGATTTTTTGCATGTGAATTTTATTATTTCAGTGTCACAGATGCAGATCAACAACTTTATTTAATTTTTTGCTACAGTTCAAACTGATCATAATATGAAACTGCAAAAATTAATCAGCATTGCAGAGCATGCTTTGTTTACTTATAATTTCTTTTTTTTACTGATCTTAACCTTTTTTGTTGTATATAACCTAACTAGCTGTGCTGTGCTAAACCAGTTATTTGTAAGTTACCCGTGACAAACCATTTTTTGTAGGTTTGTAAAATCTTATACCTTTGGTAGGCAATTCAGAGGCAAAACGACGGATTTGCCCCCACGAATGTCAGTCAGATTAGATTAGATTAGATTAGATTTACTTTCATTCCAATTGATCCGTAGTGAGGAGGTCCTCCAGGATGTGGAACATGTCAGAAAAACAATACATGACAAATATTTACAACTAAAACAAATAAGCTAATGTACCATTCCACAGGTCCCAAGTGGAATGATTGTCATTTTTTAATGAACACTTTATGAAAGAGTCATTTTACAAATACTGATGCACTGAATTTAAAATAAAAGTTTTTATTTATTTATAAGGTAATAAACATGTAATACAACTACTATAATACTTATTTACAATGAACACATTACTGCACTGAAATGGTGCAGAAGTTAGATTGTACTTACACACACACACACACACACACACACACACACACATATTTACAATGAACACATTACTGCACTGAAATTGTGCAGAAGTTGTATTGTACTTATATATATACACAAATCAGTTGGCTTTACTGAGAAATTCATCAATGGAGTAGAAGGAGTTGGCCACCTATAAATCCTTTAGGCTTCTCTTAAACTGAATTTCATTGGTTCTTAAGCTGACAAGTTATTGAAAATGTGTGTTCCTGAATAATGCACACCTTTTTGCACAAGACTAAGTGACTTTAAATCCTTGTGAAGATTATTCTTATTTCTAATATTGATTCCATGAATTGAGCTGTTGGTTTGAAAAAGTGATATATTTTGAATGACAAATTTCATTAAGGAATAAATATATTGGGAAGCAGTAGTTAGTATCCCTAGTTCCCTAAAGAGGCTTCTGCAGGATGTTCTTGAGTTCACACCACATATAACTCTTACTGCACGTTTTTGTGCCCGGAAAACTTTAGTTTGGCTTGATGAAAATCCCATATGACATTATGGAATGAAGGTAAGCACAGTATGCCAGCTTTTTCATTTTTATGTCCCCTATGTCTGACAAAATTCCCATTGCAAACAGAGATTTGTTAAGACGCTTCAGCAGTTCTGTGGTGTGCGGCTCCCAGTTGAATTTATTATCAAGCTATAATCCCAAGAATTTAACACTGTCCACTTCTTCTATCTTCTTGTTATCGTATGTTAGACATATACTCGTGGGACACCCCTTACAAGTTCTGAACTGCATGTAGTGTGTTTTTTCAAAGTTTAGTGACAAAGAATTGGCTAGGAACCAGTGATTAATGTTCACAAATATTTTATTAGCTGATCTTTCTAAGACTACACTTGATTTGCTATTTATTGCAATGTTTGTATCATCGGCAAACAAAACGAACTTGGCATCTGGTAATGTTACTGATGAAAGGTCATTGATATACACAAGAAAAAGTAAGGGCCTCACAATGGAACCTTGTGGGACCCCACATGTAATTAGTTCCCAGTTGGATGATGCCTGATAGCTTGATACATGTCTCTTTCCTAATAACACCCGTTGTTTCCTGCCAGATATAAAAGATTTGAACCATTTTGCAGCATTTCATGTTACACTTACCACTCTTGTATGAATGCCTGAATGGAGCAGTAAATACCATATGCATATGTGGCTTTGCACAATGTATCCATAAAGTGTCTTACTGTTAATATATTTTTCTGTATACTGTCTACAAGATCTACAGAGTGCTTTATTAAATGTCATGAGTGAGTTGTACATTATTTCTGTGGTTTTTTCCAGAAAACCGTCTGAAAATCAAACACAAGCGTAAGTTGAGTCAAATGATGGCAGGGGAGAATCAGCCTTGGCCGCATGAACGTGTGCAAAGGAAAAAACGCAAGTATGATAATGTCAGATCAGTTGGCATCCAGGCTACTGTTGACAACATCACAAAGGAAATGGATCGTTTGAGTATGAGTGTTTAGAGTAATAATTACAAAGTGTTTCAGGATAATGAAAAGCACAATGCAGGTACAAATGTCGATAACAACGAACAGGTGTATGAGAATACATATGCAAAATTAGCAACTTGGTGAGTCCTGTCACTGATCCTGCACTTAACTCTATGCACTTATCTGCAATGTGTGTTATGAGGTCATTGAGTTATGTGATGCAATAGCAAATCATAGGAATATGCACTAATGACTGTACTTTTCTTTCAAAAAGTGTGCAAATTGGATATGATGACTAATAAAAGTGCACTGTCAAGGATCTCTCAAGGAACTTGGATCTTAACTCAAAGAGACGTGTTGCACATTGACACATTTGGTATGCCAAGAGCATTACAGTAGCAACCAGTTGAGTAAAATGCCAAATATGAAACAGAATCAGTATATATATTTATGACTGGGGACGGAAGTTACGTTTATTATAAAGACAGAACAAATTATTGCCAAATACTGATTTTGAGATACGTTCTTTATGTGGCAGACTGTGTTAAAGTTGTGGTTTTGTCAGGTATATGTAAAGAATTTTGACATATCGGAAAAAAACATGCTTTTAAATAGAAAATGTATTAAAGATAGTTCTCTTCATTGAGAATAATTGTGTAAGGAATTACTATGAAGAAACATATTCTTCCCATGTACTTTTCAGTAACTTAAATTTCTCTCTCTCTCTCTCTCTCTCTCTCTCTCTCTCTCTCTCTCTCTCTCTCTCTCTCTCCCTCTCTCTTTGTGGTATATGGTATACGGCAATTCGTAGAAATCTGCACATAAATGCACTGCCTCCCTCATAATGGTAAATGGTTGTGCTATGTGAAATTCACAGCTTTTGTCAGAGGGCTATGAGGTTCATTAATTTAATGTCCAAGCAGTTTCTTGCTAACTTCAGTTATCTCAGCCACGTTATATCCATTCTGTACATGTTTCTGAGGTCAAATTAAATAACGCCCAGTGTCTTCCAATTTATATCACAGTTATCTAGCAGATTTTTGAATGTTTTACGTAATATCCCACAGCTCTATTACGCCTTGTGGAATTTTATTTGTATTTAATGTTGCTCTTGAAGTTAATTATGTTGTCAGAAATATGCTGTTATTCCGTGTCCTGGTGGCTAGCACAAGAAAGTGTCTTTAATACATGTTGTCAAAATACAGATCCTGGAGCAATCTAACTTTATTTGGCGACTGATGACAGTTGAGAGGTTTATGTAGCAAGCACATTGTGTTGGTCTCAGCTTTTTATGCCTATATGTACCTGTGGAACTTTAAACATGAAAATCTGTATTTCTACTATCAAGACAGTCCCAAAGAACAGTTTTGTACAGTAGGGATTAATCAAAAGCTTTTCAGAAGGTGAGAAACTATCTACCAATTAGAAAACTTCTCAGCTATGTGGGAATAACCTGCCACTCATTAACACTGTCATCTCTCTGGTGTGTATACAGACTTCTTGTAATATTTTATACTAATACATTTGAGAAGTTTTGTGAGAATTAATTGAAAAAAGGTTTTTGAAACGATATTCTACACATAGTGTGAGGTATGAATGCTTAACTTAACTGAGTATATCATATGCAAATTGTAACTTCTAAAATGTAATTTGTGGAGGGCGTGAAGAAGAAAGTTGCCTAAGCATAATAATTGGGATTCCTATTGAACAGGGATCTGGGTACTTAATTTTCACAGCTGTATAGAATATATATAATTTAGAAATTTGTAATTCACACATTTCAGTTAACCAGTAAAAATATAAGAAAAAATATTCACATCCAATAGTAGACATATGAAACAGGATTGCTATGTTACTACAGTTTTGACAAATAAGCT
The DNA here is from genome assembly GCF_021461385.2 of Schistocerca piceifrons. Lineage (NCBI taxonomy): Eukaryota > Metazoa > Arthropoda > Insecta > Orthoptera > Acrididae > Schistocerca > Schistocerca piceifrons. The sequence goes on from NC_060149.1 coordinate 647,216,839, forward strand.
TAAAATGGAAACTTATGTTGCAGTGGCAATGGCAGTCAGATTTTGTTTACTGTGGGATTACAGTAATTAGGCGAGAGAGACTTAAAGAAAAAATATTATTGGAAAGTTACTTCTTTAAATTATATTGTTGTAATCCTGTATTTATCATTTGGATGTTGTCAATAATGTTTTACTGATATGGCTATGTAATTTTTGCACTAAAATTCGTCATGATTTCATAAAGCATCAGTTTATTTGTTGTTACATGTGACATGAGAAGTTTTGTGAGAATTAATTGAAAAAAGGTTTTTGAAACCATATTGTACACGAAATGTGAGGTATGTATGTTTAGCTTAACTGAATATATTATTGGCTAATTATAACTACTAAATTATATAAATAATGAAATTTTTATGTAAAAAGGAGTTCCACATGATTGTTTTTCTTGAATCTTCTAAAGAGTAAAAGTATTTTACAACTGATTTGCTATCAGTTTGCTGACAATGTGTAAAATGCATTGTTCTATAATCATCTACACACATAAGGTAATTATTCTTGACATAGCTGTGAAAACAGTTACAGACTTCGCAACTTTGTCCTTAGAGATATTTTTCTTATGAGTTTTTATAGGGATATCTGTCTGTATGTTTCTTATTAATTAAAAGATCCATACCCTAAACCAAATCGCTCCTATGTGATTACATTCTCACTAGTTTATAGGCAGCTAGTAAACAATGACATAACTAAATAATAGTTGAAATACCTATACAACATATGCTCATGGCTTTCACACAGAAAATTAATAAAAATAATTTGTTTATCTTGAGTGACAAAGTTTAGCAGAGTGGGACATTAAAACATATCTGAATGAGAGTATTTTGCACACTTTCCTTTTTTGCATGAAAAAATTAATGTTGGTGATATACTGCTACCATGAACATGGTGTTAGGACTTGCTGGAGTATTAAGTGAAGTTTTTCATACAGAATATATCTTAGATAACAAAAATAGACATTAAAATTTTCATAGATACGTAATATTGTTAATATATCAAACAAAATATCTGCTGCTTCTAGAAAATGTATGCAGGTATATCCCCACATCTGAAGTACATCCTCATGTATGAATACATTCAATAAAATATTCCTTTTTAAATGATGTAACTAATATGAAGAGGCTATACAACTTTGTATACTAGGGTGCTGACAAGGTTGAGTTCAACAGTCAAAATCCCTACATTTTACTAACTGTGAACACAATGTAAATCGGTGACAGAAAGTACTTTCACTAATAAAAATATCCATATGGTGGCATACATCAGAAATGAAGCATATGTTCCTCTAAAAGTAGCTCTAAAATTATAACAACAAATAATTATACCAATATCTATGTTTGAAAAAATGTCAAAACATTATTTCTGGAGCCATTAACCTTTTAAGAGAAAATTTTCGGCCCTTGTTGTTTGGTAATTTTCATCAGCTTAGAGCTGTATATAACTGGGGATAACATATTTTTGAAAATACACAATTGTTTTGGTGGCAAGAAAAGTACCTTTACTGCTTCAGTTTTAGAACAGGAGCAAACTTTAAGTGCACTTGAACAATATCTAATATTATTAATCTTCTAAATTCTTTGTTGAACATCATTTCATGTTTGTCTCAGTCATAGATTTCACATCAGCAGTTTTCTAGTAACTATTGGGTCCTAATATATGCTCACCTCCAAATTTCCTTTTAAGAAACATCTGCGCCAGTAACCTGTTTGAAAGTATGCTTGCCATATGGAAGTATCTTACGTCATTGAGTAGAAACAAAAACATCATTACTGCAATAGAAGACTCCATACTACAAATATCTAAGATATTAGTGAAAACAGCACACATTACACTAGCAAAACGTCTTTTGCAGTGCTTTTAATCAATGACTCAAGAATATAACTCATCAGTAAAGGAGAACGCTCAAATAACATGGTAAGCTCAATTGCTACATCTACAAACATTTGCTCACTTAGTATTGAATAATATTTAAACAGTTTTTAGAAAAAAATACTGAAACACTACCCACTGCAGAAGACTAATCGATAATATACAACTTGAAACAATTGAAGGAAACTAGGAAAACGAAGGCTGTAAAATTTAAAGAGAAAAATAGAAAACACTGTTGTTTTGGCACCAACTAAATATTGTATGAAGATATTTGAGTTCATGTAGAAAGTTAAGAAATTGTGATTAATGACCTAAAGTGTGAGTAAAAATTTTTCCTTTAAATGTACAGGCAACGAATGTGCACAGATAGGTGAATCTGCAACCACTTGCATTTATACCTCAGGCCAAAATTTATTAAACTAATCTGGAAAACATATTTGTTTTTAAGTGAAGCAACAACCATGTACATGTATCAACAACGGTTTTAAGAGTATTTACTGCACCCAAATAATGTCAATTGGCAACAAGTGGCATGGCTGTCAGTCATAAAAAATAAAAAATATTCAACACAAACACTGTTCTCTTCAATTGATAAATATAAAAAGAAATTATTTGTATTTTATGTGATTAAATAGTTGCAGAAAATAAATGTAGTATTATGTACATAAAGCTAACCAATTCTGTATCAGTTAAATCGACTGATATATCGCGGTGAGATGTAATAAGCAATTTACAGTATATTACCTAAAGCGATATACAAGTTCCATTGTAGGCATCAATCTCCTTACATTGGAAAGAGTGTGTCCAACACTGAGAATTAAAAGTATACAGCATTATCAGTTGCAAGCGACTATGGACTTAAACCCAAGTAATCTCTAGATGAAATGAATTTACAGATACTGATGCCTCGAGCGATTAAAATTAATTTGAAATAGGTGGAGATATGGGCCACTGTATTTCATACAATTTAAGATGAACGTTAATGACTACTGTGATGTACTTCTTACACTCTATGTTTACAACTACACCCATTCTCTGCAAACCACTGTAAGTGCACGTCAGACGGTACGTCACATTGTACCAGTTACTAGGGCTTTTTCCTTTTCCGTTCAGGTGTGGAAAATGGGAAGGATTATTGCTTAAATCTATCAGTGAGGCTTCCATTAGTCTAATTTTTTCTTCGCGATCTCTATGGAAGTGATACATGGGGTATTGTAATACGAGGGTAGGAACTTAAATAGTGGCAACTATTTATTCACAATCGATGCAAAAGAGTTACATGTTTACACCTGTTACTGTCCTTCAAATTAGTCACCAGCGCTGTGCAGAACCCGTTGCCAGCGATGTGGAAGACGTAGTATACCGTTAGCAGAGCCTGTTCTGTTGATGGTGCGAATGGAGCGGTCTTAAGTTATGGTGAGTCTCGTGTACGACTGATGTTATCTTAAACATCACCTGCGACAGGCTTTGCGAAGGAAGCGGCGACACTTTCTGCGCAATCCACCCATCATTTTGTACGACAATGCGCGGGCGCATACAGCGCAAGCTGTGGCTGCTCTGTCCTGTCGATGGGACTGGGAAGTACTGTACCATCCATCATACTCTCTGGATTTAAGTTCTTGTCACTTTGGTTTGATGCCGAAGATGAAGGAACCACTTCGTGGCATTCGCTTCAGAACTGTCCCAGAGATTCGACAGGCAGTAGACCGCTCCATTCGTTCCATCAACAGAACAGGCTCTGCTAACGGTATGCTACGTCTTTCACATCGCTGGAAACGGGTTCTACACAACCCTGGTGACTACTTTGAAGGACAGTAACAGGTACAAACAGACAACTCTTTTTTATCGGTTGTGAATAAATAGTTTCCACTATTCAAGTTCCAATCATCGTACACTCTTTGATTCATCACTTAGATTTGGTTCAAGAAAGTTTATACGTAGGTTTCACGTAGTAATTCGCCTCTGTGTTCAAGTGTCTGCCAGTTGAGTCCTTTCAGCAACTTCATGATATTCTCTCATGGGTCGAACAAACTTATGACCATTCGTTGTGCCGTTCTTGGTATAATTCAAATCCCATGTTAATCCTATTTCGCACAGGTCCCACAAACTTGAGAAACACTGTGGGATGGGTGGCACAAGTCGACTTATTACATTTCCCTTGTATTCTACCGGAGAACTGCAGTCGACCATCTGATAGACCTGCACTGAGACTATATCATCATTCCATTTCATACCCATAATTTATGATACAATATAACTACTGCCATCTTTTTCACAAAATTCGTGATAATATTAATTTATAGGATTCATTAAAATGTATGAGATCTGCTTATTGCAAAAAGAATTACACACCTATGGTGGCAACTAAAAAAAATATAAATGCATAATATCCCATAATATCTACTAAAATAGATTGATATTTCCTCCACTCTCGCAAGTTTTTCCGAAGCTTTAATTAAATACTTACTTTACGGTTTTATGTTATTAGTTCCGTTAAGTAATTCCCATCAGCTTTGATGGCTCTGAGCACTATGGGACTTAACTTCTACGGGCATCAGTCCCCTAGAACGTTGAATTACTTAAACCTGACTAACCTAAGGACATCACAAACATCCATGCCCGAGGCAGGATTCGAACCTGCGACCGTAGCGGTCGCGCTGTTTCAGACTGTAGCGCCTAGAACCGCTCGTCCACTCCGGCCGGCTCAGCTTTAATGTCATCCTCAATTTCTCCTTTCTTTATGTCAATCTTTTAATATCTACATACATGCATTCAGTGTCTTCAAAAACCTGCTTGATTATTTTTAAACAGTGACCACTCATAAATTTCCAGATTTCCATCCTTTTTGCAAATAGTTTTGGAAACATGTTTCAGCTGAGTATATTAATTCAGTCTGCTCTCATCCTCAGACTTTTCTAGAAGCAATTGTCCACAGTTTTATCTTCACCTATTCTTGCCAGTACCTCTTCTTATCTTAAGTCTTACGTCCCCGTAATTTTTACGATACTTCAGTAGCCCAACATTTAAATGCTCTAAGGCACTTGTTCAGTGGCTTTCCAAAATTCACATTTGATTGCCATAAAAATCTGCCCTACATGTGTTTAAATTAAGACATAAATTTTTGTTAGAAATTGAACTATTTTGTTAAACAAAGCTCTCTTTGACATCTTCACCCTGTTCTTATTTCTTTTTTGCGTCGCCCATCTTCTATCATCTTTCTTACTAAATAACATAATAATTTTTCTTCTTTGACAGTATGTATACCAGTTCTGAAGCGTATCAAGATGCTATTCACCCTTCTATTACTACTTATCACTCTAGATTTGCTCCTTTTATCCATAATCGAAATTTATTACTGGGTGTGATCTCCATTGCCGACATTTATTTTGAAATATTCTTATTTACTTATAGTAGCAGTAATGTCATCTTCAAGCACAGGGCGCGGTGTAGCCGCGCCGTCTTGGGCGCCTTGCCACGGTTCGCGCAGGTCTCCCCCTACCCCGTTGGAGGTTCGAGTCGACCCTCAGGCATAGATGTGTGTGTTGTTTGTACGTAAGTTAGTTTAAGTTAGATTCAGTAGTGTGTAAGCCTAGGGACAGATGACCTCAGCAGTTTGGTGCCATAGGAAATTACCACAATCAAAAATTTCAGTCACAGGCATCCCCAAGGGGCGGCAAGAGGGGGCACTTGTCACATTTTGGAATCAGAAGTTTTATTTATTAAAGAATTCTCATTCATTTCACCCGACGGTTGTTGGTGACTCTAGTAAACTTTGGATCTAACATTACCGAATTCGAAGAGGAATAGAGTGACTGTGGCTATCACTTGATTTATTTTTTCTCTCGTTTTGCTCTGACAAATTATGACGATAGCTTGATAGACTGATGTTTCGGGATCGTTCTGCTGTGAATAAGCATGCGAATCTTTGCAGAATCGCCCCTAAATAGGCACTTTCCCGAACATTCTTTATCGAGCTGTGAAAAGGAGCCTGTGGAATACTCTGACAAGCGTGTTTTGACGCCAATACCCAACGCAACAAATATGGCTACAATATTCATGTCCGATATTAGTATCTAGAGACCGCAAGGGCGCCTCTTTCGGACTTCCCTTTACTGCTTCGACATTCTGTAACGAACAGCCGAGGTCCCACAACCATCTGTATAGAGATGGGCGTACAAAGACTGCTTTGATTAAGTTCTAGGCTGTTCAAAGTCAATTCTGCTAGCCAGTTTGAGTGTGAATTTCGAAGAGCTGCCACATTCATTTAGTAGTATACTCTCCAAGGGTTACACTCTACCCACAGAACCCGAAAACTGTAGCTGTCAAATCACACCTTGTTGAAACAGTTATGTCAGTCAATATTAAAGAAAGTAATAAGCATGAAACAAATCAAGTGAATCCATTACCGAGATTACATGTGAGAAGACAAAGTTTTATCAGTATCGTAAAAGTTAAATGAGCGCTTTTATAGTTGCGTTTGTAAAGGAACATTACTGTGGAATTTGTAGGTAGTTATTTTTTCTGAAGCTTTCTGACTTTCTTTACATTTCTGATTTCAGTGTCTGCTTACCTGTAACTTTTGAATAACCTTTTTGTGAAAATTTTCAAGACATTTTTCAATAACCATTGGACATCTTCTATTAAATGACATGAGAATATAATTTCATGTCATAGAATCAAAAAATCGGCATTCACATTCACGTTAATATAGAAAAAAGTAGTTTGCCTAGACTATACTGTTGAAATCTCCTACCGTTTGCTTGTCAAAGATATCTACATCAGTAGTACTAAGTGGATAGCTGTTATCGGATTTCGATGCTTCCTGTCGAACTTAGTTCTTGAGACAGGCAAGTTTTCGTACTCTCCATTGTCATTTTAGAATCTTTAGCCCCCTCGAACAAAGTTCTACTGACGTCCCTGTCTATAATCCCCGGTATTAGTATATTTTATCTTTGCTCCTTTATTCTTTGTGAGGAAAATTACTCTAATTTATGCATTCCCTCTTTGGATAGAAATTAAGCATAACTGAATCCTCGTCTTTCTTTTTCTCACATAATTTTCATATGGATGGTAAGTCATTTTTACACACTAATTTTATTTGTAATTTAGAACATGTTATTCCGCCTTACGTTTACAATAGGTCTTTTCTTTCAACTTTCACCATTACACGCTATTCTTCTGTTTATTATTCTAGAGAGCAATTAAAATTTGGGGCCTCAAATTGTTCCTATGATAATTCTCACATTTTCTCAGTTGTAGCTTTTCATTAATGCAAGATAATGCTTTCCTGCATAATTTCACACACTAGTTTAAATTCTTAGGCGTAAAATGAGATCATATTTACGGAACGGATTCTCTGGAGAGTTATAAAAGGTGATAAATGAGATTAATTACAAGGGTTTGAAATACAACAGTTTTCGAAAGTGTAAATAGCAAATTTTATAAAACTAAAGGATAAATGAAACATAACTGGTTCATATCATCAATAATTATAAAACAGTTTATAGATAAGGTGGTTTTTCATGCCTACCCATTACCATTGAGAGGGACATAGCTTGGTCTCTGAGGTGACTGAGACAGGTAGCTCTTTGGTTGAGACACTGGACTATCATTGCAAAGAAGCAGGATCAGATCCTCATCCGTTAATTTAAATTTAATTTTTCTGTTGTTTTGCAAAATCGTCGGAGGCAGATGCTGGAGTGGCTTCTTTGAAAAGGGAATAGCCTAGTTCCTTTCCCATCCTTCTCTGGTCAAAGCTTCTGTTACAGGCCTAATCGACAGGACACGAAGTTCTAACCACGTATTCTGCTATGAAGTGGTTAAAGAGTAACCAGTACATCCAACTCTCCTTTTATACATTTATAATAGCGTAGAAGGTTCTGAGTGGTGGATGAAAGGTAGCTGTTTACCCGACGAACACATTACAGAAATTCTCTGGGAGGTAGGTGCAGTGACCATACTTGCCAGTCCAATACCTGGATATCATCACATTTCTCATACTATCATCATATAGTTACCCATCAGAGCAGTTCAGTTTAAACGGACATTATCGTCTAGACATTAACGTCATGCCTTCAAATAAAAATGACCTGAAAATTGTAAACCCATGCAATAGTGTTTTATTCTAAACTGTAATGGCTTCGTACGTGATATTACACACTCAGTAACTAACTGCCCCAGTCAATCAGTATTTGTTTTCATTCCATAAAAAATGGAAAATACAAAAAAAACTTGTTCATAATTGACTTAGGATGCTGACTAGACTTAAACACAAATCAGTTATCGATAAACAACAAAGATTATTTTGTGTGTTGCCCATAAAAGCGCTTGAAAGATTGTAAGTTCCACGGAAGAAATTGCGATGACAGGAGTCACTGAGTTAATTTAAAATAGGGATAATAAGTCTTACGTTCAGTTATCACTAGCCCATATTCAAGAAGTGTGTCACAGTCAAAGTCTGTTCGATAGTACAGTGAGGGCAACTACTGAGCACCGTTGATGGTCTGAGTTTCACACAAGAATACCAGTCTTGGAGCACCGAGTCTACAAGGAGCCAAATCAGAGGAGGCAAGTTCTCTAGGCGATGGTTGGCTACTCATGGTGTCCTGTAGATCAGGTTGCCGCCGGAACTACGTGGTGCAGATCCTGGTTGTTGCTCTGCTTTGTAACTGTTTGTAGTGGCTCAGCGGACTTAAATGCTGGTGAACAGCAGCATGAAGGGTGATATGTGTTCAGCTCTTCAATGGCATGTGTTTTCTGGAGACAAATTAGTGCTTCCGATCATGACGATGTCTGGGATGCACGTGCCGCTTATCTGAAGGCTGCCAACTCTTAGTTTCTATGCCTGCTGCGAGAGTTCCACTTCATAACAGACCTGCGTATTTTTGCCACGATCCAGTCTGTTATGGTTGATACGCCGTGCCTGCCATACTGTTGTTGTCTGGGTCTACCAAGAGTGTGTCTCCGACAGAGCCGGAGCAGGGGCAACTTGCAGACCATACCCATTATGCGGGTAGCTGTAGTCGCAATCTAAAGCCTTGGACATATCAAATTGTTCAAAAATATTTTGTGTCACCCTTATGACTTACTTGATTTGTGGCGTTTTGATCAGAAACCACTTTCTCAGTACTCTTTGGACCGTAGGCAGTCGCTACGTACAACCACGTGTGTTACGTAGTTGAAGGTAAAGCTACATTCTCAGTGTTGTTCAGCAAAGTGCATCGTGTTTCCAATTGCAAAAAGGACAATCCGGTTTGTGTAGATTGTTCAGTCTGTCAACATGACTCAAAGAGTCAGTGTAAGAATAGACCACGTGTGCATTGTCACATTATTGTAAGAAGGGTTGTCAGCATATCCCGCCTAATTGTCAAATAGTACAGGGACGTCATCCCAACATTAACCGTTATCGTGACGCTAATCTGTAGCTCTGCCTAGCATTTATCGCCTATGATCAGCAATACATGCTTGTGGATACCCCAAGAAGACTACCACAGAATTACGGCCTTGTTTTTTAGGGGTAACTGTGAGACCTGGGTGGAAGCAAATAATACGCAACTGTCTCCACACCATCAATTACACATCTAGATGTCCATAAGTCCATTGTGAACAGTTGTATAGCACCCCACAAACATGATGTGTAAGGAGGTGATCCAGACCACACCTGGAATGAAACCTGTACCATTGGCTTCGAGTTATCATCAACAATGAGAGCATGATTTGTCTGATGGTTGATGATAGTCTTAGACCATCGTACTGTCGTCAACGTACCAATGTGTGCCTGAGGCATACAAAGTCATAAGTTCAGCAGAAAGACTGGTAAGCCACGCTATAGGCCGGTATTATGTACGGATATCGGACACGTCACATTGCTATTGACCATGCTTTGAGGGCTGTGGAACGTCGGGACTAGATCCTGCAACCTATTGTCCAACATTACAGTCAATATTTCGGCGCTGTGTTTTTCTTTCAAGTGAGTGATGTACAGTATACATCACAGTCACTTTGTGTACACTTTTCTCCAGAGGGCATATTCAACGGAATGGAATAGCGAAAGGTACCTTTTCTGCTCACATTAAGCAGTCCGGGCATGCTTTCGACCAGTTAGTACTTGCAGCAGGGGTGGCGGGGGAGCGACGGGCGGTAGTAGCCGTTGCCCCTAATGAGAATTCATTTAGTTTACGAATATGAAAGAGAACTTGTAACCACAGGGCCCAGATTTTGATGACCTAAAATCCCATGAAAATTATTACAAAAAGGACCTGAAAATATAGATAAAATTAGGGAAAATGATATAAAATATAGTGAGTTATAAAGTCAACTAGACTCATGAAAGACTTTGTAGGAGGTTGGAACTGATATTACGAAAAGGATAGTTCATTTAACGTAGCAATACTTTTCTTTAAGAAATCTCATTCTCTGAAGATGTACGAAAACTATTGTACAACCATTTTAGAACCAATGCAGTGTATGGCAGACATTCTCGAAAGCGAGGGATCAAAGAACACTTGCTTGCAGTTAGGAAAAACATCTTTGATGTTTTCCTTTAGTATCAAAGAAAAAATAGATATTCTTCACGCGAACCAGATACTTCACAAGTGGATATTTGGTTTGGTACAATATCGATACAAAATATACACATTTTTTTACAATACCCATACCTGGTAAAAGTTAAAAACAGTAAGTGATGCAACAATGATACTAAATAGATGAACCATCAACTCACAGTGAAGTGCAAAACTTAAGTTCGCAAAAAATTTTTGCAAGACGTGTGATTGCCAAGTAACATAGCTCGATGAAGCTTAGACCACAGTTATAAACAACTGTTACAGTAGTAGCAAAGGTAACTGACGATGAAGTAGCAAAGGTAACTGACTATGAAGGGAATACGCAAAGAGAAGAACAGAAAAGACAATAAGTGAGACATTTTCCATAAGAAGGGTCCATAGGTCTAATCAGAGGATCCTCTAGAACATTCTACCAAGATTTTGTTTCATCACCGCAGTGCTAAATGTCAGGAGAGAGTTTTCCTGATGCGTGTGTACGCAACACCTCTCATTCAGATAAATGTAGCGAGTGCTTATGTGTAGGTCAGCTTACCTGGAGCATCTTCAGCTAGTGCTGTGTTTACATTACAAAGGGACTTGTCTCGAAATTGTGGCACAATAAACAGTTCAGGTTAATGCAGGCTAAGAAGTACCCTACACAGACGTATCAAATGGTTCAAATGGCTCTGAGCACTATGGGACTTAACATCTGTGGTCATCAGTCCCCTAGAACGTAGAACTACTTAAACCTAACTAACCTAAGGACATCACACACATCCATGCCCGAGGCAGGATTCGAACCTGCGACCGTAGCGGTCACGCGGTTCCAGACTGAAGCGCCTAGAACCACATGGCCACACCGGCCGGCGAAACGCTCAACTCCAGACATTACCACTCACTACGGGCAATGCAGTGGCCGGTGGCTTTCACTTAACGACTGACACCAACGGCGTTTGAGAAGAGTTATCAGTGCTAACAGAAAAGCAACACTGCATAAAATAACCACAGAAATCAATGCGGGATGAACGACGAACGTATTCGTTTGGATAGTGATGCAAAATTTGGCGTTAATGGGCTGTGGCAACAGACGACCGACGCAAGTGCCTTTGCTAACAACACGCCATCGCCTGCAGGATCTCTATTGAGCTCGTGACCACATTGGTTGGAACGTAGATGACTGGAAAACCGTGGCTTGGTCAGATGTGCCCAGATTTCTGTTGGTAAGAGCTGATGGTATGGTTTGCGTGTGATGCAGACCCCACGAAACCTTGGATCCAAGTTGTCAACAAGCACTGTGCAAACTGGCAGTGGTTCCATGATGGTGCGAGCTTTCTTTACGTGGAGTGGATTGGGTTCTCTGCTCCAACTAGAATTTTTGTGGATCACAATTCACCATGTCACCCGACCACAGTTGTTCACTATTTGTTTTCAAGAAAATTCTGGACAATTTGAGCGAATTACTTGGCCACCCAGATCGCCCGACATGAATCCAACAGAAAGTTTATGGGACATAATCGATAGGCCAGTTCGTGCAGAAACTCTTACCTCGGCAACACTTTCGCAATTATGGACGCCTATAGCGGCAGGACGACTCAGTATTTCTGCAGGTGACTTCCCACGACTTATTGAGCACACTCCACTTCTACTTGCTGCATTACGCCGGACAAAAGAAAGTCCGACACGAGACATCCGATGAATTTTGTCTCTTCAGTGCATTGTTCTGTTCTCCGATGCATGTATGCATGTTGTGGCCAGAATACGAACTCGACGGTAGTATGATTTTCTTCATAGATAGCAAGAGTGTTTCATGTGGAGGTTACTCGTCTTTTCCCATTTCGTGGAAATTCCTTTTGGTAATGTGGTATGAACTTCGGTCTGGTTAAAGCAAAAGTGCAGGAAAAAGAAACAATTCCTACTGCAAACCTCTATTTGTCAGCAGTGATGATGTGCAGTAGTAGACCATTGCCCTGCAGTCTTGTTATGGACAGAGGCTCAATAAAGCAATGGAAAGAAGATCTTTACAAATATGTCTTCAAGAAACCTATCGCCAAAATTCAGAAGAATTTTGTGCTAAAATAAAGATCACATGATTAAGTACAGGTTCACTATCACATACAGGTCCATATACATCATTCCGACTTCGGAAACGGAAATACAGTAACGGGGTGCTGAAAACCTGAGTCTGTCAAGAGTGGCGTTTAATCCAGTGAAACCAGAAAACCAAAAGGATGTCAGGGATTTATTTAAGTACATCGATGATTAAAGTAGTTCGTGGTTATAGAATATGCTTGAAGTTAATCATCTGTAACCAGACGTTATTTAGAAAACAGATATCCATGCAGGGCAGGAAGAAGAAGAAGAAGAAGAAGAAGAAGAGAAACAAAAGGTCCTTCAGTAACTGGAAACATTACCCGAGAAACTGTCCATCATAATGTATGAACCGATAGAACAGTGGTATTTTATTTGGATAGTTGTACTTTGTTACCAATCAAATTATAGTTATTTTATTTTTGTACCTTTCTGAGTGTTTCCTTATCGTATATACTACTAACAAAAATATTACTATTATGTTTTAATGTGTTCTGGGGGATAAAATTACATTTCATGAAAGAAATGTTTGCTAATTATAATGTGCTGAAATTGATTTATGCGAAAAGGGCCTACATATGTTTATCAGAAATGTTATTTTTCACATTAAAAACATAGGTTAAAATATCTAGAATCACGGGAAGATTTACTTAATAGTAGTACACACCCTATTAAAAAATCCCTCTATATTATAGTAAGGTTGTTATTCAAATATATTAAAAGTAAGTATTTATAATGTGGTATCTCAAAGAACCATTTCGTGTTACGAGCCTCTCTTCTGGAAAATACCTCAATTACACTAAAGACACCACGAATCATGTTGGTTCCCTCGACATTATAAAAAGCGGGACGTAGTTCTTAATAGAGAGAATGATCACCACAGACGGTAATGCATGAACTGCAACGTGCTCCCTTGCTGGCCACAAGATTGATATGGAGTTACTGTAGTAGGACGTTCCATTCCTCCAGCAGCGAGTTTGACCATTTTTGCTGGATGACGATTGGTGAATGAATGTGGACGCACTGAAATCAGGACCGGCTTGGGAGGGGGGGGGGGGGGTGTTAACGAGAGAAAATACTCTGGGTCCATGTCAAGCTAATCAGAACTCAAAAGCAAGTTTTAAGATCTGCGCCTATGACTTTGAACAAAAGGCCTGAGCTCCAGAGGCCATCACTGAACATGCGGGATTGTTTTTAATAAAACCTGTATATGTATAACAAGTGCTTAAATTATTGCAAAATATTACCGTTTTACATGTAAGGACCGCCCGATACATCAGACACCGAAGACCAAAAAATATTATCATTACTTAAGTACAACTGTTATAACATTCATGAAAGTACATTAATTGTCATCAATTATACGTAAATTTTAATGGAAGTATAAGACAAATATTTTAATGAAAATAAGCATAATGTTTTTTATCCAATAAGCATAGGTATTTCTAACCATATCGAACATATCTTATGTTACATACTAAGTACTAGTTATGAAGGAATTTAAAACTTCACACTCCTCATCAAGTTCCGGTTTCTCATACTGACTAAACTGCGGCGCTCTTTTAGCCAAGTTGAAAACTTTTTTGACTAATTTAATGTGATAATAATGTAAATATTCAAAGCATATTCGTTAGTAATACGATTAAGTGTCTTGAAACGATTTTTGTGATGGATACATTTAACTTTACCCTCCAGATAAAAGTGGTAAATACACAAAAAGTTTAATTAATTGATATCAACAACTTTTATATTAACCCTTTTTTCTGTTCGTCATTGTAAAACTTTGTTCCCTTGTAGAACATTAGGACGACATTTTGGAGAAAAAAAATGGTTCAAATGGCTCTGAGCACTATGGGACTCAACTGCTGAGGTCATTAGTCCCCTAGAACTTAGAACTAGTTAAACCTAACTAACCTAAGGACATCACAAACATCCATGCCCGAGGCAGGATTCGAACCTGCGACCGTAGCGGTCTTGCGGTTCCAGACTGCAGCGCCTTTAACCGCACGGCCACTTCGGCCGGCCTTTTGGAGAAAACTATTTACGTTTAGGCAATTTTAAAACGGTTTACTCTTCCACTTTTGTTTACTTGAGAAGGCAGCCAGCCAGCTGACCTACAGTCAGTCAACTTCTACGATGACATATAGTAAATGTGCACTATCGAAAGCAAATTTTGAGAAGCCGAAATTACAGCACAGAATTCGCCGAATTCATGTGAGTGTAGACATGCAAAAGTTTGATTAGTTGTATTTTTTTGTACTGTATCTTGACATTATTCGTAAGTAATGCTCAGAAGCCCATCAAGCTGAACAGTCTGCTGCACTCTCTCCCTTATCTTGTGGTTGTGTAGAACGTTATGTTTTTTTTTTTATCGTTGCATCACACATGTCTAAGAGATTTTTACGATGGAAACAAATTACCTGAGTGGTTATCAGAAGCCAAAGTGTGAGACCGAAAGAGGCAATTCTGCTGGGAAGGGACAGAAATTGTTACTCCTTGTACCACTCGCTAAACCAGAAGTGTCAGGGCTGTCAGAAAGACGTGGAGCTGACGCTGAGGCTTTCATAAATGATTGTGATTTGGAACAGGATTCCCGGAGATACAGCGTTAGACAGTTCCACTTATTACTGATTAAGGTTCTCGTGGTGTAAGTGTTTAAGAACGACCCACTATTGCAAATATTAGTGCCATTTCTCAACATTATGCAGATGTTGATCCACAAGAAAAACGTAGTTTATCAGTACATGTAGCATCGGCGGTGCAGAGATTAGAGGACGTAGATCAAGAGAGAGACGACAGTAAGGGTGGCATGCAGAAAAGTGAAAGTGATCGTAGTAGAATAAGTTATAGTGACAGTGACGAAATAGCTCCAGAAACTTAATATTTCTTAATGGCTATATCGACAGGGAATGAGAAGTTTTTACTTTTTGATTTCGGTCTGTGAAGTGAAAAAAAAAACTTTAGCAGTTTAGAGGTGGAGGAAGCTATTAGACGATAACCTGATCAAACATCGAAAAGACTGCCGTGGCACCGAAAAAGTGATCAAACATTCCCTTAAAATGTGTTTGGCATATCTTAAAAAATGGGGGAATTTGGAGCAAAGAAAAGCAAGTATTTTACTGTTTTGCCAGCCAATTATTTTCGCGAAGCACGGACATTTCTAATTTGCCTCTAGGCTATGGCTGGGGATTATCAAGAGGCTGGAAAAAGCTAAAACAAAAAGTAACGAAAGTTGAAAGCAGCGCTGAACATAAATCATCGTACTGACAATGGTGCAAATTGCAAAACGCACCAAATTATAGTTCAGTCTCAGAAAATCTTTTAGTCTAAAACATTGTGGGAGATGTGATTGGACTGAAGTATTGAATCGTGTAATAGAAGCGATTCTTTTTCTCGAGGAAAGAGAGGTGATAGTCACTTAGCCGGAGATCGTCGAAATGGCAGTTGTTTGAGTGTCTTAGAGCCTTGGCGAGGTTTGATCCAGTTTGAAAGAGTATTTAAAAAAAACTGAGGAGTCGCAACTAGGAGGAAAACACGTGGTTCAGCATTTATCTGAACTTATTTATTGAAATGGCTGGAGACATTATTCGCCAAACTATTTTAACGGAGGTGAAACGTAATAAATACGTTTGCGTAACGGTAGATGTGACTTCCGATGAAGCCCAAACAGAGTTAAATGATTTATACTGCACTACTTGCCCTCGATGAAGAAAATCAACACTGACTTACCAGTACAGAATTAGAAAGCATTTTCTCGACTTTGTTTACTGTGATCAGAAAACTTGTCAATCAGTCGCTAAAACAATTTGC
Source organism: Schistocerca piceifrons (assembly GCF_021461385.2). Taxonomy (NCBI): domain Eukaryota; kingdom Metazoa; phylum Arthropoda; class Insecta; order Orthoptera; family Acrididae; genus Schistocerca; species Schistocerca piceifrons. The sequence goes on from NC_060149.1 coordinate 647,233,182, forward strand.
GATGATCTGAACTGGAATACCACCTGACTTGGATATAACGATTCACGACACGGAGAAACGGAAAGGCTAAAGAAAACGATTGGAGATGAAAAATTAGTAGAAGATTTAAATCTGAGTGCAAGGAAAAGTTATAAACTAAATATTTTCAATGTTATTCTAGATAGAATTATAGGAAACTTAACTATAAGTTATGCTGCCATACACAATAATGATGTACACATTTGGTTTCTTGTGGAACTATATAGACCTAGACTGTTCTACACTATCAGATTGACTAGAAAACACGATATCTTTATGCAGGGCAGACATTAATCAGCAGCATTTGAAAAAAGGAATTTTGCAATTAAGAAAGACTCATCAGTTAATTTTGGAGCTGAGACACTTCTCCCTCTGCGCTTTATCAATGCTCTTTATAAATGCAATTTTAATAAAGTATTTCGAAATCGAAATATAATGGTAGCCTTGTAGATTTTCTGTACTTTGCCTGTTGCCGTTGCACAAGCAGAGTGGTCATTAAGCACTGTTGTAAGAGTTAAGTATTGTTGGAGAACTAGAATGGGACAAGAGTGACTTGTTACGTTAGCTATGATAGCAACAGAGTCAGAGTTAGCCCATTCATGATGCTATACCCGGATTGTAAGAGTTCGCATCTCAAAAAGATAGAAAGAAAGTACAACTTTTAAAGTATTAAATTCGTGTACACTGCGAGCGTAAAAAGAGTTTCTTGAAAAAAGGCGTTGTCTGATTTTTTGCATTAAATTTTTTGGACTCCATCCAAAAAAACCAAAGTTTAAAATAAAAAATTTGGGGAGGAGCTTAAGAACGCATACCCGGGACCCACAAATCCTAAAGCCAGCCTTAGCTGGAATATGTCTCCCCTACGCATCCCACAACCATTCAGTGGGATTTAAGTTCATGCAGACCAGTCCATTGGCCGAATATCCTCCGTTCCAGGATCTCCTCCACCTGCACTCATCGATGTGGTCGGGCATTGTCAGTATAAAAGTGAAGTCAGGGCCGTATGCATCACTGAATGTCCAGCAATTTTCCTAGGTGCATTACGTGTTCCAACCTGTCGCCATATGAGGGTACATACGGCACTGTCGAATATAATCATTTTGGTAGTCTAGGTGTTATGATAAGGGAGGCATAATTTGCAAAGGCGTACTGACCTCGAAATCCATGAACACTGTACAATTACCACTCGACTTTATTCTAACACTGTACTCCTTCCACAGGTGCGCATTTCAGCGGTGCACGGGGCCCAGACTTCATTTTTATGGATGACAATGCGTGACAGCATTTAATGGCGCAGATGGAGGAACTCTTGGAACGAAAGGATATTCGGTGAACGGAGCTGACTACGTCTTCCTCCGGCTTGTATCTCCTAGAGCAAGTATGGGATGCGTTGGGGAGACGTATTGCAGAACGTCCACATAGACCGACGACCATCCAGCAGTTGTCAACGGCACTGGTAGAGGAATGGAACGACCTACCACAAGAACTCCTTACCAGGCTGTTGGCCACGGACCTTGACGATGGTGCGGAGACTTACGTGCGTCAGCGAAACAGATAGCAACCACAACGGAGGGGCATCCGTTTAGAGGCCAGACAAACGTGTGGTTCCTGAAGAGGGGCAATACTGTTATCGGTAGTTTCAGGGATAACGGTCTGTATGACTGACTAATCTGGTCTTGTAACGTCAACCAAAGCGGCCTTGCTCTGTTGGCAGTGCGAACGGCTAAAAGCAAGGGGAAACTACAGCCGTAATTCTTCACGAGGACATTCAGCTCTAGTGTATGGTTAAATGATGATGGCATTCTCTTGGATAAAATAATCCGGAGATAAATTGTTCCCCCATTTGGATCTCCGGGCGGAGACTACTCGGGAGGACGTCGTTATCAGGAGAAACAAAACTGGCGTTCTACGGATCGGAGCGTGGAATGTCAAATCGCTTAATCGGACAGGTACATTAGAAAATTTAAAAAGAGATATGGGTGGGTTAAAGTTAGATATAGTGGTAATTAATGAAGTTAGATGGAAGGATAAACAGGACTTCTGGTCAGGTGAATACAGGGTTAGAAATACAAAACCAAATAGGGGTCATGCAGGAGCAGGTTTAATAATGAATAAAAAATAGGAACATGGATAGGCTACTTGAAGCAGCACAATGAACGCATTATTCTACCCAAGATAGACACGAAGCCCACACCCACCACAGTACTGCAAGTTTATATGCCAACTAGCTCCGCAGATAAAATAAAAGAAATAATTCAGGTAGTTAAGGGAGATGAAAATTTAATAGTGATGGGGGACTGGAATTCGACAGCAGGAAATGCAAGAGAAGGAAAAATTGTAGGTGAGTATGACTAGGGAAAGGAATCAAAGAGGAAGCCGCCTGGTATAATTATGCACAGAGCATAATCATAGCTAACACTCGGTTTAAAAATCATGAAAGAAGGCTGTATATGTGGAAGAGACATGGAGACACCGGAAGGTTTCGGATTGATTATATAATGGTAAGACAGATTCGTCGAATTCAGATTTTAAACTGTAAGACATTTCCAATGCTAAATGTGCACTCTGGCCATTATTTATTAGTTATGAAATGTAGATTAAAACTGAAGAAACTGCAAAAAGGTAGGAATTTAAGGAGATGTGACATGGGAAAATTGAAAAAACCAGAGGTTGCAGATAGTTTCAGGGGGAGAATTAGAGGACTATTGACAGGAACTGCAGAAAGGAATATAGTACAAGAAGGATAGGTAGCTTTGAGAGACGAAGTAGTGAAGGCAGTAGAGGATCAAGTAGGTAAAAACGTGAGGGCTAGTTGAAATCCTTGGGTAACACAAGAGATATTGAATTTAACTGGTGGAAGGAGAAAATATAAAAATGCAATAAATCAAACAGGCGAAAGGGATTACAAAAGTCTAAGAAATAAGATTGACAGGAAGTGCAAAATGGCTAAGAAGAAATGGCTAGAGGACAAATGTGAGGATTCAGAAGCGTATATCACTAGTGGTAACATAAATGCCACCTACGGGAAAAATTAAAGAAACCTTTGAAGAAAAGAAAACAACCAGTATGAATGTCAAGAGCTCAGATGCAAAACCAGTCCTAAGCAAAGAAGGAAAAGCAAAAAGGTGGAAGGGGTATATAAAGGGTCTATACAAGGGAGATGTACTTGAGGGAAATATGATGGAAATGGAAGAGGACGTTGATGAAGATGAGATGGAAGAGACGATGCTTCGTGAACAATTTGACAGAGCACTGGAGGACCTAAGTCAAAGAAAGGCCCCAGAGATAACGACAATCTGTTAGAACTACTGATAGCCTTGGGAGTGCTGGACATGAGAAAACTCGTTAATTCCCATAGTGCTCAGAGCCATTTGAACCATTTCAATAAATGGACATTAAAAACGAATGTGTAAAAATGGAGTAAAACTTTAAAAATGACATCACTCTGAAAAATTAATTACAGTACGATACGTGACGAAAAATGCAAAACTAAATTTACGTTTCACCAGTCAGCATATTTAGGATTTTATGGCTTGTGAGCAACGTGTAACTCATGTAGAAAGAAAGATTACATGTAATAAACTCCAGGCATTATTAATAAACGTTAACAAACCGAAATGAAGTTATTATGGAATGAGTGATGAAGCCACTACATGTGAAACGTTGATAAATCGAAATGAAGTTGCCTATGGAATGAGTGATGAAACCACTACACAAGTGCTAGGTCTCAGTAGGAAGGACACCCATGACGAGAGTTCCGTTCCTATGGAACGAAAGTCACTCCCACCGTTCCATCTCACGAGGTTCGCACATCTTCATAAACCTCAAATGGCAGTTGTCAGTTGGAATTTGCTTCAACAGTGCACGCCAAAGAATTGCATTAATTATCCAGACATAAATCGATATGGGATGACGGTAATTGATCTGCGCCCAATGATTATCGAGATAATGACGGCTTCGATGTGATAGGTCGAAATGATAATGCCTTGAAAATCAGTGGTCTCACCTCCTTAGCATCGTTCGTGACTTTGTTCCTATCCCATATCCGAAGGTTCCAGATGTTTCAGTTTCGGGATGTACTACAGGAAAGATAAATACTTGTTGCCAGGGTCTCGTATCTTTGGAGGAAACGAGGTACGCCTGCTTCACAGGCTGCTCAGCGACCCTTATGAACTATGGGCGTGTAACGTTCGTCTCGAGACTGGGTTCTGTAGCGCTCACTGTTCCTGTATCTTGCATGAAGCAGCTCAGGCTCACTCGGGACACGTGTACTCAGAAATGGGAAAATTTCACTTGAAACAATCATTCCCAATTGCTACACAAGATAATTGTAGAGCACTATTTTTATGCGCATTCCACAGCAATGGAAGTAAATTCGACCAACATTAAGGCGTGTATTATAATGTCCTGTTATTTTCCGAACTGTTAATTTAAATTAAATTGTATTCATTGCATGTGCACTGAATATTATGAATAATATTGTATTAAAATTTGTTTTCATTTGCTCAGATCATTTGTTGTGTACATAGTTCAGCGTAGTCAGTGTGTACACAACTTTCCCACTAGAGCGCGCCCCGCTAAGCACAACAGCGCAGGCGCAGTGCTCGTACGTCTCCGCACTACGAGATGGCGCTGCCTAAGAGATGGACCAAATTCTACTTCCGCCGATCCGCGTATTAATATGTAACGCAGCCAATGAGATTGCTGCTAACGTAGAACCTTTTCTCCTTGCAGATCACACTCGCGCAGTGATACCTGAATGCTCGAGGTATTATAACGAGTGTACAGACCTCCGATTAGTCAGTCTGCGTTAGTCTCCATTTGTCTGCAATAGTCTGTACCAGTCTATAGTTAAGTTTCAGTCTTTGCCTAATAAGATTATCGTATTCCTGTACATAGCCATGAAGAAAAATGTATAGACACTTTGTCAAGTATAAGAGATATGTGAGAATAAGATTAACGTACCAAGACCAAAGGAACTTCAGATTGTCAATTGTAAACAGCATCCAGAATCAAGTTTAGTAATTTCTATGCTTTTTATTATTTTAATAAATGTGTGTGAAAATTAATCAAGCTCTGTTTAAAGTTGGTCACCGTCAGTCTGCTACTCTAAGTGTGCAAGTGGCATTTCTATCGTCTGGCCTAACGGCAGAAGATAAACACGGCACTATAAGACCACGAGACATATTGCTGACACTCGCCTACTTCGTTAGAGCGACAAGTCCAATAATCTGATGGTGTGTGTATCGAAGGTCTTACAGTACGCACACCACACCATTTTTAACGGCAGAAAAAATTTATAGAGGGAACAGAACTCATGATTGGACCACCAGAAAATAACGTAAATAACGAAAACACTTAAAATATTGGATTGTAGACAGGTTTTACTATATAGAGAGTGTGTAATAGGTATAAGTGGAGGTATTTTTTATATAACGTACCTCAATACACATTAGTGTGTTGGTTATTTTTTCTCTGCATAGAACAGCCTTCCTATAAACACGCCACAAACTTTATGACTGGATATTTTATGCATGGCCGTAACTGCAGCACTAAGTGTGCTAATGCCTGTCGGTGTGGACTAACCGTTTTGCGTCCACCCCTTCACACTTCAAAACCTGACCTGCTGCCCAGGGAAAATAAGTATTAATGGCTTGCTCTTGCCACATTTACCTGCAGATGCTAATCAGTCTAGCCAATGGCCTTGCGGCAGTGGTAACAGCCGTTCCCGTAAGATCACCGAAGTTAAGTGCTGTCGGGCTGGTCTAGCACTTGGATGGGTGACCATCTGGTGTGCCGAGCGCTGTTGGCAGTCGGGGTACACTCAGCCCTTGTGAGGCAAACTGAGGAGCTACTTGATTGAGATGTAGCGACTAGGGTCTCGTAAACTGACATACTGCTGGGAGAGCTGTGTGCTGACCACATACCCTTCCATATCCGCGTCCAGTGACGCCTGTGGGCTGAGCATGACACAGCGGCTGGTCGGTACCGTTGGACCTTCCAAGGCCTGTCCGGACGAAGTTTGGTTTAGTTCAGTTTATCTAACCAATCTGAAAACATATGACTGTAATAGCAATAATTATTAGTGTGCAAAGGACGCAAATATTGATGTAATGTTGTTCAGTACACCATTCTCAGTCACCAATAGAAATATTCGCACTTGTACCCGTTAGACTATATATATAAAATTATTGAAATACATGTAAATATTTTGCCCCTAAAGACATGAAAACCTGCAGGCGTCTCTAATTCTGTCACGGGCGGGCAACTGGCGATCCACGGGGCGAATCTGGACAGTGAGTGGGTTCAGTTCGGTCGACGGAAGAATTTCGTGGATGAGAAAGCGAGGCATTCGCATTGTACTCCAATGGGATGCATTTTCGGACATTCACCATTTTCTTGTTCACATTTTTCAGGTTTGCCTCCTGTATAATACGTACAAGTGATTTAGCCTTTTCGACTTTTTAAAATGAACAAACAAATGATGGCTTCATTTATTTATCGTTATAAAAACAACCCATGCCTATGCGATCAGCCATCGTAAGTATTTTTGGATGAATAATCAAAAATGTTTGCTAATAGTGTTTACGGAAATCAACACATGACCAACCTGTGGCCAAAAATCTCAGAGTTACTCCTAATTGCTCGTCGACTGGGTTGCCTGTCTCATTGCAGCTTTGGTTTTGTATTCTTTTTCATATTATCGATAGTAAATTATTTTTGTCCATTGTGGACGTATTCGATCACTGCAGCTGTTGAAACTGAAGGTAATTTATAATGAAAAATGGGCAAACAATTGCTTTTACAGGCGTTTGCCTTTCCATTGTGATATTTCAAGATGCCTGGCAACCCACCTTCAGATTTTTTAGTATAATTTCGTCTCACGAGCATTGTTTGGAACGGATGTTTTTAAGTAGTACTGCAAGATGTAGTACATAAAACAATGTTCACAACACATAAATAAAAAAGATGGGTTGAACTTAAAAAAATAATGTACTCTAAAAATGCGTGTTTTGGGGCGTAATGTGTTGGAGAGCAATGTCGGGAGAGAGCTGCTATTCATATCAGTGCATTAGCCCAAAACCGTTAACATCACGTACTATTGTTTTGACTTTTCAACGCCACGGGTGCTACAGAGGTGTGATTATAAAGTAACGATGCTATTGCCATAAAACTTTTATTTCAACAACATATATATTAAGCTATTGTCATTATCTGTACACTTCCCTCCTCTATGGCTACAACTCTACTTGCAGATTTTCCATTGATGGAAACGGTGTTGGAGTTGTTCCTCTGTGAGCTCCTTGATGGCGAGTGACTCTATTTCACTGCTTCAACGGACTGAAATCTTATTTTTTTAATGCAGGTTTGTCCTTGGGGAATAGATAAAGTCACATTTTTCTAGGTCAGGTGATTAAGGTGGGTGGCCGAACACTAGGATGCTGTAATTCGATAGAAATCTTTTACAAGACAGTGCGGTATGAACCGGTACGTTGTCTTGAGCAGAGCCAGTGACTTGCTCTTCAACAATTCGGTATTTTCTCACGGTGTTGAACAAGAATCTCAAAGTAGTAATTTTGATTAACAGCTTGATCTTCAAGAACCCAATGAATACCAAGAAAACAATCATCATCGCTTTGAATATTGATATACTCATTCGAGATTTTTTCGCTCTGATAAATAGTCTTCGGCATACACTTCTTTTAGTAACAGATGGGTTTCAATAGCAGCTTTTTCAAGTTTCGTGTGAAATTTATGAAATTTAACAATTTGTTGCTCTATTATTACACTTATAATTTTTCCGACAAAACAAAATAATAGCTCTTACATAAACGAGCGCCACGGCCACACTGATTCGTCTACAGACACCAGGGATGCCGCATTAGACTGAGAAGGCTTCACGCATCGTTCGTCTTTGGTGCATCCGTATTTACTCTGTGAAAGCATCTATCCCGTTATTTTATAGCTACACCTCGTAATATTGTTGTTATGTGCTAGGAGACGGCTGTCGCATTACACGACGAGATCGCCCGCGCGCTTAAGTGAGTTTACGAATCAGGCCCACAAGTCACCCAAGTTGCTCATGCATATTGTATATGTTTTCACTTACGAACCATTTTCTCCAGCAGCTTGACAACCCTCTGATGGGGCACTAGCTGAAATGCTGCACCATCACACACGCAGATGTTGGAGTTCGTGCTATGAGCGCAAGCACAGCAGAAACTCATACCCATAATATTGGATCAGGAAACGCAGCCGGCGGAAGCACCTCAACGGCGGCGGGGTATCTGAGCAGCTGTCGATGTTTCATCAACCTGCCGAGCTGCAGTTAAGTGCTTCCACAATATTGCTCTTCGGCAATACTTATCATATAACTGACCATGGATCGAAACGTGTGAATGGAGGCTTAGCACCGCATAGTGACTTTGACGTAATAATTGAAATTGAGAATGTTCAACGTGGCGTTAAAGGGCAATTTCCTCTAGTGGAATGGGACTCTATAAGTAGCATGATAGTGTACATCGATGCATTTATGACGACCAAGTACGACCAGTCTCATACTTGTCTACACACACACACACACACACACACACACACACACACACACACATATGATCGTGATCATCTAATTTATCAAGCTGTGTGGAGTGTAGCACTCAACCCAACATCTGGATGCTCCTCTGTTTATATGTCATTCTAGTGTTATGAACTTACGCGTCTTAGAAAGTGCATTACCGACTGCTATAGACAAGCTTATCCTCTTGCACCCATACGTCAAATTCCCAGCCTATGACTTCGTAAGCTAAGTGAGCACCGTTTACATGTGGAGGATTTATAGACTCATGCACTACTGGAGTGTGCTACTATTGATTGCCCCATAAGTATAAAATTCACAGAAGCAGAATTTACAGAAGGAACACCTGTATATTTTGTTCCTGCTATTGGTTTTAATGTGATGTAGAGAGAATTTAGGGTGTACAGAGAACAAACATTCACGAAATATTGCAGAAGAGAATGAATTTAATTATTATGATGATCGGAAGGGACATCAGCTCGGCAGTTAATGGTATGTGATTACAGAGAATACCCATCAGACCATTTCAGAGGACGTTCTTGCGAAGAATTTCGATGCATGTTGTACTTACGTACGCAGTATGTATGGTGCATCGTTACCACCTGACATAAATAAAGAATTACATGTATATTTATACATATATGCATAATATACAGTGTTAGTTAAAATAAGAAAATAAAATAAACGTGTGTTCTCTGGGTACAGTATATTATTTAAACTGCTGCTGTGCACCAATTGTATCAGGAACATCTTTTTTCCGTTACTAGTCGGTGTTAAAAAAAATATATATATATATATGTCAATTAGAGTAGTCTGGTACTCCAACGTATGGCCACCTCCTATTGATATTTACAATTTTTTACATTTTTGGTTGATTTTCTCATAATATTCCACCTATACCCACTTTTAAAGAGGATGTATGTAAATACTACACTTTAAATATGTAACAATTACCACAGGGCGAAAGGTTAACATATACAATGATACCTCACATTACACAACTAGCACATTTATTTTTAACAAACACAGAGATATTCCATGTTAAACAGTTAACAGACTGCAACTAATATACTCTTGTCACGTGTCAAAGTTTATGAGGAACTCATCCCTCTATTATTAGTGGGATAAAAACAATGGCGTGACTGCAAAATTGCTTTAACAGACGAGTGTCTTACGTTGAAAAAACACGCTAGACTGCGCTGTTAACAATTTCCTTCATCTGTGTTATTACCAACACTTGTAGATTTGGATTGGAAACCACTTTATTTAAAACAAAGAAAACCTATATTCCATTATCTGTTCCACCATACGTGCACACGCTGGCGGTAAACACAGTACAGCGGTGGTCGTGCTGCTACACTGGTTCTGAAGTGCAAATGAGATGATTAGAAGCATCCTACACCTCTGATCTATAATGATGTGACTGACAAGGAGAACTTCCCGTATCTTTGTTGCACACCGGCACAAGTACCTGATATGGGTAAAGATCGTGAGCATCCCACTCACACAATGGAGAGAGAGCGAGTGGGAAAAAGAACGTCCTCCATCTCTGTTACACAGGGCACCAACTGCCAAAATTTCAACCGCATACGATAGATATCAGCCAAAAGGAAGTGGCCAACAGAGCCACCTCGATCATGAGACTCTTGGGTCGAGCCTCGATAATCTGCAACTTCCCTGTACATAGGCTGTAGTAAGAGAATATTTCCAGAACTGAGTCGTTATTAAATTCATCACACCACACACAAGCCATCACCCATCTGTATACTATTCCTTCGTTATTCTGTTAAACTCATTCCACATCTGAAAAACTGTTGAGATCCTATGGCTTCAGCATGGTGTTGACACTGGATGTAACATGTTAGGCATAGACAGGGGAAGAAAAAAATCCAGCACTGATCTCCTACACTACTCCAGAAAACAATAGTTTCTGTAAAAGAAAAAAAAAACTAGGACTAACTGACCTAAAAATGTGGAAGCAATTGTGCTAAGAGAAATGCAAAATCATCCATGATACATGTATTTCCTAAAGCATTACTACCATGTACCGATCACCATGCACTGTACAGTTTGGTATTTGTTTGGATGCAGAATATTCGCAGATGATACGGTTGTCTAGAAGAAGGCAGTGAATCGTGAGAATACCAGTGGAGGATCGGTGTTTATTGGTGTAGCTGAGATGAACGTAAATAAACGTAACTATTGCACCTAAATAGGTCTAAAAATGCTCTACAGTACCATTAAATTACTGCTTAAATATTAATTACCATAAAATACCTACGAATAAGCATCTGGAGCGAGCTAAATATTTATATGTGGTGTGAACCCTTTTTATTAATCTTAAGGGAATTTATCTAATTATCCACAAAAGAAATTAGCTACAAAAACAATATTAGACTGCCTTTTTTACGCAACTTGGATTAATAAAAGAGTTGAGTGTTTTCCCATAGGATTGCAAGAATATTGTGGGACAGTCAACAATCTCCTGTAGTAGATACTAGGAGAGTCGTCGTGCATCGTGGAGAGCTATTTTACTGTTGTGGGCCGTATATTACTTCCTCACACACATGTCCTGCAAAATGACTACATCGATGGATTACGGATGTTTACCAGCTGCTATTCTTTCCACATTAATGGGCAGCACCCCGCTATGAAGAGAAATGATCCCCAGATCATCAGCGCTGATTGTTCCGTCGTATGGCGTGCGACAATAAGGTAGATATCCCACCGTTGTTCAGGGTGTCTCCAGATACGTCTCTGGCCTGAAAGCTCATTGACTGGAGTAGAACTGTATTCAGTGATGAGTCCATAATCGAAATGAGCCCCGATGACTAGGAAAGATGTCCCTGGAGAGGTCACCGACAGTGGTGGGATACCAACCTAACTGTCGCCCACCATAAGGTCCGACAGCTAGAAGTGATGGTCAGGGGTGCCACTTATTTTGATAGGAGGACATCCTTACAGCACAGCGGTACGTCGACGATATTCTACAGCCGTTTTGTTGCCCTCCATGGCAAGTCATCGAGGTTTTACATTTCAGCAACATAATACGCGCCCGCACATAGCGAGAGATTCTACTTCTTGTATCCGTGCTTGCAAAACCCTGTCTTGGCCAGCATAGTCGGCGGATCTGTCCCTATATGAGAATGTTTGGAGCAACCCAAAATTTTGACGATCTAACTAGCCAGTTCCGCAGAATGTGACACGATATCCCTCAGGAGGACATCCAACAACGTGTGTGTGTGTGTGTGTGTGTGTGTGTGTGTGTGTGTGTGTGCGCGCGCTTGTGTGTGTTACAGTGAAGATATAAATCATCGTTGCACCTACTTTAACTTCATGCAAGCCATATATGCACGAAGTCCATAATTGTCAAACAAATCTTTCAACACGTTGACTGCGGCAGGCATGGTGATGAATGTTTCACCTCCAGACTAGGTCAGACCCGCAGAGCCGGGCAAGCGTCACGCGTGAGGTTCCGCTGGGGCCGCCGGTAGCCCTCTGGCAGTCAACGCGTGAAGCATGTAGTCGTTTAACAGGCGCTGTATGAACATTATTAGCTTTAGTGTAGACTCTTTCTCACCTACGGAAACTCGAAATCATTCAGACTCAATGCACGTCCGTATGTATATGCCGATAATTTCAATTTGAAACACAACCGGCGTCTATCTAACACTTTGCGAAAATAGATAGTATCTACTTTATTCATAACTGTAATTTTCAGCAACTGTAGTATATATTTAAGAATAAAATTCAGTAGTCAGCTGCAAATATATTTTGATTTTGCTTACCGACATCTATAAATTGATTTGTCATCTTCAGAAGACTACAAAATTAGAGATATTATAAATCTATAGACATGGCTATACAATCATGCAAGCTATAAGAAGAAGCTAACAGAAAATTACTTAGAATTGGTTTAGTAGCTGCCATTACGTTCTTCATTGACAATTAATGCAATGATAGGTCCAATGATGAACATATTATTTGTGATTATTGTAAACACGTATAGACAGATTAATAATTTACAGTAAATGTAAACTGAAAATTTATAGTAATTGTAAATTATCAGTCCGTTAATCTGTGTTTACAATAATGGCAAACAATAAGTAAATTTTTCGATGTATCATGGCATTATGCTTCTATGAAGCAGATATTGATATCTGCTAAACCAATACAAAGTAAGTCTCTGTAATATACTTCTTATAATTTACATAAATACATAGTCAAGGTCGAAAGATTTAAATATTCCTGATCGTATACGCTTCTGAAGCTGATAAATTAATCTGTCAAAACTGGTAAAGCAAAATAAAAATATACTTACAGCCGACTACTTAATTTTATTCTGAAGTGAATAGTAACGCTAACAAAGCATGAAATATCAAAAATATTCGTTACTTTTCCTGGAAAGATAACTGAATACTGCATACACTTGAGAGAACTAATGGTTCAACTTTGTAAGTATACCTCTTCCTAAGCCATGTCAATCTTCCTTGAGCAACTGGAATCAAGTACCTAGTCGCTCGCGTGGCAAGGGCCCAAGTTTTCCTCTCTCGGCTGCTCTGACTTCAGTAACGACTCGAGCCGACTTCAGATTTCAGCAGTCTAATTGGACAGTCCTTCTCGCGCCGAACTCCAACTTCACAGGCAGCGAGAGTTGTTTGTGTGTACCTTGCAGACTACTCTAAAGAAAATATAGTCAGAGACATTCTAGAGAAGAAAGCCAGAGGGCATACTCTAGAAAACCATAGTTAAGAAGGCACTTCCTATTTAAGTTACTGCCATGTTCAAAGGTGCTGCTGGACTAGCTGGGTAGTAAATAATTACCAGGACCACACCGACGTAATCCTGCACCCCTGCCAGAGTTGTAAAAGCCGAGCCATCATCTCGTAAAAGTACCTCTATGTAATTTTTCCTACGCAGATTTTGAAAATTTTATGATTTTACTAGCTTCACCCCACGATGTTACTCGCAATTAAATACTAATTTACAAAAAAAAAAGTTAGTTTCAAACTCACTGTTCACGCGTATGGGCCGTCAAAAAGTTATCTCTTTGAAGTCTTATGGCGCGAGCCAGTTGCGATCCAGCAAAGGGCGCGACATCGGAAAAAAGCACCAAATAATGAGCCGACATGAAAAGCTACAGAACTCAATTGCCTCGCAACTCACACTGTTACGTCACTGAAAACATCTCTACGCCACCGAGTAGTGATTTACAAAATTTCCCAGAAAAAGGAGTAAATAATTTCACGACTCAATATATTCTGGATAAATGGCAGCATCGGTCGATGTTGACTATAATACGGTCGTGGTGCACACGGTTCCCAATGAAATTAGACAAAAATAATTCACGACTGTTTGCGATATTCCTCTGGAAAGATCGTAATTGTCTCGGTTGTGTACGGAGAACCAGTAGTCTACTACAACACGTCTCTGTAAACAACGTTCCGAGACTTGTTGGTCTCTGGGTATATCTAGAGACTGCTGATTACCCGGCGTTGTCCAGGTATGTATTTATACGAATCTTTTATTAGTCAGTCCCATCATTCTCCCATCTCTGTCCATCTCCTCCACCCCCTCTCGCTGTCTGCCTCCTCTACCGCCCACTCTCTGTCGATCTCCTCCTACCCCTAACTCTATCTCTTCCTACCCCCTTTCTCTGTCCATTTCTTTCTCCGTCTCTTGCTGTCCACCTCCTCCACCCACCCACTCTCTATCTCCTCCTCTTTCCTTTCTCTGTCCATTTCCTCATCTCCCCTTTCCCCATCCATCTCCTCCTCTTCCCTCCTTCTGTCCACTTCCTCCTGTCCCTCTCTCTGTCCATTTCATCCTCCTCTGTTTCTGTGTCCATCTCATCCTCCCCCCTATTCATGTCCATCTTCCTTCGCCATCTCTGTCCATCACCCCCTCCCTCGTTCCTCTCCACGGTGATGGTTCATACCCCAAAGTATTTATTTTCAGACCGTAAGTAATATGTGTACCAAAGTTGGTTGAAATCATTTTATGGGTTTAATATGAGATTTTAACAAATGGCTTTGCCCAAACACACACACATACAATATATTTCACACATATTTAACGGTTTCACAGGTATATGTACATATATTTCATCTGTATCGGCGGAGAATTTCGCCCAGCAGTTTCATTTTCACGCAGATCGCACAATTATGTAATTTTGCAGGTACAATCAGTGGTACATGTAGCTACTGTCTGCAAAATATGTTATGAATAGTAATAGGAAGTAATAAAGTAAAAAGTCACGCATGATGCAGCAGTTTTTCCCGCGTCTCAGTATTTGACGTCATATCTCCTGAACTCTGTATCATAGTATGATATAATTTTGGTGATACATTCAGTGACATGTGCGAATACTGCCTCCAAAATGTGTCGTCAATACAGTTAGTAGTAAAGAAGTAACAAATAAAAACGTCACGTTTCATGCAGAAATTTTTATTGCAAGAACAGTGAAAATGTGACAAGCGATAAATACCTTTCCTTCCACCATTTTGTAAAGGTTCTCAGCGAGAAACTGTTGCACAAAAGTTAGTCAAGTGTGTTGCAGATACTAAGTGCTCTAATTCTCAAATACTCGATGAATAAAATATGGGTATTTGCCTGTCGTGGGCTACACTTCTGTTTCACCTCATCTCCACCCCTCTTACAGATAGGTATATAAAAGGTAGCCAGTGTGTTAATTCAATGTAAAAGTTATCTCCATTCCAAATTCATCTAAATCCGTCCAGCCATTTCATCGTTGAGGAGTAACAAATATACTGACATACTAACAAACTTTCGTATTTGCTATACACACTGAGATGACAAAAGTCATGGGATACCTCCTAATATAGTGTCGGACCTCCTTTTTCCCGGCATAGTGCAGCAACTCTATGTGGCGTGGACACAAGAAGCTGTCCGACGTCTCCCGCAGAAATGTTGAGACATGCGGCTTCTACAGCCGTCCATAACTGCGAAAGTACTGCTGGTGGCAGGAGTTTGTACACAAACTGACCTCTAGATTATATCCCACATATGTTCGATGGGATTCACGTCGGGCGATCTGGATGGCCATATCATTCGCTCGAATAGTCCACAACGTTTTTCAAACAAATTGCGAACAGTTGTGCGCCGATGACATGGTGCATTGTCGTTCATATAAATTCCATGGTTGTTTGAGAAGATAAAGTCCATGAATGGTTGTAAATGGTCTCAAATTAGCCGAACATAATTTCCAGGCAATTATCACTTCAGTTGGACCAGACGACCCAGTCCATTCCGTGTAAACACATCCTTCACCATTACGGACCCACTACCAACTTGCACAGTGCCTTGTTGAAACTTGAATCCATGGATTCGTGGGGTCTGCCCCACACTCGAACCATGCAATCAGCTGTTACCAACAAACCTCGGGGCTCACCTGAGCAGGCCTTGATTTTCAAGTCGTCTATTGTCCAACCGATATGGTCACGAGCCCAGGAGAGGCTCTTCTGGCGATGTCGTGCTGTTATCAAGGGCACTCATTTCGGTCGTCTGCTGCCAGAGCGCATTAACACCAAATGTCACCGCACTGTCCTAACGGATACGTTCGTCGTGCGTCCCACACTGAATTCTGAGATTATTTCGCGCAGTGTTGCATGTCTGTTAGCGCAGACAACTCTACACAAATACTACTGCTCTCAGTCGTTAAGTGAAGGTCTTCGGCCACTGCGCTGTCCGTGGTGAAAGGTAATGCCTGAAATTCGATATTCTCAGTTTACTCTTTACACTGTGTATCTCGCAATATTGAATTCCATAACGATTTCCGAAATGGAATGTCCCATGCGTCTAGCTCCAACTACCATCCCGCGTTCAAAGTCTGTTAATTACCGTTGTGTGGCCATTATCACATCGGAAATCTTCTCACATGAATCACCAGAGTACAAATGACAGCTCCGCCAATGCATCGCCCTTTTATACCTTATGTAAGCGATGCTACCGCCTTCTGTATATCTGCATATCGCTATCTCATGACTTTTTCTCCTCTCAGTGTACGCATGTTTGATGTATGAAAGAATATTACATACAACGAATTAAATGTATTTTTGTAGTACGTACATTACAATTATCACAAACCCGACAGAAATTGAAAGTTAAGCAAAACTTTATCTTATTGCATATGCCTACTCTAAATTGGTTATAGTATAACGCATAGTAAAAAATCGATTTTATTTTTTCTCATATACAGGATGTTACAAAAAGGTACGGCCAAATTTTCAGGAAACATTCCCCACACACAAATAAAGAAAAGATGTTATGTGGACATGTGTCCGGAAACGCTTAATTTCCATGTTAGAGCTCATTTTAATTTCGTCAGTATGTACTGTACTTCCTCGATTCACCGCCATGATTTCATACGGGATACTCTAACTGTGCTGCTAGAACATGTGCCTTTACCAGTACGACACAACATGTGGTTCATGCACGATGGAGCTCCTGCACATTTCAGTCGAAGTGTTGGTACGCTTCTCAACAGATTCGGTGACCGATGGATGAGGTAGAGGCGGACCAATTCCATGGCCTCCACGATCTCCTGACCTCAACCCTCTTGACTTTCATTTATGAGGGCATTTGAAAGCTGTTGTCTACGTAACCCCGGTACCAAATGTAGAGACTCTTCGTGCTCGTATTGTGCACGGCTGTGATACAATACGCCATTCTCCAGGGCTGCATCAGCGCATCAGGGATTCCATGCGACGGAGGGTGGATGCATGTATCCTCGCTAACGGAGGACATTTTGAACACTTCCTGTTACAAAGTGTTTGATGTCACGCTGGTACGTTCTGTTGCTGTGTTTTTCCATTCCATGATTAATGCGATTTGAAGAGAAGTAATAAAATGAGCTCTAACATGGAAAGTAAGCGTTTCCGGACACATGTCCACATAACATACACTCCTGGAAATTGAAATAAGAACACCGTGAATTCATTGTCCCAGGAAGGGGAAACTTTATTGACACATTCCTGGGGTCAGATACATCACATGATCACACTGGCAGAACCACAGGCACATAGACACAGGCAACAGAGCATGCACAATGTCGGCACTAGTACAGTGTATATCCACCTTTCGCAGCAATGCAGGCTGCTATTCTCCCATGGAGACGATCGTAGAGATCCTGGATGTAGTCCTGTGGAACGGCTTGCCATGCCATTTCCACCTGGCGCCTCAGGTGGACCAGCATTCGTGCTGGACGTGCAGACTGCGTGAGACGACGCTTCATCCAGTCCCAAACATGCTCAATGGGGGACAGATCCGGAGATCTTGCTGGCCAGGGTAGTTGACTTACACCTTCTAGAGCACGTTGGGTGGCACGGGATACATGCGGACGTGCATTGTCCTGTTGGAACAGCAAGTTCCCTTGCCGGTCTAGGAATGGTAGAACGATGGGTTCGATGACGGTTTGGATGTACCGTGCACTATTCAGTGTCCCCTCGACGATCACCAGTGGTGTACGGCCAGTGTAGGAGATCGCTCCCCACACCATGATGCTGGGTGTTGGCCCTGTGTGCCTCGGTCGTATGCAGTCCTGATTGTGGCGCTCACCTGCACGGCGCCAAACACGCATACGACCATCATTGGCACCAAGGCAGAAGCGACTCTCATCGCTGAAGACGACACGTCTCCATTCGTCCCTCCATTCACGCCTGTCGCGACACCACTGGAGGCGGGCTGCACTATGTTGGGGCGTGAGCGGAAGACGGCCTAACGGTGTGCGGGACCGTAGCCCAGCTTCATGGAGACGGTTGCGAATGGTCCTCGCCGATACCCCAGGAGCAACAGTGTCCCTAATTTGCTGGGAAGTGGCAGTGTGGTCCCCTACGGCACTGCGTAGGATCCTACGGTCTTGGCGTGCATCCGTGCGTCGCTGCGGTCCGGTCCCAGGTCGACGGGCACGTGCACCTTCCGCCGACCACTGGCGACAACATCGATGTACTGTGGAGACCTCACGCCCCACGTGTTGAGCAATTCGGCGGTACGTCCAATCGGCCTCCCGCATGCCCACTATACGCCCTCGCTCAAAGTCCGTCAACTGCACATACGGTTCACGTCCACGCTGTCGCGGCATGCTACCAGTGTTAAAGACTGCGATGGAGCTCCGTATGCCACGGCAAACTGGCTGACACTGACGGCGGCGGTGCACAAATGCTGCGCAGCTAGCGCCATTCGACGGCCAACACCGCGGTTCCTGGTGTGTCCGCTGTGCCGTGCGTGTGATCATTGCTTGTACAGCCCTCTCGCAGTGTCCGAAGCAAGTATGGTGGGTCTGACACACCGGTGTCAATGTGTTCTTT
Source organism: Schistocerca piceifrons (assembly GCF_021461385.2). Lineage (NCBI taxonomy): Eukaryota > Metazoa > Arthropoda > Insecta > Orthoptera > Acrididae > Schistocerca > Schistocerca piceifrons. The sequence continues at coordinate 647,252,100 of NC_060149.1, forward strand.
TTTCCATTTCCAGGAGTGTATTTTCTTTCTTTGTGTGTGAGGAATGTTTCCTGAAAGTTTGTCCGTACCTTTTTGTAACACCCTGTATTAATAATGAAATGAAAAGTCGTGTGGCTAGAGCCTCCCGGCGGGGAGACCGGTCGCCTGGTGTAAGTCTTTCGATTTGACGCCACTTCGGCGACTTGCGCGTCGATGGGGATGAGATGATGATGATGAAGACAACACAACACCCAGTCGCTGAGCGGAGAAAATCTCCGACCCAGCCGAGAATCGAACCGCGGCTCATTAGCATGGCACTTCGTCGTGATGACCACTCAGCTATCGAATAATAAGCAATTAATTAGAAATTAAAGAAAAAGTGGCTGAATTCAGATTTGAGAAAAATCCCTTCCATTCCAGGAACTGTGTTTTTGTTGAGATTTTAATTTGCATTTTCTTAGTTTTAGCGAAGCAATCTAATTGATTATATCACTTAAATTGAGTTTGTGTATCCTATTCTGTAGGCGTGATAACAAAATTTAACTGTCTGCTTCCACTTCTTTCAACATAGATGAACAGACTGTAGCTGTCTTCAGGCGCCGACCAGTGTGGCCGAGCGTTTCTAGGTACTTCAGTCTGGAACCGCCCGACCGCTACGGTCGCAGTTTCGAATCCTGCCTCGGGCATGAATGTTTGTGATATCCTTAGGTTAGTTAGTTCTAAGTTCTAGGGGACTGATGACCTTAGATGTTAAGTCCCATAGTGCTCAGAGCCATTTGAACCATTTGTCTTCAGGCGCAACTGCTAACAACCCCTGTAACATTATCAGTCAGCCGCAGAACGCTTATGTTTGAATTCGTTTTTGTTTACACAGTATATCGTATCAACCGAAACTTGGTATCAGCCAAGTGCTAGCTGGAGGTAGATGGGGAGATGGGAGAGTGTTAGGAGAACCCACTCACTGACTGGTTTTCCTCAACAAAATTCCTTCCTTGAGTTTGGCGGTAACTTTTTGTTCCCTCTCTGTGCCTGCGCCGTTGGCGGTGGTCTATTTCACCACACTCTCGGTACAGATGAAGTGGACACCTTTCACGATAAAAATATTAATGTTATCAGTCTCAAAAAGCGATTCAAGTCCACAAAAGTAGACAACGCGTGATCACCTTTGAGATCTTCAAAAGCTTATGATTTTATAGACAAACGTAACTGTTCAACATAACAAAAGAATCCGAAGTAAGCAGAAAAGTAGCAGTACTAATTAAACAAATGTAAGTAATACCAGATCAAAAGTTAACTTCGTAAGCAAATTGTCTGAACCACTTGGTATTAGAACAGGAATCCGACAAGGAGACGGAGTACGTGCCCCACAGGCAGGTAAGGTTTTACGGAACGGAGGCGCATACAGGACACTTGTTGAGAATCATCAGTTCTCATAAAACCTAGAACTGTAGTCAATACAACTTGGACAGAAGAACGGGAGAGAAACACCAGTTAGAAGACGATGTTTCGGGAGAAGAAAGGAAACGCATCAACTAAATAAATCCTGTCACGCTGCCCCGCTGGTCAAAATGATGTAAAAAATATATAAAGCCCAGAAGGATTTCCTTCGTTCTACTCGCAATAGGAGAAGCGAAGATCGAACCCCTCCTCAGGCATCTTGATATATGGTCCGTATAAATCGATGGGGCTCCTGAAAAGTTTCTTTGAAAAGGGCAGAGCTTATTTCGTCCTCCTCCCTTGTCCTTCTGTTCCAGCTTCAGTGATATCACCGGCGACAGGACGTTAAATCGTAACCTTCGTCCTATGAGGGCTCATCGGAAAGTAAGGCCCGGTCGATTGCGAAATGGAAAATACAGTGAAAATCCGATAATGCTTTGCACCGATGCGTTGGACAGTGTCTCTAGTATACCCGTCAATGGCGTCTCGTCGCTCGTGAGGGCACAGTGAGCACATAAAGGTGGCTACAAGGTAGTGGCTGCCGCCAAGTATGAGTTCCAGTGAGAGATTTCTCCCAATTTCATGCAGCTCACACAATTCAACTGTCATGCATTTCCTTCTTCATGACATTTCCCGGTCGCACACTACAGGGGCAGTGATGACACTAATGCAGCGTTTTCGCTGGGAAATGATTGATCACCCACCATACAACCCGAACTTGCCTCCCTTCGATTTTCATCTCTGCTCGCATGAACCGCTGGCTGTAAAGACAACATTTTGGCACAGACAAAAAGCTGCAGATCATCGTAGAGAATTGGCAGCACGCACAGGCGACGGCCTTCAATGACGACGGTATTGCAAACTTCGTTTAATGCTATGATAAATGTCATAAAGCATGTTGATTTTGAGTGTGGTTTCCATTTCGCAACCGATAGGATTTTACTTACAGAATAGCCATAGTATATTCTTTCTAAAATGATGAGATTAATCGAAAGTATTTAACTCAACGTCAAACTGTGAGGCAACGAATTTACGAGGAACTCATGATGCTGTTCCTACTGCATCTATGGCGAGTTCTGCTAGGATTAAACTCAGTTAGAAAGGAGAGTCTGTTACACGAGAACATCGCGAACGTTCCTTAGCACCCGTGTTCAAAACTCTTGCATAGAGCTGAGCAGCTGTCCAACTGTCCTCCAACATCGACTGGACTACCAGAATCTGACACCAGCAGAATTTCTTCGCTTAGTTACACCATCCTAGTTGAATCCAGATGGGCTCACCTTTTGCATACATAATTAACATTCGAAGACATGTGACAACGGGGCCTCAGTCGATTTCGATAAAAGTATTTCCTGGCAGTTTCCCTACACTCTGTATCTGTTGTCATAAGTATAGTGTGGCTACTGGAGGTTACTTTGCAGGCGAATAAAAGTACTTCATTGTCTTACTTTTTCATAAAACCATTAAACGAACTTTTTAGACGCGGCTTGTTTGATACGTTGCGATATACTTGCTCTTTCCACCAACCTGTAGCACATAACGCTTCCCTCGTTCGTGTGAATTATCTTCTACAGTGCGACTGGGAGAGTCTTTTCCTTTTGACAATAGCAGTTTAGTAAAAGGCGTGAATATCCAGTTTTTCGTGTTTTGATCAGTTGTACAGCACTTTTTCCGAGTTCTGCATTACTTTCATCACATGATTTTTAAACAGTAATTTTTAAACTTGTTCGAGGTAGGGTCTAAATTTTTCAACAACCTCTTTCCGCTTACGTCTCTGTGTGATTTTACGTTCCATTCGAAATTACAATAATATGAGATCTGTTAAGGTTGGTTATACGAAAGATAAGAAACATTCCAGTATGTTACAAACTGTATTAATGAAACTTCCTGGCAGATGAAAACTTTATTCCGCAACGAAACTCGAGTTTGAAACCTTTTGAATTCCGCTAGTGCCTGTTCCCTTACTTTCCAAAGGCAACGGCACCGAGTTAGAGTTTCGCTCCGGCACACAATTTTAATCTGCCAGTTATTTTCATATCAGCACACACTTCGCTGCAGCGTGAAAATTTCATTCTGCAACCGTATTAATGTTCTGACTATCTGTCTAATATATTCAGGAAATCAAATCCAATAGTAACGCTATCGACTGAAGCGATACAGAGGGATGGTAGTACATTCCACACTGATAAGCTAGAACATTATGACCACTATCCACCACGAGTTGGCGGGCACGTGACGCTCTCAGGAACACAAATGTATGGGGGATAATACCACGGACGATGCGGTCGCAAAACGGGAAATCCACCTACAAAATGGATTTGGACAAAGGGTAGGTTGTTATGGTCTCAGAACTGTTAACAGACATCTAGGAAACGACGGAGCTGGTCGGTCGTTCACATACTACTGTCGTGAGCATGTGTGCAAAACGGTTCATGGATGTTGAAACCACGAGTAGGTGGCAAAGTGTTAGATGTCCACGCCGCATCACATAACGTGGAGGTTGGAGGCTTGTTCGCTCTATAACACAGGATGGGCGGTGTTCTGCGGCAGATCTGACGACAAGATATAATGTTACTGCACGCACATATATTTCAGTGCACATCGTACAGCGTACATCATTGAACATGGGACTTCACGGCAGACGACCTCTACATGTTCCCATGTTAACCGAATGCCATGGTGGCGCGGGGTAGCCGAGCGGACTTGGGCGTCTTGTCACGGTCCGCGCGGCTCTCCCTGCCGGAGGTTAGAGTTCCCCCTCGGGCATGGGTGTGTGTGTTGTCCTCAGCGTAAGTTAGTTTAAGTTAGATTAAGTAGTGCGTAAGCTTAGGGACCGATGACCTCAGCAATTTGGTCCCATAAGACCTTACCACAAATTTCCAAATTTTTCCGAATGCCGTCGTCAATTACGATTGCAGGGATAGGACCGTGGATGAATGGAATACGTCACCTGGTTGGATGAATTATGTTACTTGTTACACCAGGACGTATACGCTGTCGTCTAGGTGAATGGTTGCTCAAAATATGGACTGTGCAGATGGGGTTTCCGTGGCACCTATGGTGGTAATCGAAGTAGCTGCAATCAGTTTTTATAATTTATTGCAACAAGAGCACATAATTTTTATTGATATTATTTTTCAACATAGTCAACCTGCTTTTCAATGCACTTGGGCCACTGTTGCACAAGCTTTCCGATACACTCTGAAGGAAAGGTTTTTGTTTGCATAGCAAGCCGTGTATGTACCGCTTCCTTCACCTGTTGATCGGAGGTGATTCGAAGGCCTCTTAACAGATGGTAATCCGGAGGGACGAGGACAGAACTGTGTGCAGGATGCTCCAATACCTCGAAATGCAGTGTCCGAAACTTTTGGGTGGTGTGGGCGGCGGTAGGTGGATGCGCATTGTCATGCAAGAAAAGCACGCTTTCCCCCAATCGCCATCCTCGTTTATTGTAAATCCCAGGTTTCAGCTTCTTTAACACCAATAACAGTCACTGCTCTGTTATTCAGAATCGAGGCACGGACTTGTTCAGTACTGTCACCAGTTGTTGCTGTAGCTGGAGGCTCCGCTCTTTCCTCGTTCTTCAAGTTCGTTCGACAACTTCTAAACTGTTCAGTCCACTGGTAAACACTTCATTGTGACAAAATGTTGCCCCCGTATTGTGCTGAGTGTTTATTATTATGAACTACACTACTGGCCATTAAAACTGCTACACCACGAAGATGACGTGCTACAGAAGCGAAATTTAACAGACAGGAAGAAGATTGTGCGATATGATTAGCTTTTCAGAGCATTCACACAAGGTTGGCGCCGGTGGCGACACCTACAACGTGCTGACATGAGGAAAGTTTCCAACCGATTTCTCATACACAAACAGCACTTGACCGGCGTTGCATGGTGAAACGTTGTTGTGATCCCTCGTGTAAGGAGGAGAAATGCGTACTTTCACGTTTCCGACTTTGATAAAGGTCGGATCGTAGCCTATCGCGATTGTGGTTTATCGTGTCGCGGCATTGCTGCTCGCGTTGGTCGAGATTCAATGACTGTTAGCAGAATATGGAATCGGTGGGTTCAGGAGGGTAACACGGAACGCCGTGCTGGATCCCAACGACCTCGTATCACTAGCAGTCGAGATGATAGGCATCTTATCCGCATGGCTGTAACGTATCGTGCAGCCACGTCTCGATCCCTATGGCAACAGATGGAGACATTTGCAACACAACAACCATCAGCACGAACAGTTCGGCGACGTTTGCAGCAGCATGGACTATCAGCTCGGAGACCATGGCTGCTGTTTCTCTTGACGCTGCATCACAGACAGGAGCGCCTGCGATGGTGTACTCAACGACGAACCCGGGTGCACGAATGGCAAAACGTCATTTTTTCGGATGAATCCAGATTCTGCTTACAGCATCATGATGGTCGCAACCGTGTCTGGCGACATCGCGGTGAACGCACATTGGAAGCGTGTATTCGTCATCGCCATACTGGCGTATCACCCGGCGTGATGGTATGGGGTGCCACTGGTTACACGTTTCGGTCACCTCTTGTTCACATTGACGGCACTTTGAACAGTGGACGTTACATTTCAGATGTGTTACGACCCGTGGCTCTGCCCTTTATTCGATCCCTGCGAAAGCTTACATTTCAGCAGGATAATGCACTACCGCATGTTACAGGTCCTGTACGGGCCTTTCTGGATACGGAAGATGTTCGACTGCTACCATGGCCAGCACAATCTCCAGATCTCTCACCAGCTGAAAACATCTGGTCAATGGTGGCCGAACAACTGGCTCGTCACAATACGCCAGTCACTACTCTTGATGAACTGTGGTATCGTGTTGAAGCTGCATGGGCAGCTGTACCTGTGTAAGCCATCCAAGCTCTGTTTGACTCAATGCCCAGGCGTAACAAGGCCGTTATTACGACCAGAGGTGGTTGTTATGGGTGCCGATTTCTCAGGATCTATGCACCCAAATTGCGTGAAAATGTAGTCACATGTCAGTTCTAGTATAATATATTTGTCCAATGAATACCCGTTTATCATCTGCATTTATTCTTGGTGTAGCAATTTTAATGGCCAGTAGTGTATCATTCCTGGTACACCTTGTGGTTGTTGTTGTTGTTGTTGTGGTCTTCAGTCCTGAGACTGGTTTGATGCAGCTCTCCATGCTACTCTATCCTGTGCAAGCTGCTTCATCTCCAAGTACGTACTGCAGCCTACATCCTTCTGAACCAGCTTAGTGTATTCATCTCTTGGTCTCCCTCTAAGGTTTCTACCCTCCACGCTGCCCTCCAATACTAAATTGGTGGTCCCTTCATGCCTCAGAACATGTCCTACCAACCGACCCCTTCTTCTAGTCAAGTTGTGCCACAAACTCTTCTTCTCCCCAATTCTATTGAGTACCTCCTCATTAGTACACCTTTAGATCACAAAAAAAAAAAAAAACGATTGCGAAACGCTGTTCTTCTGTGGTGCAAACAGAGAATGGTGAGCCCATTTTTAAGTCGAAACAGTGGAGAGAGGACTGATGTGATAACGCTGCAACCTACCGTAGGTGAAAAAGAAAAGGTTCCATCTAGCGACTGGTGAGCACGTAAAGCCGCAGACTTAAGGAAATTAGAGCAATTTTGTAGATACTTATTGACTTACTCCGGGATGGTGACAGAGTCTTCCACCACGGTAAACGTCAGTGGTACAAGACCAGAATCGTGCTACACTTATCTGAGGAGTGTGATAGTGAACGTCGTTCGATGTCTTAGCTACTTAATTTGCTTAACTGGGCTCGGCTGAACACATGTTGAATGTTACGGAGTGCCAGCAACGTGGCGACAAACGACAGCCGTGATTTTTCAGAATTGCTTGACCTGTGCGTAGAAATCTGGTCCCACATACCTCTGAAAATATGCCAACGACTTATAGAATCACTGTCACGCTGAATCGCTGCTGTATTGATTTCCAAAGGCGAGCAACACGCTACTAAACAGGTGCTGATTAGGCTTTGGTTCATCAGTGTATACAAACAATGATATATATATATATATATATATATATATATATATATATATATATATATATATATATATTCTGACATGAACATGCATCAACAGACTGATAGATTCTACTTTTTCTCTCGAATCGTATAACGGAAAGCAATTAAATTTATACATTTGTAAAACATTAATACAACCCATTCTATTGTTTCAGCTACTACATTATACCACTACATGTTCAGAATATTTCAAAATCCGCGACGCTCTCACCAGAACTGTTCGTCAGAAGCATATCAAAAGCGTTCGTGAGAAGTAGCAATATTGTCCGTAAACAAACAATGGCTGCAGACTTTAATCACAGTGTCAACATCTGTAGAGACTGTTGTATGAACAAATTTTCTATGCAAATAAGAAATATGTACATGTAGTGGAATGTGGAATTATGAATGTAGGTTGGGAAAGGCATCGATCTAGTTTTACTGTAAATTGATGACATTACCTTCTGTACCGTCTAAATGTGCCGTGCGAAATTGTGGCATTTATGTGCCAACAATAACGTAGGACAGCTCAGTGAGACTACATGAATAACAACTTTGTCTTCTTAGAAATCCTGGCAATCTGTGCACTTTTGTAGCGAAATGGCTACTTGACGCTTTCCTGCTTTAATCAAAGTGCTTTTGTTCCGCAAGTAATATTTCGCAGCCGAGCCCATGAAAAGATTCATTTCTGAGCGATGTCGGAACTGCGGCTGCAATACAAGAGTGTATAGTCTGCTGCAAGACACAAGTTTATAAAACTCCTGCGATATCTACAAAGTAAAACTAAGAAATTTTTATGTTTCGATCATGCGATTATCAGTGTGAAACCATTTAGCTGTTTTGAGGTACTCATCTAATAATAAATAATGACTGAAATTTAACTTCATCCTATATTTTCTAACACAGTATAAGCTAGCTGACAAATGTACATGTTCTTTACTGAAGATATATTACGTATTTTCAAGGTGCAAATTTGGTGCCTAAAGAAAGTTTAGTTCAAAGGATGCAAACGATCACTTGAATATTTTGCAGTTATATGACGCGGAATGCAGGATGCTGTAGAAATGATAAATTGTTGAACCCATTTCGAACAGACCATGATAGAGCCTGCAAAATGCCATACATGTTCAACAGCTTAACACCTTCTAATATGAAATTCGAAGAAACCAATGAACAAATCAAATCAGTTGGCGTTATGGAGAAAAAAAAAGTAGGCGGCCAGAGAACCTGGTATGGATCGTACTATTTAATGCAATGGAGCTCATGACCAGCTAAATGTGCGCAAATGATGTAATATCGAAACACAAGAGTCTTGCACAATGCTCTCTATTTCATCAGACATTGCAGAGAAAACAAACTTTGAGAAGACAGGAAAAGATAAAAATCTACTAAGGAGTTCAAAATAGCGTCTATAATTATGAATGTATTTACTGCATTATGTGTTTCATTCATTGAGTAGATAAATAAATGTGGCAGACAGTCTACAGTGGGGTGTGATTTTTGAGAGAATATTTCTAATCGGCTTCAATATTGCCCCGCCGTAACCACAAGCAAGTCAAAATCTGAAAGCATGGTCGTCTAATAAGTACAATACTTATCAATGAAAACACATTTACACTCTTTCAGCAGCTGCGACATAGTCGTGTATATGAACAGTGATCCAATAGTGTCAAATTATTTTTATTCCAATCTTCGATCACAATATCAATTCTTTAGACGATGACAGGTTTCAGTCCGTAATGACCATCCTCAGATCTTTTCTACACCATGTCCTAAAGTGATAGGACCATAATGGCATCGTCAAAACGTATAAATCTAGTCAGCTCAGCATCGTCATATAGATCTAAAATAAGGTGTAGAATAGGCCACATCGTCCACACAGTCATTATTACTACTGACCTATTCTGCACCTTATTTTAGATCTATGTGACGATGCTGTGCTGACTAGATTTATATGTTTTGACGATGCCATTATGGCCTTATCACTTTAGTACATGATGTAGAAAAGATCTGAAGATGGTCGTTACGGACTGAAACCGGTCATCGTCAAAAGAATTGATATTGAGATCAAAGACTGGAATAAAAAACATTTGACTATTACACTGATTAGCCAAGACATTATGACTACTGTCCACCGCAACGTTGGATGCCACCTGATGGCGTTGCGGACACGTGACGCGATAACAAAAGTATGTAAGTGGAGCAGACACGGATAGGGGATCGCCCTATCGAAGATATGGGTTGCAAATGTGGAAATTCGTTAAGATAAGCGACTCTGACAAAGGGCAATTTATTATTACGCAGAGTCTATGAACGAGTACGCAGAGTCTATGAACGAGTACCTCGAAAACGGCGAAGCTGGTGGAATGTTCACGTGCTGCTGTTGTGAGCGTCTACGGAAAGAGGCAGAAGGACAGTGGGGTTGGGTTGGGTTGTTTCGGGGAAGAGACCAAACTGCGAGATCATCGGTCTCATCGGATTAGGGAAGGATGGGAAAGGAAGTCGGCCGTGCCCTTTCAAAGGAACCATCCCGGCATTTGCCTGGAGCGATTTAGGGAATCACGGAAAACCTAAATCAGGATGGCCGGACGCCGGATTGAACCGTCGTCCTCCCGAATGCGAGTCCAGTGTGCTAGCTACTGCGCCACCTCGCTCTGTAGAAGGACAGTAAAATTATCACTAAGCGCTAAATGGTTGAACGTCTATGACTCTTCATAGAACGTGATGTTTGGAGACTTGTCTGCTCTGTAAAGTAGGATAGATGGTGAACTGTGGCATCTCTGCCGAAAGACAACAGTGCTGGTGCACGCACAAGTGTTTCGGAGCACGCCGTTCATCGTACATTGTTGAACATGAGGCTCCGCAGCAGACTACCTCTACGTGTTCACATGTCGATCCAACGACATCGTCAGTTACGATTGCAGTGGGCGTGGGACCATCAGGATTCGACCGTTGATCAATGGGAACGCGTCGGCTCTTCGGGTGATTAACATATTTGCTACACTAGACGATGGTGGTCTCCACAAACGCTGTAATCGAGGTGAAACATGCAGCGCGCCACGGACGCAGGCTGCTTGGAGCAGTATTATGCTATGGGAGACATTCTCCTGCGCTTGCATAGAACCTGTGCTAGGTGCTGTGCTGACAACTGCGAACCACCTGCATACTTTCGTACTTGATGTCTTCCTAGACGCCGATGTCTTCTTTCAGCAGTACAATTGTCCGTGTCTCGGAGCAGAACCATGCTACGGTAGTTTGAGGAGCATTATAGCGAACTCACGGTGATGTCTCGGCGTCACTAATTTGCCTGATGTAAATGCTATGGAACCCATCCGAGTCGCTATCGGGCGCCATCACCGCGTACGCAAATCAGCTGCCGTTAATTTACGCGAATTATATGGCATGTACGTAGACATCTAACACCATATTTCTCCAAAAACCTACCAACAAACTGTCGAATCCATGAAACGCAGGATCAGTAATGTATTTCATTACAAAGATGGACTAAGAAGCTATTGAACAGATGATCATGTTTTAGCCCATCGCTGTATTACTGACACCGGCGTACAGACAGGATAGAACTCCTGGACGAAGGGTGTTGCTGTTTATACAAACATTTAACATTCCGGAATATGCAGATATTACAAACTTCAGAGATTTCAAGAATCTTCCAGAAATCATAAATACTAAATGACAACTAAATACTGGCTTCAAATGGCTACACGCATCACGCCATTGACGCTAACCATTATTCCGTACTGTCTCCAGTACAGTCCCCGATCATACCGTTATCAAAACCTAACGTCGAAATTGTTTTGGGTTACTTAGTCTTACCGTGCTGAATTACTTCATTATTTATGTATTCTATGTAGGTTGACACATTGTACACGACGAGGGTTAGAGCAGGTAGCAACAGTAACAGAGACTGCGAAATTCTAATGATGTTATCACATTAACAGCTACAACCTCGTTTGTGTGATTTGAGTGGCTTTTGGCAGCCAAGAAGGCCAATATGTATCTTTTTGTTGATTGATGTGAGAGTTTTCTGGCCGTCCGTATCTGGTGGTGGCTTTGAATAATCGTCCACGTGGGCCGGGAGACTGACAAACCAGCACTTGAGTAGCCTTTTGACAGAGCTGTGTAACAGTTGGCGGATGTTTTTTCATGATTTATGTGAACAGCGAAATGAAGCTGTTTGTGATTATCATGTGAGGCAATCTGTGTAGTAAGCTCCGTAAGACGAATCATGTGCAAATTGGTCAGCTCTATCTTTTCTCATATACGAGGGCAGTTCAATAAGTAATGCAACACATTTTTTTCTGAAACAGGGGTTGTTTTATTCAGCATTGAAATACACCAGGTTATTCCCCAGTCTTTTAGCTACACAACACTATTTTTCAACGTAATCTCCATTCAATGCTACGGCCTTACGCCACCTTGAAATGAGGGCCTGTATGCCTGCAGGGTACCATTCCACTGGTCGATGTCGGAGCCAACGTCGTACTGCATCAATAACTTCATCATCCGCGTAGTGCCTCCCACGGATTGCGTCCTTCATTGGGCCAAACATATGGAAATCCGACGGTGCGAGATCGGGGCTGTAGGGTGCATGAGGAAGAACAGTCCACTGAAGTTTTGTGAGCTCCTCTCGGGTGCGAAGACTTGTGTGAGGTCTTGTGTTGTCATGAAGAAGGAGAAGTTCGTTCAGATTTTTGTGCCTACGAACACGCTGAAGTCGTTTCTTCAATTTCTGAAGAGTAGCACAATACACTTCAGAGTTGATCGTTTGACCATGGGGAAGGACATCGAACAGAATAACCCCTTCACCGTCCCAGAAGACTGTAACCATGACTTTACCGGCTGAGGGTACGGCTTTAAACTTTTTATTGGTAGGGATGTGACGCCACTCCATTGATTGCCGTTTTGTTTCAGGTTCGAAGTGATGAACCCATGTTTCATCGCCTGTAACAATCTTTGACAAGAAATTGTCACCCTCAGCCACATGACGAGCAAGCAATTCCGCACAGATGGTTCTCCTTTGCTCTTTATGGTGTTCGGTTAGACAACGAGGGACCCAGCGGGAACAAACCTTTGAATATCCCAACTGGTAAACAATTGTGACAGCACTACCAACAGAGATGTCAAGTTGAGCACTGAGTTGTTTGATGGTGATCCGTCGATCATCTCGAACGAGTGTCTTCGCACGCTCCGCCATCGCAGGAGTCACAGCTGTGCACGGCCGGCCCGCACGCGGGAGATCAGTCTTGCTTGACCTTGCGGCGATGATGACACACGCTTTGCCCAACGACTCACCGTGCTTTTGTCCACTGCCAGATCACCGTAGACATTCTGCAAGCGCCTATGAATATCTGAGATGCCCTGGTTTTCCGCCAAAAGAAACTCGATCACTGCCTGTTGTTTGCAACGCACATCCGTTACAGACGCCATTTTAACAGCTCCGCACAGCGCTGCCACCTGTCGGAAGTCAATGAAACTATACGAGACGAAGTGGGAATGTTTGAAATATTTGAAAATATTCCACAAGAAATTTCCGGTTTTTTCAACCAAAATTGGCCGAGAAAAGAAAAAGTGTTGCATTACTTATTGAACTGCCCTTGTACATTGCAGTTTTTCAAAAATATTCAAGTAAGACAAACGAAAAAGGAACAAACATCAGTTTGTTTTTCTGGCGACTGTATAAAACCCTGCACCACGTCCTTCTCTGTTGCTGCTTCTTTCTCATGTTGTTCAACTCCTAATACTACAGTCTGATTTCTCTACGTTTTGTAGATATCCATTCACTCCCTGTGTTTTATCAGTGGCCGGCCGGTGTGGCCGAGCGTTTCTACGCGTTTCAGTCTGGAACCGCGCGACCGCTACGGTCGCAGGTTCGAATCCTGCCTCGGGCATGGATGTGTGTGATGTCCATAGATTAGTTAGGTTTAAGTAGTTCTAAGTCTAGGGGACTGATGACCTCAGATGTTAAGTCTCATAGTGTTCAGAGCCATTTGAACAATTTTTAACAGTGCTACCTTCAGATTATGAAAGAGATCGGCGTCTACCAGCTTTCCCACTCTTCTGTAAATAATTCGTGTCGGTATTTTGCAACCATGACTTATTAAGCAGGTGGTTCTATAGTATTCACATCCCTCAGAATTTGCATTTTCTGAGATCAGAATTATTGCCTTCTTTAAGTATGAGGGCATTTCACCTGCCCAGTGTATCCTACATACCAAGTGTAATAGTTTTACCATGGCTCTTTCTCCTCATTCCACATCTCATCATGTGGTTCCTTTTCCCTTTCTATAATTTTTTTTCAAGTTCGTTTTCCTTGTATAGCTTTTCTACATATTCCTTTCACGTTTCAGCCTCCGCTTCTTTATTAAGTACAGCTTTGTCGTCTGAACTCTTGACATTCATATAGTAGCTCTCCTTTTATCCAAATTTCTGTTCAGTTTTGTTATAGCTACCCCTTGAGTAGCATAAGATCAGTCCAAATCAGTGGTGAATGCTACCCTTCAATGCTTGCTTCTACAGTTGTATGTTTCTCCTGTAGCCCTTCCTGCACTGCTGTTTTGTTCATTTTGTAAGTTTCATTTTTAGCTGTCTGTATTCCTTTTTTCCTGCTTCACTTTCTGTGTTTGGATGTTTTCTCCTTTCATCAATTAAATTCAGTGTCTGGTGCGTTATGTAAGGATTTCTACATAACCTTTTTTCTTAGCCCAATTTTTCCTCTGGTGTCTTAGCTGCACCAACTCTAAAAACTACCCATCCGCCTTCTATTGAGTTTGTTGTCTCTGTTGCAGTTAATATTTCGGTAATCTTCGAAACTCTCTACAATCTCTGGTTGTTTCAACAGATCTAGGTCCCATCCTCTTAAAATGTTTTTGTCCCTCAATTTCTCCGGTATGAATCTACATTTCATAATCCATAAATTATGCTCAGAGTCACAACGTCCCCTGGAAATATATTGCTGTTTAACTTCTGGTTTCGCAATCTCTGTCCTACCTTTCTGTAACTTTGCTGAAACATTCTGGTATTTAATGTCTTCAACATCTGCAGGTGCATATAAACTTTTAAATCTGTGGTGGGAGTTGGTTTTGTATCTGTCTTGGCTACCATAATCCGTTCGCTGTATTGTTTATAGTAGTTAACCCGAATTATTATTTTCTTATTCATTATTAGAATTACTCTTGGATTACCCATATTGGATTTTGTGTAGATCACTCTGTAGTCACGAGACGGAAGTCCTGTTCCTTCTACCACACCACTATTCACTGATTCTAATTGTACCTAACTTCATTTATCCATTTCTCTTTCTAAATTCTCTAACCTATCAATACGATTAATGGATCTAACATTGCACGCTACGACCTGTAGAAAGCCAGATTTGTTTTTCCTGATGAAAACTTTCTCCAGAGTAGTCGCTGCCTGGAGACCCCAATGGGAAACTATTTTACCTGCAGATTACTTCACTAAAGCGGACTCCATCATCATTACATCTTACAGTATAGGTACATCTACTCAGGAAATACAACGGCTGTAGTTTTCCTTTGCTTTCAGTCGTTCTCAGTATCAACATAGCAAAGCCATATTGATTAGTGTTACGGGGCTGGATCAGTTGATCATCCATGCTGTTACCCCTGCAGCTACTGTTAGACTGCTACCCTTCTTCAGAAACTATACGTTAATCTGGTCTTCCATTAGTAACCACTCCAATATGGTTAAAATATGTCCATCTGCAACGTCAAATGCAAAAATACTTTCATAAGTTATATATTATAAATAACTGCGTTTGTCTGCAAATGTAGTGATGAAGGCAATAAAGCCGAAATAAGCTTATATAGTAAAATAAAATATCAAGCAGCACACTGTTTTCCAGCTCTCTGCATAATGTCCTACCGTGACATAATATATGCTGCATGTCCCACAATAAAGAAATTTAATAGTGTTTGTTTGTTATAGAAGATTGTTGCTGTTCCTCAACCAAGGACAATATTAACATATAACTCATTCATTATTGCTAGATGATGAAGAAAGGCACGGTTGGAATCGCAGTCTACCTCCGTCTATCGTATACAGAAAAACATGAAACTGGTAGGAAGGTGACAATTAGTCTACCTTTCCCTTCTTTCAATAGGCTTAAGGCGTTTTTGTGTTGACACGCAAAATTGACAGCAGATTTGGTTGGCCTCTGCGTTTTTTAGTATGGCAAAATAAAATGGTTAATCAAAAACACCAAAAAATATTATAGTGTTGGCGGGCATCAGCTAAGTTATTGTTAGTTACTTTCCGTGATCTATCGCATGTGTATCCTACAACCGCCAAAAACTTGCGAGTGTTGCCCAACAGATCAATTTAGTATGTCTTTTTTGATTATCATATTGTCTATCGGAAACCGATTTACTTTACTGACGCTCATGCTACATGTAAGTAGAAATACTACTTTCATGGAAAAAAAGGGAATCAAAATACAAACTAAATAACATCTCTTACTTTAAATAGAAATTGTGGTATTTCGTGGCAAAGTAACTGTGTGTAAGAACATACGACCGTTCACAATAAAATGTGGCTGCAGATTATTTGAGGAAGAATTTGGCAAGAATAGTAGGCAACCGCATTTACGTTGTAAAATTAACATTATATTTACCATTTCTGATATCAATGTTGGAAAAACATCAATGTTAATAAAAGTTTTAGTCTATCTTCAGAAAATCGATAGATACTATATTGGTAAAAAAGACTATATCTATGCAGACAGTCTATTCTCCGGTACTTTCGTCACAGTTCACCTGGTAGAAGAATAGTCCGATTATAAGAACAATTAATGAGAGCAGAATGAAGGAAGGGAAAGAGTACTATAGGCAAATGGTGCATTTGCATGCTATCATGTGAGGATAAACATGAAATATTGTCTCCATACGCGATGGATACGTGATGCATACTAGGGAGAGCCTAGAATGGTGAGTTTATGCTGAGGAGACACGTAACCACTTCACTGACAGACCTCATGAGAGCTATATACTAACATTTAGCTGAATCATGTGTCGCAGAGAGCTAGAAATTACATAAAATCAACAGGTTATGCACCAGCGCAAGTTGGCTAGTATTTTTCTATCATAAAGATCCGTTAGACAGTGCGCGAAAATACAATTACATTACTCACAGTTTATTTTAAATAAGGAAAGGAAAAACAGATAAAAGATTACATAACAAATGTAACTGTTTTCTCACTGTATGTCTGATTGCTCGAGCTATATTTGGAGGTATAAAATTATTTCATGATCTTCCTTACTAACTAAAGGTATCAATGGATAATGAATTAGGTTTAAATACTTTACATCACTTCACTTCTGTTTGACAATTCCCTCTTCTCGATACTGCAGTTTCATTTACGAATAGAAATGCAGGTCAACTACACTGCATTTTGCTCGGCATTCAGCCAATGTATTGTAAATTTTTTATACAGAGTTCGACAATACGGCTTAAAGCGTTTGCTCTGTAGTGCGAATCATTCAACAGCCTTCTCGGGTGGTATTGAACGGCAGCTATCTGAGCTCTAAATATAAGGCAGAGTGTGACTCGACTCTGTAACAACAGTTTCATGATATTTTGATTCGTTTACCTAGTTATTGCGTCTCATATGGGCACGTGTGATTTTCGATGCGTATCTTAACTTGAGAGGAGATTGAGCAGTGAAATATATCATTTCAACCATAGTTAATTTTTTGATACAAACGACATGTGTTGTTTAACACTTTAAAAACTGTTCATGTATTCATGTCTATTATCCATTGCTGTACACGTAATCCACACCCCCTTTTTATATTGTTTCTATCTTTTATTCATATGTTCTTTCCTCTCTCTCCCCTCTCCAGTGGAAGAGTGAGTGAATGTATGTGTTCGCTTTGTTGTTCCAAGGTGATTCGTAGTGTATCATTTTCCGTGTGCTGGGGTGACAGTACGGCCAACATTGGATAGCTTCACCAAGCAAAGAGGTTTGTTCTCTCTGCGTACCGTAAGTCATTCGACTGTTTTTCAAATTGGTGTTGGGAAATATCCCATTGGTCATTTCCGTTTAACCGGGTGGTTCGTTGGTCAGTAAGTTTGCATGAGCACTATGCTGTTGGAACTCGGTGAGTGAATTTCGTCTGTTTAGCGCGGGCTTGGCAACTTAAAATCATTTTGAGGTTGTGTAAACCTTCAGCCTAAATGAAATATTTAGTAATTTACTTTTGCAGGTTTGTTTTAGGAATCATGTTCCATGACTTATTTGGGGTACGGAATTGTTGGATTTTTATGATATATTGATTTATTCACTGATTTGCTTTGTTCCACTGTACCTTTTAGGTACAGTGGAACAAAGCAAATCAGTGAATAAATGTGGGAGTGAGATCTGCCTCGAATGCAAAGTTTATGTTAGAATATTTCCTTCTTCAGTATAAATGCGTGTGTAAATGTGATTT
This sequence comes from Schistocerca piceifrons, assembly GCF_021461385.2. Classification (NCBI taxonomy): domain Eukaryota; kingdom Metazoa; phylum Arthropoda; class Insecta; order Orthoptera; family Acrididae; genus Schistocerca; species Schistocerca piceifrons. The sequence goes on from NC_060149.1 coordinate 647,270,014, forward strand.
TGTGTGAGCATGTAATTCTTTTTCTTCTCACAGTTCTCTTTGTGTTCTCTATCCACGTGCTTTGTCCTACTGGTCTCACGTATTCGTAATTGGTACAATGAGACTTAAGCTTCAACTTTTCCTGTTTCCATTCATAATGTTTCGTTACATTGCATAATCTGTGTTTGAACTGCTGTCTGTGTGATATTAATCTTGAATTTTCTGCGTTTCTGAGACCTACTTTGTTCGTGTGAACCATGTTTTAGTACGAACAAGTCCCAAGCCTTTCCTGTTCATTATTTGACCGGCCCTACTACATTCCTCTTATACTTTTTCGAACGTTTGTTGATTACTTAGTCAGTTTTCAACCGTTTATGTTAATCCAAGTGCTCGCCACCTTTCTTCAATAGCTGAACCACATGGATATTTTCTCCCGTTTTTTCGTCTGAACGTTTTGAGATCACTTATTACATCCCATATTAGTGCTTGTTCTTTTTATCATCAGCATCTGGTCAGGCTGTATGAAAATCTGTTCCATATTTGAGTGTGGATGGTGATGGTCTAATTTCTTCCTATTTTTGATCTTTTCTGTTTTCTGTAGAGCCACAGGAAAGACAGCAACAGCAGCAGCAGAAGCCTTCTCTATGTGAAACAGGTTATTTTTGATAACGAGCCTCAGTACTTAGGTCGCAGCACTGGTAGCAGATATTCAGAAGAAGTAGAAGAACTAAATCCATATTTATCTGTTTCAGCCCACTTCCAATAACAGCGAGCGCGTACTGGCAGACCACTTATATTCCAGTCGTGACCGCCGAAGATGCGACGTGCAATTGAGCTCATTTCAAGGTATCTCAAATGAGTTAGCAAATGCCTCGACAGTGCTCCCTCCAGTCTTAATTCTCAAAAGCAAGGCGCCCCAAAGCAAGGTGGTGGTTCATTGGCCATCGGAACCAAGGCTATGGCGCACTGCAATTCTTGATCTTGCTTTGCGCAACATCGAGCATGCCGCTGAAGTGAAGGCCTGTAAAAGGAGAGTGAGGACGATAGTTTCACGTGGGACAGAAGTAAAATGTAACAAGTTGTCACGTAGGTGGTCCGTCTTGTGTAAAAATGGTTTTAGCCTTTTCAGGGTCCATATCAGGTAAGCCGCATTCCCCATCCGAATGCAGTCAAGGTGGAAACTCTTTGATCGTGGAAGTCAAAGGCCGTGCACTACACCTCAAATCAGAAGCGCTACGTCGAGTAAATGCTACCCTAATGGACGGCGGAAATGCCTCGACGATGCAGCTTTATTGGCACCCTGTGCATTTAATTGATTTTCTTAATGTCACAATGCAACTTTAAGCTGTATATTTTTTGGTCTTATTGGTTTGCTTAAAATTTGCATGTTTTGTATACGAATATGATTTTATGAGTTATTTTCAGGCGTGTTACTTGGTATATACATTTTGCTACATAAATAACCACTCTTTTAGCCATATATGGTCAAGGGAAGGATCTGGATATTTATCTTGTGATAACAGATGTGAACCACAAGCTTCAGAAAGAGTAGCAGAGCAAAGGAAAAAGTAGCAGTTGTATAAAGTACCTATTTAGAAAGAATGCGTTGATGTTAACTCTGGTATTAAGTGGATAATTTCTCTGAGTAGAGCCGACACAGGGGCTACTTCATGAGCCAGTATTCAGTGTCGTGGGAGCTATAGTTGAAGGACTGACGATTAGCTGCAGGTATTGCAGGATCCCATAGGACGTATGCCACTTGCTGGATTCTGCTAGCTGCGACTAGGCTGGTCAACACAGAACGGTGCAGAAAATTCCATCTCTCCTCCATCATCAGTCGATGGGCGGTTCCACTGGTTCTGGCAGATGTGACTCTGTGACATGCTAAAGATATTGAATGGCGAGCTGTCAGCCACACGGACACATCCACCAGCCTTCGTCGCACTGCGCCAGAGGTCGACGACCCCGTGTTTTATCGACATGGCTGGAGAGCGCATCTAAACGGTTGCACTGACGTGTGACGGACTGGCGGCCTGACTGCCAGGCCTTCGTAGTAGTGCAGGAGCCTTACCCAGTCGTCTGGGCTTTTAGCAAGATGAAGATGTATCGCTCACTACCCCTTGAGTAGCATGAGATCAGTCCAAATCAGTGATGACATCCAACTACACTGGCTGGCTCACCAGAGGGGTATGCTAGCCCACGACAGATCTGATCTGATACAGCAATTCCATGAGATATCTGTGGTGTCACCGCCAGACACCACACTTGCTAGGTGGTAGCCTTTAAATCGGCCGCGGTCCGTTAGTATACGTCGGACCCGCGTGTCGCCACTGTCAGTGATAGCAGACCGAGCACCACCACACGGCAGGTCTAGAGAGACGTCCTGGCACTCGCCCCAGTTGTACAGCCGACGTTCATAGCAATGGTTCACTGACAAATACGCTCTCATTTGCCGAGACGATAGTTAGCATAGCCTTCAGCTACGTCATTTGCTACGACCTAGCAAGGCGCCATAGCATTTGATATTATTTTATGAAGCATGTACAATCAAGAGCGATGTTCTACAATTATGGATTAAAGTTAAGTATTACAGCAACTGCGTCCGTTTTTCTAAGTTCTCATTTCCTTGTAATGTTCCAGACCTCACGCCAGCCTGCGTGAGCTTAAACGCGTGCCTTTCGGCTTCCTCTCATAGTGACTTGGCTGTCTGGCCAAGTCACAACAATATCACTGGAATGAGTCATCACGTTTGGCCAGCTACCTGCCGCCATGTAACAGTACACCTTGGTAAATGTTCTCTTCTTGCTAAGGTGGACACACAGGAGAGCCTTAACGCCACATTTGCGAGGACTATCCAAACGACCGTTAGCACATCAATCAGTGAGTTGCGTGGGACGACACGGGCCACTTTGAGGAGGTTTCCTGGGACGATGGAGACAGTGACGTCGCGCAACGCAGATGGGGAGTATGACCCAAACTGACAACTGCAACGATGAGCTCTTCCCCATTCTTGTCTTTCGATAGTGGACCTACTTACTGCGTGTGTGTTAAAATTTAGTGTCTGAGTGTTTGTTTACACTGAGACGTACAAATCTGCCTGAGGTTCTGTCAATGAGATTGTATATACGAGGTGATGAGGAACAGTTTGAAAAGTTGGTAAGGGTGTTGCATTGTAGGTTGTGCTGAGAATTAATTAAGAAAAAAATAGATACAGTGCGCCGTTTGTGAGTTAATTAGCATTGAAGCTAGCCGATCAGCCGTTGCGCGCAAAAATTCAAGCGGTCTGACAGATACAATTAGTGTCAGCTGTTCCCATAGAGCCGGCCAGTGTGGCCGTGCGGTTCTAGGCGCTTCAGTTTGGAACCGCGTGAGCGCTAGGTCGCAGGTTCGAATCCTGCCTTGGGCATGGATGTGTGTGATGTCCTTAGGTTAGTTAGGTTTAAGTAGTTCTAAGCTCTAGGGGATTGATGACCACAGATGTTAAGTCCCATAGTGCTCAGAGCCATTTGAACCATTTGTTCCCATAGAGTAGATGACAGCGCACCACTGCTCAACCTTTGGCTCAGGTTCTATCCTCACTATCAGCCCGTGTCGCATTTTTTTATCGCTCTCTTCAGTTTTAACAAATCAAATGAAGAACACAAATGGTAACATGATCTTTGGCTTGAATTTGCTCGCACATCGGCCTGATTGGCTAACTGCAATGTTTTAACTTGGAATGGCAACATATATCGAATTTTTCTCAACAATTATTTCTCAGCCCAACCTAAGCTGCAACACACTTGAAAGCGTTTCAGACTGTTCCTGACCACCCTGTGTAGTGTGTGTCTATTGTTTATTTTAATGAATCACATTTTTCTCAACATTTCTGTTTATCCATCCATTGACTTGTGCTATGAGCGTTTATTAAGGAAATCATTTTAAGGAAGAGTACTCTGAACATAAACTTTAAATTATGAGACTCCAATTTCATTTCATCTTTTTTTAAATTTCTGTAACATCTTCTGTTCTTATTTTATTGGAGCATTATGTTGCACTCTATGATTATGTGAGCGTACAAGCTGTGGAGGGAGTTTAGTGATGCAGTTTTCAGCCACAGAGCACGTGGCTGGCGGTTGCGTGGACGCTTGGCAGGGGCGTGTATGGCTGTGTTTGCGCGTTTGGGGAACTTTATATGTCAGAGAAAAATGGATAATAACAAAACTAAGATTGACACGAAGGTGCGAGTTGGCAATCATGGTCAGAAAAATATGTAAAACTAAATTATCTACAAGCGCCAAAAAAATATGTAATAGTTTAAAAATTTTTCCGTCTTAAAAATCGTAAATTTTATGAAAGTTCAAAAGGTAATATCTCGGCAGTGCTTTGATCGATTGATATGAAGAAAGTGTTTACGGATGCGGCTAGTAGAGCTACATGGAGAAATTATAGCCGATTTAGCTGAATGTGTACCATTTTTGAATGAGATTTTTGAATGGGATTCGACTGAGATAAACTGTGGTTTCGGTAATAAATAAATTTAAAGAGATGAAACTAGTGGCAGGATTCTAAGGTTTAAATAGGTAGATGAGTAAGTATGTATTTTTATTTGTTTATGCATGTTTAGTATCAAAAATCTGGGAAAAGCAACATCACGACAAGAACATTATTTATGAGGAAACAGTGGCAGATACAAAAAATTGGACTTTAAATTGTTATTGCCCGGAAATTTTCCATATTTTTCAATGTATCGTATGTGTTTCTGTGTTTAGTTTTACAATATTCGTAATTCTTTTTATGAAACATGGTTTTGAGTTAGGCAATCATTTCGAGCATTCATACGGCGGCCACCTTTGATGACAGGATGGTTGGTTTTGAGTGACGCTAAGAGCCAGACGTGCAACGCATCTGGGTGAAGTATTGGGTTGGTAGCCACGTTCGGGGACAAGTATGTATGTAGCAGCGCTCGAAAATGATCAAGATGAGCGCAATATAGTGCATTAGGACAGCAGACAACAGTATATTTTGTGAACTGTGAACAGACTGTCGAGTGTCGTGACCGCGACATATGAATTTTATAGTGAACTGTTGTAGCATCATTTATTAACGGCCGCCCTTACGTAAATGCCCCTCAGATTCCATTTTAAGTGCTTAGTCAATATATGGAAGACTTTTGCGGAAAAATAGAAATAAACTACTTGTTAAAATTAGAAATCAACGTGAGTGATTCAATATTTTTAAATTTCACCGCAATACCTGCCTGCATTGTTTTTTTTCTTTATATCTTATTTCAGCTTGAAAATTGAGTTTACGACAGGTGTGAGCTGGCACCCTATGACGAAAAACGTAGCCAAACATTGAGACCAGCCACATATCTGGGACGCTCAATTGAACTGAGTGTAACAAATATATATATTTTCGTGCCATAGCACTTGGGGGCTCGAGTTAATTATACACATCTACAGAGCGTATTGCCTAACCATCGTAAGTTTCTGCCAATTGTTATTTGCTTTATTGATGTTTTTCTATACTTTGTTTTCTTATTAGGTCCTTTTTTCTTATTTATTAATGTTGTTATATGTTGTCACATATGGTTTATGTTGTACCACGTGCATGTTTTTTTCTTAAATCTGTTTTGTCGTGGCACGTTTGCTGCTATTATTTTGTATCTCAGTTTAAATTTGATAGGTCTGTGAACGATTTGACTCTTGTGCTGAGCATAAAGTGGTGAACTTCATAAGGGTAACAATCACCTTTATTTTACTTTTCATTTAAACGACACAATGAACATTTGCATAACTTTGCCGACTCACTAATGCCTATATTCCTTTAAGAATTCAGTACCACAGATTAATTCAGTTACATAAGTCATTACTAGTCTTAGATAATATGGATTGTTTACCTTTCGTGATATTGACAGCCTGTGCCTCTTTCTAGGATTTACGTACCATGTGTGGGATTTTTTAAAATTTTAAAGCCCACTTGGGAATGCCCTAGCAGACAAAGAACACTTTCTGCGGAGTCATTACCCCAACATGTGGCGTGACTAAACGTCGCTGTAAGAGATTTTGCTTGGTTTACCATATCATTGCGTCTCACACACATCCATGCCCGAGGCAGGATTCGAACCTGCGACCGTAGCAGTCCCGCGGTTCCGGACTGAGCGCCTAGAACCGCTAGACCACCGCGGCCAGCGGTCGATGGTGTAACATGGGCCAAATCAGACTGGGTCCGTCAGGAGTATTCTTTAAGACAATCATCGAAGTTCGACCGACTCTCAGCAACGTCACGACAAGAAGATGTTTTTCGACGCTCTGTGGTAAATTTCACGGATAAGGATTTAGACAACGTGACACTGTCGGTACTTGGGAAAGGTCTGAACTTCGCACCGACACCTAGGACCTTACCTTTAACAGATTTTATTAGTGTTGTTGAAGAAGCTGTCAGACCTCTATCCAGTGAAGCAGCAGAAGAAATCAGGCGGGATACATGTCGCGCCCTTACGAGAACTCGGCCCCAGAAGAGCAACATTTCTTCAATGGAAAGGGCTGCGCTGCGCAAGTTACGGGAAGATCCTCAGACGGTGGTCCTTCCGGCGGATAAGGGGAATGCTACTGCGCTGTTGCCACGTGATATGTATGATCAGAAGATATATAGTTTGCTGAGTGAGACAACGTACAGGAAGCTTGATAAAGACCCTACTCGGAAAGTAGAAAGGAAAACGTCAGAGTTGCTAAACTCCTCTTCTCTGCCGCAAGAAGTTGTGAAAAGACTGAGACCTCACAGTTCTGTTCCACCGAGGTTATATGGTCTTCCAAAGATCCATAAGGATAATGTGCCCTTACGCTCCATAGTGAGCAATGTCGGTGCTCCAACATATGATTTATCTAGTTATTTGGCTTCGCTACTGAGACCTTTTGTTGGCAAATGTACCCACCATATTTGCAATTCTGCGGACTTTATCAATAGATTGAGAACACTACAGCTGAAGGATTCGGACTTGTTAGTAAGTTTCGACGTTATTTCACTCTTCACGAGGGTCCCTCTTTTGGATTCACTGTCACTTATCAGCAATAAGTTTACGGCCGATATAACGGCGCTGTTTCACCATGCTCTGTCCTCTACTTACTTTCTATTTAATAATGAATATTTTGAGCAACTTGATTGTGTTGCCATGGGCAGTCCTCTGTCCCCTCTGGTATCAAACTTTTATATGGAAGACTTTGAGGAGCGGGCTCTCGATTCGGCGATGTTGAAACCAACAGTCTTCTGGCGGTACGTGGACGATACCTTTGTAGTGTGGCCTCACGGTGAAGAAGAGCTTTCACGGTTTTTACAACATCTGAATTCCATCCACACAAACATTCAGTTTACGATGGAAATTGGAAAGGATGGTTGCCTACCATTTCTGGACGTCATGGTTAAACGCAGGGTGGATGGGTCATTGGGGCATTCTATCTATCGAAAACCCACGCATACGGATCTGTACCTGCAGGCGTCAAGCTGTCATCACCCGTCACAAACTATGGGTGTCCTTCGAACTTTGGTGCATAGGGCACATGTCGTGTCTGATAAAGACAACCTTGCAGACGAATTAGAGCACTTGAAATCGGTATTTCAACATAATGGATATTCTGCACATCAGGTCAGTACTGCTTTAAGGAGGAAAAAAATTTTAAAGAAACATCGTGTGAAAGCAATCTTCCGGCCACCTACAAAGACTCGTGCTCTTCTGGGCTCAGCCAAGGATGATCTGGGATTACGGAAGGCTGGAATTTATAAAATACCTTACGAGTGTGGGAAAGCCTACATTGATCAAACCACACGCACAGTACACGACCGCTGCGTTGAACATGAGCGCCACACTCGCCTTTTACAGCCCAGTAAGTCGGCCATAGCCGAACATTGTATTTCCACAGGACATACTATGGATTATTCGCCCACGAAAATCTTGGCCCAAACGAGATCCTTCTGGGATTCAGTTGTGAAGGAATCCGTGGAAATACGTTTAGCGGAAAATCTCATTAATCGTGATGGCGGCTTTTTATTGAATAAGGCCTGGGACCCGTTGATTTCTTTAATTTCAACCAAAAGAAAACTTTTTATGGCTTCTGACATGTCGAGCGACAAGTAATTTTAATTTTAATATTGAAATTTTGCATTTTATTGTTTTGGACACGTCCGCGTGCATGTTTTACTTTTTTCACGCATTCGTTTGCGCTCCATAGATGCAGTAATATTGTAGAGGGCCTTGGAATCGACAGGTGGCGCGCATGCTACGGTAACTTGTGCATGCGCGCCTACGGCACTTTTACGTATAAATAGAGCGACTTGCACTAGCAATCTCCAGTGTCAAACACCCGCCTGAAGATGGCTGTAAGGTTGTCAGCCGAAATATCTTGGAAAGATGTCGATGAGATCCGGCTGCAATCCCGAAATCTTGTGGAATACCTAATATTTTGGTTGTAAAGTGGAACTGAAGTGATTGGGGCTTTGCCAGATGACAACGGGAAAGTGTGACAAGGAAATACACTTAGCGAGCCATAGTAGAGCGACCGTCGCAGCAGCAAGGCCAAAAGGCCAATTACTGGACAATGGACGCGGCCATTGGATTAGTGCGAGATGAAAGCAGAAGAGTCCGCAGCTCGTAGTCGTGCGGTAGCGTGCTCGCTTCCCGCGCCCGGGTTCCCGGGTTCGATTCCCGGCGGTGTCAGGGATTTTCTCTGCCTCGTGATGACTGGGTGTTGTGTGATGTCCTTAGGTTAGTTAGGTTTAAGTAGTTCTAGGGGACTGATGACCATAGATGTTAAGTCCCATAGTGCTCAGAGCCATTTGAAAGCAGAAGATGCACCATCACGGGCCTTGTGTAAACAGTAAAATCACATAACACTGCCATGGACAGCGTGTGTGCTTCACATGCTGAGACCAGGCCTCGTGGCGCTTTTAATGCAAAGAGGGAATCTCGAGCGCTGGGTGATCGGGAACAAGCCAGCATACGCAGGAGTTTGTTTCGGAGATTATTATTGGTCAAGTAAGTGACAGTAAGTTAAAGACAATATAGTCAATTACGTAGGGTAACTGAGGCCTCTCTCTCTCTCTCTCTCTCTCTCTCTCTCTCTGCAGGTGTCGTGTGTTGCACGGAGCACACTTAATGCCCTGTGGTGACGAAGAGAGATATTTTTCTGTGAACACTTTGTTGTATCACGAAGGTCTGCGGCAGCCGAATTTGTGCTGGATTTCTCGTATATCTCCGTAGTGGAGGGCAGGAGAGGTGCTGTTATAGTTAACGTTCTTGTGAGTGTTTTGAGGGCAACATTGTGATCGTTGTCCAGCCTTGGCGAGTGTACAAAGCCATTTGTCGTAGCTGGGGATGCATACAGTTTTATGCTCCTTGGAATCATAGGGAAGTTTTAGACTGTTAAATTCAGTCAGAGGGCAGCATAGTTTTGTCAGGTAAATATGTACGAGTTGCGACACACACAACAGCCAACCGCCGCTGAGATTATCGCTGCGTTCTGTGAAAGGTAGGTGATGCTTTGCGCATGCGTTAAATTTTGGAGTCACCAGCATGCTTTCATTTCAGGTGTGCAATCTACTGCATTCTACTGCATTCTTCGCATTCCCTCGCGTCCATGGTAGTCACGTAATTCACGTGTGATCTTGAGGTTTAAATTTGAGGAAGCGATCCGACAGATGAGAATTATTGCCACCTACAATAGTTTCGTTTATATTGTCACAGTACATAGTTTTGGTTCTGATAGAAATGTCAACTGAAATACTTTTAGTAGATTTTCGGTATCAAATTGATAGTAACCTTAGTTCATATTTTCCTTGTGTTTATTTTTATACAGGATCTTCCAAGTCTGTATAGGATTTCTCCAAGATTACCATTTCCGTATCCTGAACCTAAATGTATTACCATCTCCGTATCCTGAACCTAAATGTGTATGGCAATTCATGTAATAAATTCTTTTGTACAGGGAATAGACTGTTGTTGGTCCTAAAGTAGAGTTGTCTCCCCTTACTCACTGACATATTTTACTGCACCAACGGCAGCTATTCTTCTGATGTCTAACAGGCACGGTGGCTGGCATCTCCACACCTGGTAGGGCCTCGGTTCACCGGCTTAAGATTTAATTTTCCTTTTCAGAGCATTCCTTGCGCGTTAAGTGGTGGGGTAGATCACATCAAACGAGCACCAGCTCGTTAGAAGTGTAAGGTTGGTTAATGATATCACACTGTCACCAAATTTCACCATAATTCTACCCGACGCCACTGAGGACGTGTCGCATGATGGATAGGTGGTCGTGGTCACTCTTACCCGCATATCATCCCTTCTTTTGACGCCTCTGCGAACAAAGTCAGAACGGCGACATCCAAGATTGAAATCAAGCTATTTTCTTATTGGTGGCCAAATAAAAGATTTCGGGCACACTGCCGCTCAGAATCTATAAGAAAAAGCCTCAGGAGATGGCATAGGAGCGTTGATTACCGCACATTTCGCCGTCGAAAACGACAGTTCGTAGTGCGATGAGCAGCATGACGACGATCTTGACAACCTTTGACGCTTCTGGGACATGCGGACGTTTCAAAGCGTACCTAGGGACTTTGTAGTGCTACATCCCCACTGAACATGTTCGCACAACTTGGAGAGCACTACCATCACTATTTTTGCTGTCGTGTACAACCTGGAACCACTAGGGACATTTCAAACTCATTTTAGTGATCTGAAGCAGTAAAAGCTGCTTGTGCTTTTTCAGCCCTCTTGTGCCGTGTTCACCGGTGGAGTGACGGGGAAGGGGAGGGGGGATGTGTGCGGCATTAGCATATGTCTGAATAAAACTGCAAACTGTCCCTCTTAACAGCTCATCCCCCTCAGTTCGGCAACATTCTCAGTGGCATGCGCCCACCTTTACTGAGAATTTTACTGTGCAGAGAAAAGTAGTTCCAGGCACCTTGCAGGCAAGCACTGGAAACAGGGGGGTGTCAAGTTGCTGCCTGCCTACCGGTGCCTATCACCTACTTGACAGGTTGTCTCTGTAAAGGTAAACATTCAAAATTCTTAACAAAGGTGGTGGGTGTTGCCAAAATGGGCAGTATTAGAGGGACTATTCGCCATGTAATTCACACATGTGTCGATGTTGCACCCCTCCGTGAATACGCCACAGAATGGCGTGAAAAAGGAGGGCTGAAAAACCATAACGATTTTTCGCTGCTTCATATCACGTTCAAATTTCGTATAATGATTTTAAACGGTCCAGTCTGTACATGAGAGCAAAAATCGCGATCTTGCGGTAGTCCAAAGGGGTGCAATCACGTTCAGTGGGGATACAACACCACAATATCCTTGGAGACTGGTGGAAACGTCCACAGGTGTCAGCAACGCCAAAAGTTTGAAAAACAGTGGAGGGAACTATCAACAACATATGAGATGATGTACTGGCCGAAGTAGAGCTGTGAAGGGGGGTTGCGATTCGTGCTCAGCTGCTAATACATTTGCACACGAAAGGTAAAGACCGGAGGTAGACTCTCAATCCGGCACGTTATGTTAATCTGTCAGGAAGTTTCATGTCAGCAAAACATGTCCTGCTGCCGTCGCCATCCTCCGATCAACTATAAAATGTCAAGAATTATTTGTATCACTCGGGTGGCTACTCATGCAGCGTTGTGTTTTTTTACCGAATGATCTGACGGGAGAGGACGAAACTTGAAATTGTGACTTGGGTCACTCCTCTCGAATAGCCCCAGGGATCCACGGAGCTGAACGTCCACTTCAGACACTACCATGAATTTCACGTCCTCTCATTGTGTGAACCATTCAACATCTACACATATACTGCGCAAGCCATTTTACAGTGCCTGGAGGAGGGTACTTCGCAGCAAATATTAGTTATTTACTGTTCTATTACATTAGCGTATTTAGTGAGGGCAAAATGGCTGCCTATATGTCTCAGTATGCATCTTAATCTCTCTGATCTTACTCCCATGATGCCAGCACGAGGAATACCGAGCTATCAGTATGGTCGCACTATTTTCCCAGAACTGAGATTCTTTAAAGCTGCATCTAAATCTACACAGTATACTCCTTATCGTGAAGGGTACTTAGTGTGCCAATGTCATTACATCCTTTTCTCTTCCAGTAACGAGTGACATATAGGGTGTCTAGGAAACCTGTTTTCTCTGATCGCTAGACAACAATTCAAGCAAATCATATTAATAGATTTTTATTACAGTAAGATAAATGATAATACTTAACTTTAAGAAATGTACAATGAGATGTCGCAAGAAAAGGGTGACATGAAACATAAGCAGTCCCTCCAGTATATAAAATTCGTAACACAAGAGAAGAAATACGTTTCTGAAGTCACTGCTGTATCGTTAGTAGGTCGGCTACACTTCAACTCGGCCGCGGCCAGGCGGAGCGCCGCTTATATTCTCTTGGCCTAGATGCCCCTCCTGTCTTGGTGGTGTCCTAGAGAGAGATCCGTCAGCGTACTATTGGCTGACGTCGTCCCACAGTAAGGGGAGGAAACTCTACGTTAGGATAAACAACAGTCTATTCCCTGTACAAAAGAATTTATTTTGAACAAGATTGCTCTGAGCACTACGGGACTTAACTGCTGTAGTCATCAGTCCCCTAGAACTTAGAACTACTGAAACCTAACTAACCTAAGGACATCACACACACCCATGCCCGAGGCAGGATTCGAACCTGCGACCGTAGCAGCAGCGCAGCTCCGGACTGGAGCGCCTAGAACCGCACGGCCACCGCGGCCGGCGACTTTGAACAAGAATCACGCCTTTCTGTATAGCGAGGCCATGCCGACGTGCAAATTATCGGCGCACTACCGAGTTCTTTATGCTATGCAAAGAGCGAGGCCAAGATGTGCGAATGTATTGTAGCAAAATGTTAAAATCTGAATCAGCTTCCATGGCCTGTATAATTTTTGTATAATTTAGAGGAAAGTATTGAAGCAATTCAGAATCCTGAGCATCGATGTGACAACAAGATGCAGCGGAAGCGTCAAAGTCCGTATCAGGGCCTATCGGATGACGTGAAAGTGAGTCCGCATTACCATGTTTAGCCGTCTGATGATGCACAGTCTCTTACTGATATTGAGACAACGAAGCCCATCGTTGCAATTTTTGGGCAGTTCGTACAGGAATGGCTTCGTCAGATAAAACAAGGCCTACATTGTCTTGTGATCCGTTCCTGAGAAGAATTTTCTGCAATACAAATAGTGGTGGAATTTGGTGACACCATACACAATAGCCAATGTCTCTTTCTCTATTTGTGAATAGTTACACTGAGCTTTGGATATCACTTTTGGTGCGAAAGAATTAGGTCTGTCTTTATCACCAATTCTGTGCAAAAGCATTGCACCGATTCCATAAGAAGAAGTGTCAACTTCAGAAAAGAGTTCAGGGAATTCTTTCAGCAAGCTAAGTACACTGTTATTTGAAATGAATGCAGACACAGGCAACACATTGTCCTGAATCTGAAAGCCAAACAAATCAAATGAATCTAACCCATATATGACTCACAATTGCGTGATTCGAACACAGTGAAAGTTATAGTTCTCGTATGTGAGCGATACATAGAGGCAAAGTACATTTTCAGAGAACGGGAATGTCTTGTCCATTACAGGCTGTCAGGTGCATGCTAGTTTTAGACAGGCATGGGGAGCCTAACAGTTCAGCAGTGTAACAGAGGCACACATTTCCAACTGAAATTCCACTCTTTTTCCACAAATAAAGTTATACAAATGTACAAAAGGCTTGTTGGACTGGAATATCTCTGAAGAAACTTTCCCTTGAGAGGTTTGATAATGCCTGCAGCAGGCTGTGAATACACTGCATTTCTTAGATGGGCCTTGTGACTAGATTTTTGTGAGTGGACAGCATTCCTAATTTTGTGCCATTGCAAACATATGGATTGTACATGTCCTTTCATGCCACAAACGTAACACTGTGCTTGTCTGAGGGACATTCTTGGCATTCGTGCTGCGAGTAGCAGCTAGGGCATGACTTAATTCTGTTCACTGTAGCCGCCTGTTTAGAGAGCGGCGTGGAGAATTGTTTACGCGGCATGACACGCAGAAGCAGCCGCTGCCTAATGGGCTCGTCCCTAGCAAGGGAATCAATCTGACAAATTGGTGGCTGCTCAAATTTATCGGCTGACACGGCACCTGAATCATATTGATCTAGTATGTGCACTACATGTTGAGAAGATGGATCGGACTGGTTCAAAATCTGTTCCTGAGTCTGACACCAGTTACATTGTACACGATCACATCACGCAACATAACATCTGAATACAGAGCACCAAAAGTACATTTGAACTTGCATTTCCTCTTCATACCCTGCAAATCTGTTACCCACTCGCGATAAGTTTTTTTCTGGCCATTTCTTGCACTTAAAGAAATGGTACCTAGCTGCTACCACATTCACTTGTTGGTCATAATAGTCTACAACCTGATCATATGAAAGTTCACTCGGAGTGGCGATAGGAAAGAGTTTTTAAATGAGTCGAAAGACTGCACTTCCTACCATGGACAAGAAATAGGAAAGTTTCACAGTACCTGGTACGTAGTGAGCAAGCACGTGGGCTTCCAACCACCTCTTGGTCATGAAACTGGCGAAAAGGCGGTATAGCATCTGGAGCAGCTGTGGGTGCCTACTGTACAGCATTCATTTGATTTCCTTGTTAGTGACCAGCCCATTAGGCAGCGGCTGCTTCTGCGCTCCATGCCGCGTAAACAATTCTCCACGCCGCTCTCTGAACAGGCGGCTACAATGAACAGAATTAAGTCATGCCCTCGGTGCTACTCCCAGCACAAATGCCAAGAATATCCCTCGGACAAGCACAGTGTTACGCTTGTACCATATTGAGTAGCGATGAAATCTGTTGCGTCTGAAACTGAAACATCTGTGTTAGCTGCGTTGCATCTAACGCTGGCAGCTGAAGCGCCTGAGCAGGGGTTGGAATAGGTGGGGTGGGCATGTTGTAAGAAACAAATGCAGACAAGGCAAGCAATAAAAGTAAGTACAAAAGCAAAGAAAATTCTTGTAACACCCACCTGAAAACATTGATTAACAAAAACACTATAAAGGACTGTTAAAGTAAACACCCCTGCAAAGAAAAGACAAGAGAGAATTCAGGCGCCAGCAAAATAATAGCCCACGGAAAGTTAAAACAGGGAAGCGGTGGTGGCTGTCAGTCTGTGATTCATGGTACACGTTGTTGCCAGTGTTGTGTTTCGGCCACTCGTCTGATATAGGGTGCCTACAAAACTTGTTTTCTCGGATCGCTAGACAATAGTTCAAGCAAATTCTATTAATAGATTTTTATTTCAGTAGGATAAATGACAATACTTAACTTTGAGAAATGTGCAATGAGATGTTGCAAGCAAAGGGCGACATGAGACAAGCAATCTATTCAGTATATAGCCGGCCGGAGTGGCCGAGCGGTTAAAGGCGCTACAGTCTGGAACCGCACGACCGCTACGATCGCAGGTTCGAATCCTGCCTCGGGCATGGATGTGTGTGATGTCCTTAGGTTAGTTAGGTTTAAGTAGTTCTAAGTTCTAGTGGACTTATGACCACAGCAGTTGAGTCCCATAGTGCTCAGAGCCATTCTTCAGTATATACAATTCATAACACAAGAGAAGAAACACATTTCCTAAGTCGCTGTAGTGTTCGTAGGTCGGCTAGACTTCAACTCGGCCGCGCCCAGACGTAGCGGCACTTATATTCTCTTGGCCTAGATGGTGCTCCTGTCTCGGTTTCGTTAGTCCTGTATAGGGAGAGAGTGGCTAATCGGACCATACGGCGGCCATTTTTTTGCCAAACTACGGGCGGGCCTTTTGAATTTCCAGTAGTGGAGTAGTGGAGTACACACTCACCGAATCAAAAGTACAAGACAATATGGCGAAATCATTCGTTAAATGACTTTCTTTACAGCTATAATATACTCATAGTAGCCTACTACGTACAGCACAGGAAAATTTGATACAGTGGCTGTAAAAATTATTAGTTACTTGCATTTATCTCCTTTAAAGTTCGTTTACTAGACATATTGAAATGAAAGTAACGTTAATAGAAAGAAATATAGTGTATAGCATTTGTTTTGTATCGGGCGTGCATAACTCTAAAGATTTAGCGTACCTGTATTACGTCAAATGGCTTGGTTCAAATGGCTCTGAGCACTATGGGACTTAACATCTGAGGTCATCAGTCCCCTAGAACTTAGAACTACTTAAACCTAATTAACCTAAGGACATCACACACATCCATGCCCGAGGCAGGATTCGAACCTGCGACCGTAGCGGTCGCGCGGTTCCAGACTGAAGCGCCTAGAACCGCTCGGCCACATCGGCCAGCCTGTATTACGTTAGATGAATGAAAGTCGTAAGCGGTTGTTTACTTGTGACATGCAAAAAGTCTGAGACGTATTAGTACTTCTTGTCACGTCTTCAAACTTTTTGCATATCACAAGTAAACAACTGCTTACGACTTTCTTTCATCGTATCCCTTCTAACCCACAGTAAGTAGGCCTATTAAAAACTGTCTTCAAGAGTACCTACAATTATTTACTACGAATAATGTTTCAGCAACCACGACAACTGCGGAAAACGTGCTTACAACTTGCCTGCGTCAACAGTCAGGCATTAATACTGAAACCAAAATAATGCCTAGTGTTCTGATTCGGAACGAAATAAAGTTTGACGCTATAAAGTCGAATGAGTATGGCACAACAGTTACTGACGTGTTTACTTCAAACATGTAGGCCTACCGACTTCATCACAAAACGCTTCATTATTTCAACTCGTATTTAAGATCGCAAACGATAATTACGTACTAAAAGCGATATACAACTAATCGAACATGCATGCACAACGCATAGCAAGTCTCTCAATAATTCAAATACCTTTTAATCGTCTCCAAAAATCCTCTGAACTTCAATTCAACTCAAAAGCACGGCGAACATAGGAAGCGCGAGAGACGTTTGGCAGAAAAATGGCGCCAAAGCTAATCAACCAATCACGGGCAACTTCACCTATGGCCACTCTCTCTGTATATAGGCTCTCTATGTGTCGTCCCAGAGAGGGGTCTGTTAGTGTACGTTTGGCTGACGTCATCTCACAGCTCTCTCTGATCTTCCGTTCTTGGCCATCGTGCCGGAGATTGGCGTTATGCCGGAACAAATGTACCTACTAAATCACTTCTTATTGCAGCATGTAATCGTAATAATTTCAAAATATGAGCTGCACAAGGATAAAACGTTGCCGGCGAAAAAGATTCTCTGTTTGCTTGCACATTTTTTGAGCAGCCACATTTGATCCATTATCAAAGCACTGACCACGATAGTGCTGTCAATCAAGTTCATGCTTGTTAAGTTCATCTATGATAGCATTACTAATTCAATTACCTGTCTTTTCCTGAAAATCAAAATATTCCAGGAACCTTTCATGAATTTCACATCAATATTCCACTTCGTTAAAAAGGAACATACCTTAAAATCAGAATATTGTGTACGGTCTTAGACACATCAGGAGTAGCATCGCAAATAAATGAAAAAAGAGCTTCCTGTGTCTTTTCTAAAATTTTCTTTAATATATTATCCCCACACAAAGATAAAAGCTCATTCTGTGCTCGCCAAGACAAATATTACACTCTCTCTTCATGTTTCTGTTGACTGCCTTTAACACATATTATATGCTTTCATAATAATGTGTCATCTTTAGTCAATAGCTCAATTAAATGCCAGAAGTTAACTTTATCTGGCTCTCCTAACTGGTGGCTACTTCCGCTAAAAGGCAGATTTCGCGAGGCTAAAACGATAGCAACATCCATAATTCTTTTTAACAGCTCACGTAAAAAGTCTTTCTTTTAGCAATAGTTTCTGGGACGTGGAATACACTCTTCTACAGTATCTATGAGGCTTTGTTGATAACATCTTCATGCTAAATAATTATTTTTATGTAAAAAACTATTCTCGTGGTCCGGGAGAATGGAGTATAGCTCTTTCCAAGTTGTTTCCGAGTATCAAATCCTTCATCTAGGTTAGCTAATGTAGTTGTAGTTGTCGTTTTTGGCATCATTCTGAAAGAACGAACATGGCCGACAGAAGATTTTCTTCTGGCTGTCAGTCCACACTGACCAGTCACATTTTACTTCAAATCTGTAGTTACAGCATCTGGAATACAAGTGACACTCGGTAAATTTTTTACCTTGTCTACAACCCATTGAACTGTTCTAAGTTCGATATTTGGAACGCCCTTTCTAACAATTCTGTCTCTGTCACTGTTATGAAATGGATACGGCCATTGCTCACAATCACTTTGATTCCAAAAAAGTCTCTGAATGTAGACTCAGACATTTGTTTACTATCCTCTCCTTCGTCAGGGAGCAAAATGCCTACATGAGATGCTGTTAGCTTAGGTATTTACTCAGAACAAATTTTCGCTTCCGCTGATGTTACAGTTACTTATATCCAACACTGAATTCTCTTTTGGTAAAAAGTAGCTGCCTATTGGTTTTTTACTTTTCTCTTGATCTTTCACAAATTTTTTATCACATTTACGTTTTTCTGATCGCTTCCATGCAACAGATTTATGTATGTAATCCAACATTATTCTGGAAATAATTAAAATAGCTACTAAAATATGTTTACACGAACAAGGAAAGCTTTAAGTAACGGCGAAACTAGTGGTGCTAAATTATTTTTAAAATTTTGTAACCTACCCCGTATTAAAAACAATATAAACAGAATCGCTTTGTAGATTCAGGATACCTGTAGTAACTGCATATGCAAAAAAAATCTAACTTTCACGAAAACAGCATGCACACTGCCCTCAATCTGTGTCCGCAGCTCGTGGTCGTGCGGTAGCGTTCTCGCTTCCCGCGCCCGGGTTCCCGGGTTCGATTCCCGGCGGGGTCAGGGATTTTCTCTGCCTCGTGATGACTGGGTGTTGTGTGATGTCCTTAGGTTAGTTAGGTTTAAGTAGTTCTAAATTCTAGGGGACTGATGACCTCAGCTGTTAAGTCCCATAGTGCTCAGAGCCACTTGAACCATTTCTGGTTGCACAAACTGAACAAGTCAATAACACATTGGTCCACTGCTGGCCTTTATGCAAGTAGTTATTCGGCTTGGCATTAACGGAGTTGTTGGATAGCCTTCTGAGGGGTATAGTGTAAATACTGCCCTACTATGCGTTATATCCCACCGCACTCTGGGGTGTCTGTAGACACGTGTTCGGCCTGGAATCTCATTAACTGGAGTAGAGTTGTCTTCAGTGATGAATCCCGCTTCGAACTGAGCCCCGATGACCAGCAAAGTCGTATCTGCAAACGCCACGCACAGACGCCACATGGCCCGACAACCAGGAGTAATTGTCAGGGGTGTCATTTCATATCAGGGCCCCTTTGGTTGTCATCTGCGACGCCCTTACAGCAAAGGGGTACGTCGACGATATTCTACAACCCGCTTTGTTTCCCTTCGTGGCAAGTCATCCTGGGCTTACATTTGAGCAAGAAAATGCCCTTCCGCACACGGCAACAGGACGAGAGTTTCTCCAGCTTGTCTTCGTGCTTGCCAAATCCTACCTTGTCCGGAAAGGTCGCCGGATCTCTTTCCAATTGGGAACGTTTGGAACATTATGGGAGAAACACTCGTGTGAGCCAGTTCTACGCCAGTCAATGAGATTCCAGGCCGAAGACGTGTCTGTAGACGTCTCGGACTGCAATGGATATAACGCGCCAATTGGACAGAATGTGGCACAATATACCTCAGGAGAACATCCAACAACTCCGCTAACCAATGGCATGACGAATAACTGCTTCAATAGGGGCCAGAGGTGGACCGAAGCGTTATTGTCATTTTGTGAAACGCTTTCTCTCGAATAAGTCATACAATTTTTCTGCAATTGTAATAATTTGTTTGCCTGTACATGTACATCACATCTCTCGATTTCCGTAACATTCGGATCATTCCTTCGTGGTGTGTCTCTTTTTTCTTAGAGTGCACACTGTGTAAAATAGTGGTCCTCTAACACTTCTTAGTGAAAGCATGAAGTTACTTTCACGTCTGGTTTCTCTCCGTTGACAATAAGATGATGTGTCCTGTATGTGAGAAACTTTTCGATCCAGTCACACAGTTGATCTGACATTCCGTATGTTCATATACACTGAGGTAGGAAAAGTCTTGGGACTCCGATATGCACACATACAGATGGCGGTAGCATCGCGTACACAATGTGTAAAAGGGCGGTGCTTTGGCCGTGAGTCGGACTCAGGCTAATTCATGTGAAAAGGTTTCCCTCGTGATTACGGCCCCACGATGGGAATTAACAGACTTTGAACACTAAATGGTAGTTGGAGCTAGACGCATGACACATTCCATTTCGAAAATCGTTCTGGAATTCAGTATATCGAGATCCACAGTGTCAAGAGTGTGCCAAGAACACCAAATTTCAGGCATTACCTCTCACCATGGACAATGGAGTGGCCGACGGCCTTCACTTAATGATTGACAACAGCGGCGTCTGCGTATAGTTGACAGTGCTAACAGAGACGCAACACTGCATGAAATAACAGCATAAATCAATGTGGGATTTACGACGAACGTATCCGTTAGAACAGTGCGGTGAAATATAGCGTTAATGGGGTATGGTAGCAGATGACCGACGCGAGTGTCTTTGCTAACAGCACGACATCGCCTGCAGCGCTTCTGCTGGGCTCGTGACAGTATCGGTTGGACCCTGGAAAACAGACGGCGCCGTATAGTCCAACTAAACCAATCACTGACTGAAAATGGTTATTTTCGGCTACTTGGAGTCCATTTCAACGTTTCAAAGACATCATTTTTATGGATGACATTGCGCTAGGTCACTGGGCCACGAGTGTTTGTGATTGGTTTGAAGAACGTTCTGGACAATTTCAGCGAATTATTTGGCCAACCAAGTCGCCTGACATAATTCTCATCGAAGATTTATGGGATGCAATTGAGAGGTCAGTTCCTTCACAAAATCCTGCACCAGTAACACCTTGGCAATTACGGAGCTCTATGGGGGCAGCATGGCTTAGTATTTCTGTAAGTGAATTCCAGCGACTTGTTGAGTTCTTGCCACGTCAATTTGCTGCACTATGTCGCGCAAAATGAGGTCCGACATGATACGTGGAAGTATCTCATGACTTTTGTCATCTCAGTCTATTGTTCATTAGGCACCAGTATGGAACTGTATTGCATGCCTTCTGGAAGTGAAAGAACACTGCATCAACCTGGGCACCGCTATCTGGATATCGTGGAAGAGCAGAACGAGATAGGTTTCACATGATCGTTGTTACCGGAATAAAACGCATGTTCATTCCAATGGAGGAGATTTTTGGTCTCCGGAAATATACACTCCTGGAAATTGAAATAAGAACACCGTGAATTCATTGTCCCAGGAAGGGGAAACTTTATTGACACATTCCTGGGGTCAGATACATCACATGATCACACTGACAGAACCACAGGCACATAGACACAGGCAACAGAGCATGCACAATGTCGGCACTAGTACAGTGTATATCCACCTTTCGCAGCAATGCAGGCTGCTATTCTCCCATGGAGACGATCGTAGAGATCCTGGATGTAGTCCTGTGGAACGGCTTGCCATGCCATTTCCACCTGGCGCCTCAGGTGGACCAGCATTCGTGCTGGACGTGCAGACTGCGTGAGACGACGCTTCATCCAGTCCCAAACATGCTCAATGGGGGACAGATCCGGAGATCTTGCTGGCCAGGGTAGTTGACTTACACCTTCTAGAGCACGTTGGGTGGCACGGGATACATGCGGACGTGCATTGTCCTGTTGGAACAGCAGGTCCCCTTGCCGGTCTAGGAATGGTAGAACGATGGGTTCGATGACGGTTTGGATGTACCGTGCACTATTCAGTGTCCCCTCGACGATCACCAGTGGTGTACGGCCAGTGTAGGAGATCGCTCCCCACACCATGATGCCGGGTGTTGGCCCTGTGTGCCTCGGTCGTATGCAGTCCTGATTGTGGCGCTCACCTGCACGGCGCCAAACACGCATACGACCATCATTGGCACCAAGGCAGAAGCGACTCTCATCCCTGAAGACGACACGTCTCCATTCGTCCCTCCATTCACGCCTGTCGCGACACCACTGGAGGCGGGCTGCACGATGTTGGGGCGTGAGCGGAAGACGGCCTAACGGTGTGCGGGACCGTAGCCCAGCTTCATGGAGACGGTTGCGAATGGTCCTCGCCGATACCCCAGGAGCAACAGTGTCCCTAATTTGCTGGGAAGTGGCGGTGCGGTCCCTTACGGCACTGCGTAGGATCCTACGGTCTTGGCGTGCATCCGTGCGTCGCTGCGGTCCGGTCCCAGGTCGACGGGCACGTGCACCTTCCGCCGACCACTGGCGACAACATCGATGTACTGTGGAGACCTCACGCCCCACGTGTTGAGCAATTCGGCGGTACGTCCACCCGGCCTCCCGCATGCCCACTATACGCCCTCGCTCAAAGTCCGTCAACTGCACATACGGTTCACGTCCACGCTGTCGCAGCATGCTACCAGTGTTAAAGACTGCGATGGAGCTCCGTATGCCACGGCAAACTGGCTGACACTGACGGCGGTGGTGCACAAATGCTGCGCAGCTAGCGCCATTCGACGGCCAACACCGCGGTTCCTGGTGTGTCCGCTGTGCCGTGCGTGTGATCATTGCTTGTACAGCCCTCTCGCAGTGCCCGGAGCAAGTATGATGGGTCTGACACACCGGTGTCAATGTGTTCTTTTTTCCATTTCCAGGAGTGTAATATGCGATCCTAAGACACGATCAAAATTTCTAGACGATATTGGCGTCAGAGACGTACGAATGTAGTTTTTGAGTGTGTGTTCGATGACATTTCTTGGAATGGGGACTGATCTTCGCTTTTTTCCATCATCTAGGATTGCCTCGCTTCTCTAGCAACCTACTATACGCTGCTGCTAGAAGAGGAGTAAGTTCTTTGTCATACTCTGTGTAGAAATGTATTAGTCTCGCGTCAGGTCCAGTGGACATTCCTCTGTTGCGCGATTGTGGTTGCTTTTCTATCGCGGAATCGCTTATATTTGTATGCCCTTTTGACGTTTGTGAAGTCATTTAGTATTTCAGCCTCAATCTGTCAAGCTCAGTTTCGATGCCATTATGGTCAGTGTCTGGGCAGATGGTTTCGATGCGTTTACTCAATTAAGATCAAAACTTCATAGGATAATCTGGAAAGTCGGTAGACAGACTTTCTTTCAAATTCGTCAAACACATCACGTATGGTTCTCCTTATGCTAATTTTGATTTCGTTCAATTGTTGTTTGTTTGTGAGGTCAAATACGCTCTTTGCTTTCGTAGCAGCTTTCTGATACAACTGTCGAACCACGGTTGTTCTTTCACATCCCTCTGCTTTGCTCGGCACATACCCGTCTAAGGTGTATTGGGCAGTACCATTGAACTTTGTCGTTGATGCTCAACATTTTCAGTCCTAGAGGTGAATTTTTCATGTTGCCTCTTTCAATTAATTTGAAATCTGTTTTTGTTGTTCTTGTTAAGCAGAAATATCTTTTTACCTTCCTTTATATTATTTGCAACCGTATTCAGTGATGCTATAACAATCTCAAGATCGCTGATACCCCTGTTCTACGCTGAGTCGAAGTGTTTGGGTGATCAGGAAATCTAACATGTTGCCCTCAGCAGCCTGTTTCTGGTTAGCTGCTCAAGGTATGTTTCGGAAAAGACATTTAGAAAATGGTTCAAATGGCTCTGAGCACTATGCGACTTAACTTCTGAGGTCATCAGTCGCCTAGAACTTAGAACTAATTAAACCTAACTAACCTAAGGACATCACACACATTCATGCCCGAGGCATGATTCGAACCTGCGACCGTAGCGGTCGCTCGGTTCCAGGCTGTGGCGCCTAGAACCGCACGGCCACTCAGGCCGGCAGACATTTAGAATAATTTCACATGCTCCTCTGTTCTTAGTAGCCACCTCAATCACTTGAGTCTCCTAGTCTACAGGTAATACTATCAGACAACCAGGAAATTTAGCCGAAATCTTCCCCAACTCTTCCTTTAAATGTTCCGCCACTACTGCTCCTGAGGCAGAGAGTCTATAAAAGTATCGGATGATCATGTTTCATTCCGCTTTAACACTTACCTTCAACCAAATTATTTCGCATTCGAAATCTATCCTAACCTCACTCGATATTGTCCTATTTGTGATAGCTGTAAACACGCCTGCACCACTCGTGTTCAACCTATCTTTGAGATGTACGTCCCAATCGTAGTTCGCAATTTCACTGCTGTCAACATCTGATTTCAGACAGGTTTCTGTCCATAGTACTATACGGGCGTTGTTACTGTTTACAAGCGAGACTGTTTCTGAGATACTTCCATAGACTCATTTGCAGTTAGCTAATCATATATTCCCACTTTTCCCCGATCTATCATGAATGCTATTCACTTTCATTAATGGGGTTAGTATTCTTCCCTCTCAGAATTAGACTGTATAGTTTCGGCCCTGTAAGGGGATTTCTGTATCCCAAAAATCCGACGTGTGCTTGCCACACGTACTCTTCTACCTTAATAATTGCTTCCTGCGTGCAGTGCACGCCCGAAAAATTAATGGGAGTTCTATAGTTCTCTACCCGGTAGCGTAGGTTGAGAAATCCGGATGCAAAATCGTAGTAGAATCGCCTGAGCTTCACACTTCCATTCAGCTCCTAACCAGAGGACCGCTATCAGTCCCGGGCACAATGTTTCAAAACGCTAGCTCAACTTTCACCGGGCGCGATAGTAGCTTCTTCACCCTGGCAGCCAGCCGTCAGTAGGAACAGAGGCTGGCCTCTGAACTCAAGCGGTAGGCGTAAATCGTGACGAAATAAACCACGATTTGCCAACCGAGTCTCCTCCACATCTCAGGCACTGGCTCTTCTTCGAGACATGCTTGTGATTTCCCTAATGGGCTCTGTCACCCGTATATCATTGGAGCTCACATTTAACGCAATACATTTTTGTGAGAACTAAATAACTTTCCTTCCAAAGACTCGCATATAAGTTTCCCGAGAATCACTGAATACTCTCATGTGGGCCACCCCGAAGTATTAGCAGCACGTCTCTAAATTCGTTTGAGATATACTCTCATGCTTATTTGATAACGACATCAGAGACGGGAACAGCACTTCAGGACTGGTTGCACAAGCATCATATTTTGATTTGGTTTACTCATGGACTGATCGTTTCCAGAATCCGTCCATCGAAATTAAGTCTTGCTTCTATCTTCGATAACACTGATTTTACGTATTTGTGTAAAGGCCTGGAATATAAACCGTGACATCAGCAATAGAGCTTATACACAACAATTTTCCTCTTTCGGAACTCAAAGCGGCTAACTTCACGTCAAGTGTCAAAGGAATGTTTTAATTATCAACATTGGATATTAACGTGGGTCACTGATTACTACTTATGGAAGTGAATTAGTGCCAGAAATTGGTGAATAATTCTCTTTGACTTGATTCCACTCATAAATACCAAATGCCTACACTAACTAAGTAAGCATTATTCTTCGAATAACGACAGTCCATGTCAAAGCTGTGCACACTAGAAGGAGCACGTTATTCAGTGAGTGCTAATAAATGTAATTTGTGTGGGTGACAGTGAACGAAGCGGTCATCACTTAACTTCTATGAAGATGGAAAATGTTCAGCTGTTACACGAAGTGCTCACAATTCCAGCATTCATGAGCTAAGATTAGAAATATTTTGACGCTCCTCGTATCATCGAAACGATAATATTCTTTCACACTGCATCACGTCTCTGCAGTTTTGTCTTGTAATGCTGTGCTGCGTAGCTGGGTAAAAGCTAAATTTGTTCAAGGGGACGGCAATGTGGCCGAGCGGTTCTAGGCGCTTCAGCCTGGAACCGCGCGACCACTATGGTCGCAGGTTCGAATCCTGCCTCGGGCATCGATGTGTGTGATGTCCTTAGGTTAGTTAGGTTTAAGTAGTTTTAAGTTCTAGGGGACTGATGACCTCAGATGTTAAGTCCCATAGTGCTCAGAGCCATTTGAACCATTCGTTCAATGCTATACGTCGAGCCAGGGAGGCATAATATGACATTAGGCTTATTCTAACAGCAGAAAGAAGAAAATATTTTTAACATCAAACTCTTAATTGAAGACTAGTTACAAGTCACTTTCGATTAGGGGTTTTGTTCATTAATACTTAATTCTATTTTCTGCATTTTAAGAACTGCCATACGTCATTTCTGTTGGGAGACAAGTTTCGGTGAGGTTAGACGTGATGAACTGGTGGCGCTAGCATTCGGCTGGTGAGGTAGGTCCAGTGGAAGCGCAAGCGACGCCTCTTTCCTCGCTGCGTGCTGCGTGCTGCGTGCTGCTCGCTGCAGGCTCATCCGCCACCTCTGCTCTTTTGTACTGTCAATCGACATGACAGGGAGGTGTTTATCCTACCGAGAACAAGCGAGTGTCGCGGTAGTGATGAACACGTGTTCTCACGCAAGGCGCCGTGATCGCTGCGTCGTCTAGCGCCAGTGTGCGTAACACTGCGTTCTTAGGCAGACATTGCGACTTAACTCTCGAATATAAATAAAATCGTTAACAAGGCTTCCGAATTTAATTGTTTGTAGATTGAACACGAAGCAGCATCACGAAATATATATACTTTGTTCCGAAGATTTAGTAAGTACATACTTGGCTCCGTAGTTTGCTTTCGACCGTTACCGCTGGGGTTAGTTGAAACTAGCTCCGATAGTTTCGAAGAACGGGTAGCAGACGAAAATTATGTGCTGGGACCAGTAGCTGTAGTTTGTTCGTACTGAAGTTTCAGTAATGCAAACAATAACTTCTGTTTACCACGGATTATAATTTACTAAAGAAAATAAGGCAACTTGCAATGTTCAATCAGAAGAATTATTTTTAAGTAACACGCAGTTAAGTGCCCATAGATGACATTCAAGGAGGAGGAGGGGGAGATTAGTGTTGAAAGTCCCGTCGAGAACGAGGCCGTTAGAGACGGAGCACAAGCTCGGATTAAGGATGGATGGAGAAGGAAATCGGCCGTGCCCTTTCGAGGGAACGATCCCAGAATTTGCTTGAAGCGATTAAGGGAAATCACGGAAAACCTAAATCAGGACGGTCGGTCGCGGGTTTGAACCGTCGTCCTCCCTAATGCGAGTCCAGTGTGTTAACCACTGCGCCACCTCGCTCGATGACGTTCGAGATAAACGTTTTTAAGTGGATCGAGTCAACTGAAGATACATGGAACACATATTTAAAAAAAGGTTTAAAAATGTTTATATGACTACAGTCTGACCATTTAAAATCTCTTTCTATATAAAGGAGTACTACTACTTCTATTCAAGAATCCCTCTATGGTACAGAAAGATCTGTTAAGGCACTAACCCTTAATAATGGATTTTAAAATACTTCTAATAACAGTCAGATATTTGATTTTCATGGGTAGACTACAAATGAGTTTTATGGCTGCATATTTCAACCCCTTTGTGCATAAGTTAGATTAATAGGTACTCTGTAATTAGTAACTTCCAAAATATGAGCTATGAACGATCATATTTCAGTGACAATAATGTTTTCAAAAAGTGTACTTACCCCTTCATTAACAGTGCCATTTCTATCTTACCGCCGGCCGAAGTGGCCGTGCGGTTAAAGGCGCTGCAGTCTGGAACCGCAAGACCACTACGGTCGCAGGTTCGAATCCTGCCTCGGGCATGGATGTTTGTGATGTCCTTAGGTTAGTTAGGTTTAACTAGTTCTAGGTTCTAGGGGACTAATGACCTCAGCAGTTGAGTCCCATAGTGCTCAGAGCCAATCTATCTTACCAAAACATATGTCAAAAAGCTGACCAAATGAAACAACATTTTACTCCAACTAATATTGTACTTCCGCACAAAGCACGTGCTGTTGGAGGTAGTCGTTGTATACTGTGCCACCAGTTGCGTCAGACTGACAGTGTCTGCATACATTTGCAAGACGAGGATATGCTGAGGTCATTGCGAGAGCTAACAAAAAAAGCAAGGAAGATTAAACTTTAACGTCCCGTCG
Source organism: Schistocerca piceifrons (assembly GCF_021461385.2). Lineage (NCBI taxonomy): Eukaryota > Metazoa > Arthropoda > Insecta > Orthoptera > Acrididae > Schistocerca > Schistocerca piceifrons. The sequence goes on from NC_060149.1 coordinate 647,298,098, forward strand.
ACAGCGAGATCATTAGAGACGGAGCACAAGCTCACATAAGGAATGATGGGGAACTAACCGGCTGTGCCCTTTTAGAGGAACCATCTCCGCATTTGCATTTACACGATTTAGGGACATAATGGATAACCTAAATCTGGATGCCTGGACGGAGTTTCAACTGTCATCATACCGGATGAGACACCAGTGTGCAAAACCGGCCGTAGTGGCTGAGCGGTTCTAGGCGCTACAGTCTGGAACCGCGCGACCGCTAAGGTCGCAGGTACGAATCTCGCCTCGGGCATGGATGTGTGTGATGTCCTTAGGTTAGTTAGGTTTAAGTAGTTCTAAGTTCTAGGGGACTGATGACGTCAGAAGTTAAGGCCCATAGTGCTCAGATCCATTTGAACTATTTTGAACCAGTGTGCTAACCAGCGTGCCACCGCTCGGTACCTAACAAAACAAAGACGGGGTCGCATAAACTACCCAACTCCTATCAACATACTGCCAGTTCAATACTACCCCTATTAGTCAAGATATTCATGGCTCTAATATGCAAAAAGAGCAAGCCGTACAAACTCGTCGAAGGGCGACAACACGTAGTCACTACTTCTGATCAAATAAATCTAGGAATGCCGTTAAATTATTTCGAGAAGAAATTGCGAGTACACCAAAGTTAAGGAAGCTACGTCATGCACAGAAAAGGCCATTGAGTTGGTCAGAAACATCTGTCACAAGCGATTTGTGACATTTGGTGGCTTATGTAGCTTACGTTCTGCTGCTGGTCAATTGTCAGTTGTCGGTCGACCAACGTCGAGTCACACATAAAGACTACTCCTTATACCGCTTCTTCATACATTGTATGCACATGCTTTATTATGTATAAGCCAATATAGCGAATATGTTCTCACGATGAGCGTAATCATTAACCGCTTGTTCTACTCTCTTCCTGAAGTCTAACATGCCCGTAACCGACCTGCTACTAGGGAGTAACAGTCTAGAGTTTCCGTCACTACTTTATCTGTATCGAATCGCTATAGCCTGTGCGGAAGCGATACCTGAATGAGACGTGCTTGTTAGACGTTCAGAGACGAAATTACCTATGCCTCTGCTAATGCCTAATAACTTCGACTGAACCTTTTTATATATACACTGCTGACTATTAAAATTACTGCACCACGAAGATGATGTGCTACAGACGCGAAATTTAACCGACAGGAAGAAGATGCTGTGATATGCAAATGATTAGCTTTTCAGAGCATTCACACAAGGTTGGCGCCGGTGGCGACACCTACAACGTGCTGACATGAGGAAAGTTTCCAACCGATATCTCATACACAAACAGCAGTTGACCGGCGTTGCCTGGTGAAACGTTGTTGTGATGCCTCGTGTAAGGAGGAGAAATGAGTACCTTCACGTTTCCGACTTTGATAAAGGTCGGATCGTAGCCTATCGCGATTGTGGTTTATCGTGTCGCGGCATTGCTGCTCGCATTGGTCGAGATTCAATGACTATTAGCAGAATATGGAATCGGTTAGTTCAGGAGGGAAACACGGAACGCCGTGCTGGATCCCAACGACCTCGTATCACTAGCAGTCGAGATGACAGGCATCTTATCCGCATGGCTGTAACGTATCGTGCAGCCACGTCTCGATCCCTATGGCAACAGATTGGGACATTTGCAACACAACAACCATCAGCACGAACAGTTCGGCGACGTTTGCAGCAGCATGGACTATCAGCTCGGAGACCATGGCTGCGGTTACGTCTCGGTCACCTCTTGTTCGCACTGACGGCACTTTGAACAGTGGATGTTACATTTCAGATGTGTTACGACTCGTGGCTCTACATTTCATTGGCTCCCTGCGAAACCCTACATTTCCGCAGGATAATGCACGACCGCATGTTGCCGGCCTGTACGGGGCTTTCTGGATACAGAAAATGTTCGACTGCTACCCTTGCCAGCACATTCTCCAGATCTCTCACCAACTGAAAACCTCTGGTCAATGGTGGCCGAGCAACTGGCTCGTCACAATACGCCAGCCACTACTCTTGATGAACTGTGGTATCGTGTTGAAGCTGCATGGGCAGCTGTACCTGTGCACGCCATCCAAGCTCTGTTTGACTCAATGCCCAGGCGTATCAAGGCCGTTATTACGGCCATAGGTGGTTGTTCTGGGTACTGATTTCTCAGGATCTATGCACCCAAATTGCGTGAAAATGTAATCACATGTCAGTTCTAGTATAATATATTTGTCCAATGAATACTCGTTTATCATCTGCATTTCTTCTTGCTGTAGCAGTTTTAATGGCCAATAGTGTATTGCTGAAAATAGAAAAAGAATGTGTTGACTCACAGGCCTTGTTATGTACTTAGGTTTTCGCAGCCAAGCTTTATGAATAAAATCTACTCAAATTCACATAGGTTCGTTGATACTTACTACAAATTTTCCTCGAAAAAAATGAGAAACTGGAATCATTACGTAAACATCTACAAGGAGTACATTCATCTGTTGTTTTGTTGTCCACTATCGATTTCGTTGTTTCGGCAATAAATGGGCACTTCTTTGAAGGGAACATACATTAACAAGTGTCTCGCATACCATCCAACATACTTCAGAGAAATATCACACAGTGAGTTACACCAGGATGTCGGAACAACTGAGGCGTATACTTCACAAGAGCATTAAGACAATGAGACAGTGGTAACCTGTGAGTAGCGGGTATTTAAGTGACTGCAACAGATGAATTACGAAGAGGCACGACAATCAGAACCACAGAGTCAAAAGAAATACTGCGCCCGCGATCTCCAACAGGTGTCAAAGCTGGTGAGCAAAAATACTACAAGGAGCTCTACAAATAAAGAGGCACGTGTGGAGTTCTAACGCAGAATCCAACCACATCAGTATAATTGCCGCAGCTCTCGTCAGCGGTACGCACTCAATCACTCACTTTCTGTCTGTCGCTTTCTCTCTGTTCTTCTCCAGGAAATACAGCGTAGAACTATTCCTAATCTACTAAATCTCTTACGTTTCTGACATCATTTATCAGTTTGAGTCTTTCTGCTATATACTGAATAGATAGATAAATATTCACCTCAAAGTCGTCAGAGGATAACATTTCCAGTTCCTGGGAAACGCCGCCAAAGACCTGACATGACACATAAGACGCTCCTGAAGCTCCGGCACTTCCCTTACCTGGATCGAGGGGTCAAATGATTCAACACTTTAAAACATAAACCAGACGGCTTCTTTTGAGTGTTACATTGTAAACTTCACTAAGGGAGTACACGCTGCTCCAGATGGATATCCCGACACGACCGAGCATTTATCAGTCTATTAAATTGCAAGGATTCGCGTGCCTAATCGGAGCGGAGAATTCTCCTTTACTATTCACAGAGCAAAATTCTGATTTGCGGCGAAATCGTGAGCGTCATTTGCTGTTATTATCCAACTTCCCGTTTCCAAGTCTTCCTTTTTCCCTACTAGTCTTAGATTTGATACCTTACTGTATTATTCCACGATGCTACTGAAGCACATGTGGTTCCTTTTCCATAAGTAAGCTTGATACTTACGCTGATTAGACACAGCACTCTAACCTTCTACCATACACTACGCAGGTCTCTCTTTACCATGTGAAATACCTGCAGTTCGTCAGGACACAGTCTTCATAAATCTTCGTCATGTAGGCTGAGCAAAATAGAATCACATATTCACACAGTCCCTACAGACTGAAAAGAGGCTCTTTAGCTTTAATACTGCCGTCTACAACAACCGAAGGTCATATGGAGATGTTGATATATTTTCCCGTGCACAATACTGTCACCCTGATGTTATGTGTGGGTTTCGATCAGTAATTAGCCTCTGAGATAGCGTTTTCTTGGTACGACAATCAGTGTGATATTAACAGGAAGTGTAATTCGTCTGCCCCGGAAACTGATTTTAAGGTTATTAATTTCTCATAGTCGGAGTTCGCAGTCATGTGGAATTTTCGCCGTTGGCTGTAGACGTTATTAATTTCAAAATTGAAATATCGGCCTCTGGCCAATTTTCAAGTGGTACTCCAAAACATTTTGCTTCAGCACATATCACACTTTAAAATCTTCCGACATGCATACATGTCATAGTCAAATACAAGCCATTCCACCGCAGAAACACAGTAACACCAGGCGAGTGCGAGGCTCTGTACATCGTGAAACGACGTAAATTAAGTAAAATGTAGCCAAAGTAAACATCCTTCACATAAACAGCTACAAATCAATGCTCGAAGACACTGAGACACTGTTTACATGTGAACTAAGACCTTTGACTCGAAAATATAGTCATGTCTTTTCGCGCCAACGGCCTTAGTTCACATGTTAACAGTGAGTCAAAACATTGATGTGTAGTGATTTATATGAAGGGTGTTAACATTGGCCACATTTCATGTAATTTACATCGCTTCACGATGTACAGAGCTTCGCATCCGACTGATGCTACCGTATTTCTACAATGAACACGTTTATTTTTCGACGATGATATGCATACATGTCGGAGGATTTCAAACTCCGACATCTGCTGAAGCAAAATCTTTTGCAGTTTCATTTGAAAGTGGCAGGAAGGCCGGATCTGCAATTGTGAAATAAATAACTTCTACAGTCAACGGCGAATATGATGATTTTTTCCGTACTCTTAATGCAACTAGATGAAGTAATTTGTTCAACAATATGCCCTCCAAATCTGTTCCATATTTACAGAGCGACAACGCTTCCCACGTCGCCAATTATGACTGGAACATGGGGTCCTTTGCCTTGTCGTCAGCAACTGATTTTTCGTCTATGTATTTATTTACTTGGGTCGAAAAGGTTAGATCCTTCTGGGCCAATCTTACCCCGTCAGTCCAAAGAGTTTAAAGACTGGATTAACAAAATATATAGGACAGTTACGATGATGTTTTTAATTCTTCAGCCGTTCTACAATGCCTCCTCCCCCTTCCCAAAACGCACACACACACGCACACACACACACACACACACACACACACAAAAACACACACACACACACACACACACACACACACACACACACACACACACACACACACACCTGCGTACAATGGACGGAACCATGTGAAACTGTTAGAAAAGCCATTCTTTGAGGCGTTGCTTAACTCACGCGTCACGTTGGCTTGAATATCGGATATGTCAAAGCGTTGACCCTTCATCTGAATTTCTCCTATTTGCCGTTTTGTGGTAGGTTCGTATTTATAACACAGTCCTGTCAGCCGTGGCAATTTTTCCCATAGAAGAACTGTCAGCGTTTTGCAACTTAATAAAGTCGCGGCAGATGTCCAAGTGTCGTTGTTTTTGTTTAGGAATCAATGTGTACGTGATAAACTTTGCACACATTTCTCTTCAAAATATTCTGAAGATGTCATGAACACTTGATTTAGAGCTGCTGATCCATTGTGAATTGACACACAACGACGTCCACACACTACTGCCATATGAGTGCTGTTTGACAATGCTTGCTCGCAATTGACTGGCCGAATGCACAACTGCCCTTTACAGTTGTCAGTTAAAGCTGCCACCGTAGTTGGTGCACTGACGTCACGTACACGCTAGGAAAAAAAAAATCTGGAAACATTTTGGAAGGATGGTGAACACCAGACCAGTTCCAGTATCTCAATCTGCGTACTGTATTCACCTCTTGGTCTCCCTTTATGGTATTTATCCCCCCCCCCCCCCCCCTCGCTTCTCTCCAGTACTAAATTGGTGATCTCTTGATGTCTTGGAATATGTCCAACCAACCGAACCTTTTTTCTAGTCAGCTTGTGCCACAAATTTCCTCCCCAATTCTATTCAGTACCTCCTCATTAGTTACGTGATCCACCTGTCTAATTCTCACCACATTTCAGAAGCTTCTATTCTCTTCTTGCCTAAACTGTTTATTGTCCACGTTTCACTTCCACACATGGCTACACTCGATACAAATACTTTCAGAAAAGATTTCCTGACACTCAAATCTATCATATTAGGAACAATTCTGCTTACAGCTGGTAAAATTGTTTATTAAAACACGACCGGTTTCGTAGCTTTAAGCCGCATTAGGTGAACAACGTTGAAAGATCATTGTCATACCCATCACTCCTAGTCAGAATTAACTATTCAGAGAAGCCATGGGTGTGCCTATGATCTTTCAACGTTGTTCACCTGATGATGCGCCTTAAAGCTGCGAAACTGATCGTGTTTTAACAAGCAACAGTTGTACCAGCTGTAAGCAGAGCTCTGCCTAACACCATGCCTTTCAACAGCTCCGGTTTCCCGGAATATAAAATAGTTTGCGACTTAAATCTATACTCCATGTCAAATAATTTCTTCTTGAGAAACGCTTTTCTTGCATTTGCCACTCTGCATTTTATATCCTCTCTACTTCGATTATCATCAGTTATTTTGCTGCCCAAATAGAAAAACTCATCTACTACTTTAAGTTTCTCGTTTCCTATTCTGATTCCCTTAGCATCACCAGGTCTTATAACTACCATCTGCTTTCTGTACAAATAGTAACAAGCCTTTCGCTCCCTGCATTATACCCCTGCCACTTTTATAATTTGAAAGAGAGTATTTCAGAGAACATTGTCAAAAGCTTCCTCTTAGTCTACAAATCGTATGAACGTAAGTTTGCCTTTTTTGAACCTATCTTCTATGAGAAATCGTTGTCAGTATTGTCTCTCTTGTTACTACATTTCTCTGGAATCCGAACTGATCTTCGTTGAGTTCAGTTTCAACCAGTTTTTCCATTCTTCTGTAAAGAATTCGTGTCAGTATTTTGCAATCATGACTTATTAAACCGATAGTTCGGTAATTTTCACATCCATCAGCACATGCTTTCTTTCCAATTGGATTTACTATATTCTTCTTGTAGTTTGAAGATACTTCGCTTGCCTCATACATCTTGCTCACAAGATGGAAGAGTTTTGTCATGGCTGGCTCTCTCAAGGCTATCAGTATTTCTAACGGAATGTTGTCTATTCCCGGGGCCTTGTTTGGACTTACGGTTTTCAGTGATCTGTCAAATTCTCCACGCAGTATCATATCTCCCATCTCATCTTCATCTACGTTCTCTTCCATGTCCATAATATTGCATCAAGTATATCTCCCTTGTATACCCCCTTTATATACACCTTCCACCTTTCTGCTTTCCCTTCTTTGGTTGGGACTGGTTTTTTATCTGAGCTCTGTATGTTTATAGGTGATTTCTTTTCTACAAAGATGTCTTTCATTTTCCTGTAGGTGGAATCTGTCTTTCAGCTAGTGATACATACCTCTAAATCCGTATATTTGCCCTCTAGCCATTCCTTATTAGATATTTTGCACATCCCGTCACTCATTTTTAGACGTTTCTGTTCCCTTTCGCCCGCTTCATTTACTGTATATTTATATTTTCTCCTGTCATCAATTAAACTGAATATCTCTTGTGTTACCCAGGGTTTCGACTGCCCCTTGTCTTTTTACCTACTTGATCCTCTGATCCCTTTACTATTTCTTCTCTCCAGGTGTGTTCCACGTTTACAACCTTCTTTCCTGAATCTTAAACAAAGTGTTAGCTGTGATTAAATTAAAGCTCTGTGCGAAATTCTATCAGGAAGCTTCCTCATTAATTCCTTTCCCCCATACCATTTTCCCTTCTCTTCCTTATCCTACTATCGAATTCCAGGTCCCCATGAATGTTCAAATGTGTGTGAATTTCTAAGGGCCTAAACTCTTAGGTCATCGGTCCCTAGACTTACACACTACTTAAACTAACTTACGCTAAGAACAACACACACGCCCATCCCAAGGGAGACTCGAACCTCCGGCGGGAGGGGCCGTGCAGTCAGTGACATGGCACCTCAAACTCCACACGGCTCAGGTCCCCATGACTAATAAATTTTCGTTTCCCTTAACTAGCTGCAAAATTTCTTTTAATCTCATCATACATTTCTTCAATCTCTTCATCTACGGAGCTAGTTGGCATATCAGCTTCTACTAATGTACATACAATAGTGGAAATCAGTTTTAGGGCATGGATATTTGTAGGAAAATTGTCATTGTTGGTTGTAATAGCTGTGCAAAATGTATATCCAATAATACGAGATTCAGTTTTCTGGCAAATGCAGTCAAATGGTATCGCATCTGATGTGAGTAGAGCAGCATATAACAATACATTGATTCTGGTGGTAGAGGGTGGAACTCAGTGTAAAGGCACTCGGCTCAGTGTGATGTTAGTGCGCGTATGTGCTTCCACTGTAGGTAAGAAACAGACACCAGTAGTGACAGTGCGTGTTGTGTACATGAAGCACGATTGTGACAATGCCACACGGAAAACAGACATCATGTGATGGAAAAGCAAAAATTGATGCGTGTAAGAAAATGGGACACTCTAATCATCAAATCGCCAAGAAGTTGAACAATTCGAGTACAATGACTGATGATTTCGCTAGATTCGGTGCACGATATGGTGACAGAACGCAAAATATGGGCTAAGTAGAAAATTATTTGTGCCACCGAAACGGATCCTTTTGGGCAAAGCAAGGTTCACAAACCGTTATTCTTCACAACTAGCTGCTGATTTACAGTTGTCAGTATCTGCCACACGTGTATGACAAATATGGTCAAATGCCAATCATCTCGATTCAAGAAACGACTTCAGAAACGTGCCGCAAAACTCACACTTATATAGACTAGACCGGAGTTTGCTGAAGAACATATGTCATGGGATAAAGTGATCCTCAGTGGTGAGAAGAAGTTTAATTTAGAAGGGTCGGATGGATTTCAATATTATCGACATGATCTGAGAACACAGCAGCCTATAAGAATGAGCTGAAATTTTGGTGGAAGTTTTATGATTTGGGCAGCCTTCCAGGCTAAATATAAATCACGCATTGCTTGGCTGTACACTACAATGAACTCTAACATGTACGCTGAGATGCTAGAGACAGAACTGATTAGAACGAATGAGGACCCTGGGAATGAAAGTCTTACGTTTCAAAAGCGTACTGCATCTGTAAATGTTTCTGCTACAATTTAAAGTGGCTTGAAGATGAAAATATCGACATATTGCCCTGTCAGGCACGTAGATCTGGTATGAACCCCGTGGCATACCGGCATACTTACTTGCAAAGCGTGTTTATCACAGTGGAAGACAATCTGAGGCCGTATGTGAGCCAAAAAGTGCGATACGAGAAGAGTGGGAGACAGTGTCGCTGCAGGCACTACAAACGTTAACAAAACCAATGCGGAAGAGAGTTTTTGAAGTAATTAGGAAAAACTGAAGTTGGGGAAAGTACTGAAATACGGTAATACAACAGGACAGTGAGTGCATTTATACCATTCTATCCAGGAAATGCAAACGCCATATTTTGTTACATATATTATGAAAGAAACTATGTAATTCCGTCATGTCTGTTTGCATTATACACTGAAACGCCAAAGAAACAATGAACAATTAGTTCATGAGCCAACGCGAAGGGTAAATGGTTGCGAAACCATACTTGACCTGTTGTTGTTGTTGTTGTTGTGGCCTTCAGACTGGTTTGATGCAGCTCTCCATGCTACTCTATCCTGTGCAAGCTTCTTCATCTCCCAGTACCTACTGCAACCTACATCCTTCTGAATCTGCTTAGTGTATTCATCTCCTGGTCTCCCTCTACGATTTCTACCCTCCAGGCTGCCCTCCAATACTAAATTGGTGATCCCTTGATTCCTCAGAACATGTCCTACCAACCGATCCCTTCTTCCAGTCAAGTTGTGCCACAAACTCCTCTTCTCCCCAATTCTATTCAATACCTCCTCATTAGTTATGTGATCGACCCATCTAATCTTCAGCATTCTTCTGTAGCACCACATTTCGAAAGCTTCTATTCTATTCTTGTCCAAACTATTTACCGTCCATGTTTCACTTCCATACATGGCTACACTCCATACAAATACTTTTAGAAACGACTTCCTGACACTTAAATCTATACTCGATGTTAAAAAATTTCTCTTCTTCAGAAAATCTTTCCTTGCCATTGCCAGTCTACATTTTATATCCTCTCTACTTCGATCATCATCAGTTATTTTGCTCCCCAAGTAGCAAAACTCCTTTACTACTTCATTTCCTAATCTAATTCCCGCAGCATCATCCGATTTAATTCGACTACATTCCCTTATCCTCGTTTTGCTTTTGTTGATAAGTCCTTTGCTGTCTCTGACAGAATTACAACGTCATCGGCGAACCTCAAAGTTTTTATTTCTTCTCTGTGGATTTTAATACCTACTTCAAATTTTTCTTTTGTTTCCTTCACTGCTTGCTCAGTATACAGATTGAATAACATCGGGGAGAGGCTACAACCCTGTCTCACTCCCTTCCCATCCACTGCTTCCCTTTCATGTCTCTTGACTCTTATAACTGCCATCTGGTTGCTGTACAAATTGTAAATAGCCTTTCGCTCCCTGTATTTTACCCCTTCCACCTTCAGAATTTGAAAGAGAGTATTCCAGTCAACATTGTCAATAGCTTTCTCTAAGTCTACAGATGCTAGAAACGTAGGTTTGCCTTTTCTTAATCTATCTTCTAAGATAAGTCGTGGGGTCAGTATTGCCTCACGTGTTCCAATATTTCTACGGAATCCAAACTGATCTTCCCCGAGGTCGGCTTCTACCAGTTTTTACATTCGTCTGTAAAGAATTCGCGTAAGTATTTTGCAGCCGTGACTTATTAAACTCATAATTACTTCTGTCTCTATGCTCTTCATTTTTGGAACACGACCTACGACCACCTTAGAGTGAAGTGATGACACTTTCTCCAAGACCTGACCATCATTTTGTAGGACAATGCTTAAGCACGAACAGTGCAAGCTATTACTGATTTGTTTGACTGATGGGGCTGCTAAGTGCTATACCACCTACTGCACTCCCCTGACTTAAGCCCTCATAAGTTCAACTCGATTTCTAAGCTGAAGGAAACACTTCACGGCATTCGCTTCAGAACTGCTACAAATTCGTCGGGCAGTAGACCGCGCCGCTCGAACTGTCAACACAACTGGCACTGCTAAGGGTATCCTACGACTCCCACATCGCTGGTAACGGGTTATACACAATGCTGGTGACTGCTTTGAAGGTCAGTAAAACTTTGAAACACGTATCTATCTTGTACGAGCTGTAAATAAATAGTTGCCGCTATTAAAGTTCCAACCCTCATATAATTTATTTCATATTTAGTATGCAGCTAGCACTCACAAATTTATTTTCATTGGTATATTTTATAATTTTTAGAATGATAACCGTCGTAGAAACATCAGTAATATTAATTGTTCTTACACCATGAACGCATTAGTTATCAATAAATATAAGGATAAACTCGTCCTTAACGTTCTGTTATACTGGTTTTTCATATATTACTTTTCGGCCACAAACAGACGTCTAGCGAACGGAGTGTTCTTCTCACAAATTTTCTAAAGTATATGGTCTAGGGCTTCGTAAGCGAGAACTCACTCATAAATAGATAAAGAATAGAAAACATGTCTTGTGAACATCATAAAATAATACTCCATAATGTTCTGTAAGTTGCAGATAATTCAGTCACAGGGAGAAGTCACAACAACTCTTGTTGACAGAATAAACTGTCTATTGTCTGCTTGTAAGTAGTTCGTGAAAAGTTTTATTAGCTGACCACGACTAAACAAATTCACTGAAAGTGAAACGGACAAAAAAGGACCACTGTCTCTAGACGGCTGTCAAAAAATGGTTCAAATGGCTCTGAGCGCTATGGGACTTAACATCTGAAGTCATCAGTCCTCTAGAACTTGGAACTACTCAAACCTAACTAACGTAAGGACATCATACACATCCATTCCCGAGGGAGGATTCGAACCTGTGACCGTAGCGGTCGCTCTGTTACAGACTGAAGCCCCTAGAACCGCTTGGCCACACCAGCCGGCAGACGGCATTAGCACTAACACGATAACAAGCTGCTGACCGAAAAACATGGAGACAGAACTCCGTGAGGCCGAAATTGGAGTTTTGCTTTGCGATGGACACAGCTGGAAGATCGAGATCGACTTCATAAAGTAGCAGTCTCCAGGTTGGTGCTTCAGCTGCTGAGTACTGACCGTGCCGCGTCTTAAATAGCGAGCTGAATTAAGACTATGTAGTGGTCTGTTTGGGAACATGTGATAGGATGGAACCAAATAGACCCGTGCTGGCTGCGACTCCTTGGGCGATGTGGTGGCCGCCTCTCAGCGAGGTGAGGGCTTCTGGTCGCAGCAGTGGTGTACAGCGCCGCCCTTGACAACATGCTCTTGTCTATTATTACATAGTTTGTATGCCGCTGCTGTGGCCCCTATGAGATCAAGTTTCAGCTACCTGCAGTGATGTGCTGTCATGCCGGTGGCCTATATGGTGTGGTATAGCAACACCCCACACCCCTCGACCGGAGGAGCGACGGCTGATCATCAAGAAGTCGCGGACTCGCTATTGATGTAGTCCAGAGGAAATGGCGACCTGGAGCGTTCGGCCTCAACGTCCATGGGAATGCGAGCATTGGCACGGACGACTACCCTTCAGAGTCGACCACTGGATATATGTTTCGGGGCTGGTTGCTATGACAGTTAGAGTAATTTGGTAAGGTCATATGCCATTAACCATGCTGCTGAAAAGCACCCAACCCTTCAAGTCTTGGAAGGCTTTGGTGGAGCTGAGACGTTTTTCCATAACAGATGGTGGATCATTTCAGCAATAGTGGTGGCATGAAGGATCTGTGGTGCCAGCAAGTTTGGGTTTGCTTCGATATGGTGTGGAGTGTGATGTATGCTGGAAGCACTAGCAATATAATTCAATTCCACCTGAGAGTAAAAAACCTGCCCTTATCCTTGTTGCATTTCAAGTTGACTGTTTCATAAGCACGGAAGATGGCTTCCAGGTTTGTGGAAAGGTCCTTGGCGTTTCTGCATATTACCAGAATGTCATTGAGGTAGTTAGCGGTGTCTGGGTCTCCCTAAGTTCGCTGTTCCAAGGAACATTGAAAAATTACTGGCAGACTGGCTATGTCGAAAGGTAGACGGTTGTATTGGAACAGACCAAAAAGAGTCTTAATCTCAAGATGTGCCGGTTTCTTCATCCATTGGTGGTTACAAATGGGCCTCCCAGATGGCAGTCTTTATCAACACAGTTTGCCTAGCAAGGTTTGACATGATATCCTCCACCTTTGTAGTGGGATAAGTATCTACAACTGATTTCACGTTCATTGTTGACTTGAAATCTCCAAAAATCATCAAAGACAACTACAACAATCGGGGCAGCTCATGGACTGTTTTAGACTGACATCAGAATCCCTTAATCTTGCAGCCGTTAGAGTTCCAAGCTGTGTTTTCCTGCAAGCCTAAATTCACAATGCATGCTTTAAGAATTCTGAGTCACAGAAGGCTTCAAAGTAATGTATGCATCATAGTTAGTGATATATGTAGTCTAATGTGCATCAGTTCTTTTGAGGTGGATATTGGGTAGAAAAGCCTGTATCCGGTGAGTCAAATCATGCACCTGCAATCTGAGGTCTTTAAAAATTCCAACCTAAGATATTTGTAACTCCCTGTGTCCAGACGACCAATATGTGAGGCGACAGGGAGGACTTGTGATATTTAACCATTGCATAAAATTATCACATCATCTCAGCATCACCATTTCTACAACTCGTTAGCTGTTTTGCAGAAAACTGAAGTGGAGGGATGTTTGTAAGCTGACAAACTAACACTCTTGATGTAGGATCCAGTGGCAATTTCGAATGTGACAGGAACGTCGTTAAGTGACACTTCTAAAGTTAATATTCTAGTTGAAATGGGTAACACAGCTTACACCAGGAAGACATCTGGTCCTGCTCGAAGTTCGTCGGTGCCTAAATTCGAATCTATGCTTCCAGGATACGTACTATCAACATTCATTTTGAACACTAATTGAAAGACTTCCGCCTTGTGTCCTGATTTATCAAATAACTTACATTTTGCTTGGCTAAAATAGCCTTTTGTAAAGTGGTAAAACAACTATTACTCGACTGAAATTTCTGGGTACACCGTTCCCCCAAAACCTCCCTTGAATATGGAACCTTATCTAGTGGAGCTGTGAAACCAGCACTGAAGGACCGGGACTGTGCTTTACAATGTGGGTGAATGCAGAACACCTGAGAAGGTTCCTGAAGGGCAGTTGCGGACCATATTACTTGTTCAAATGCCCGAGTGAGGGAAAGATATATTGACAATGAGACGCCGTTAAGCTTCAGAAGACCATTTCTGAGCACTTCGTCAGAGGAATGGACCAAGGTCATATAACTCACTAAAGTCACCATAATATTGTCTACACCTGGGATTAGTGCACTGAAAATGATAGTCCCAGGAAAGTCTGTGCAACTGTACGATTCATTCCTGGTAAGATTGTCCGTTCTTTTTATAACAATTAAAAAATTTGTGCCGGGCAGTGGACAAAAGGATTTGAGTATCAAAATATTCCATCAGTTTAGTCTTGGGCTGATCATAGGACAAGCCATGTGATTTACTTCCGATTCAACTGCTGGAGGAGTTGATGGCTGTGAGCAACTACATGAATTACTAAGAAGGCACATTTCTGGGTATCACTTGAGATTTCGTATGAGATGAATTGCTGTCCAAATGGACAATACATATAGCCCATGGTTCCGCCTTATTGTCAAACACCGAAAACGATACAGACAACGCCCTAAAGCCGTTCAGCATTGAGTCAATATACGACAGTCGGTTGGTAACCTCAGGCGACATGGTCGTAGCGGCCATCTTTTTCATCCTCAGTTCTTGCGACTGCTGGATATTTTGCAAGAATAGGAGCACTTGGGTGATCACGTTTGTGTTGACAAAAGACCTGCTGAAACGAGAATCGTACATTATTACACCAAGTATGCGAAAAGATATCTTATAAGCACTGTCTACTTAGGGAGCAGTCCAATGGATAAGCCCAAAGTCCGTAAACCCCCGTCGCCTGTAACTGAAGTGTCCAGGCTAGGGCTCGGTAAGAAGGAACTCATTTCCAGGTAAACAAAAGAAAAAAAAAGAATTTATTGTAAATAATATAAAATGGCATTTCATAGTGCTCCATGTGTTGCAAATAATTCTCTCACCATGGTGTCACAACTTTTGTTGGCATAATAAACATTTGCCTACCTGTAAATAGTATGCGATAAGTTTACATTAGCTGTCTGTAATCAGACAAGTTCACTGATTGCCGCACGGGCAAAATTCTATATCCCGAATAGGAGCACTGTTCCCGTACGACTGTCGAACGGCACTAATACGATAAGAAGCCGGTGGATACCATAGCTCTCTGGCCTTAGCGGCGGCATCCAGAATTGCCGTTGACAGCACGCCATTGTTGCCGCTATCGTTTGAAACTACAGAATTATTGTTTTGGTTCTCGCTGCTGTGGTCCCTACGAGCTCGTGTTCCTGCTATCCGTGGTGCATTGCTACCAGGCTACTAGGCTATGTGCCCTATATAGCATTTTCGGGAATGTACATGGTGGTCAGAAACAGTCTGAAAAGCTTGTAACTTTGTTGCAGGGTAGGTTGTGCTGAGAAATAATTGTTAAGAAAGAAATTCGATAAGCTGCGCTGTTTCTGAATTAATCAGCATTGAAGTTAGCCATCTCTGCCGTTCGAGCATAAATTCAAGCGGTCCGCCAGATACGGTCCCCAAACGCGTTCTTCGTGATGCCAACCTAAAACACAACAACAGGGCGGTACAAAAATTCTGCGCGACACGGTAGTAAGGATCGAACCCGAGCAAAAGGCTGAGACTTTCGTGAGCTATGATATCCGCTATCAGAACAACTAATACCAATTATATCTGTCGGGCCGCTTGAATTTGCGCGCAACGGCTTGATTGGCTATTTTCAGTGCTAATTATCTCGGAGACGGCGCAACGTATCGAATTTTTATCTTAATTGTAAAAACTACCCTGCAGCACCTCTATGAGCTTTTCAAACATTCTAACCACCATGTATAGCAACACATTCCCTCGACAAAAATTTAAAAGAAAAAGGTATCAAGAGGCAAGCGTTAAATCTAGTATCGAAGTATGTCAGTCAGGCAGTACACATGTTTGGCTGTAATACCTCAGCTAGCACTGTGTCTTTTTTCTGGATACTACAGAAATTGATGTTCAGTTCAAGCGTATGGTCTCTCCAGTATGAAGAACCACCAGTCTGAACGGTTTTATTGTGAGATAGATGCAATCTTCAGCTACACAACCATTCAGTAAATGCTCCGGCCCCCATCCCCTACCCGTGTCATCCCCTTGTGAGAAAAATGGTTTTGTCTGTGAAATTCGTTTTCAAAGGTCCCACAATAAACAAGTTAAAAACGTAGAAGACGAAATAACTTCAAAAAAGGCAGCCTACATAATTTTTTTTACGAAAATATGAGGCATCAGAATTAAAGCGGCCAGTTGTTTTATAGGATATAACGTGGATTCGTACACATTAACTGTGAATATATGCTGGAGAAGTGATGGTTTCCAAGGAGTAATTTCAAACAGAAACGCCAGTCAGTGGGTATTGTTGTTCATACGGGGCACTGAAAGTCGGACTTGCGGAGTTTGGCAGCGTTAAACTGTAAGATTCCTGGACTTTACGATATTACAGCCGCCCCTGCCTGCTGATTGAGCGTAAACACAACTGAGTGCCACCATGGTCAGGTTCGCTTTCCCAGGTAATGACTATATTTTTTCACAATATTAATGATTACAAAACTGAGAACTCCGAAAACTAAACTACGGAACATATTCAAAATAATTAAAATACAAAAAAGAAAGAAACGAAAATGAATAACTGTTATTACGGAATGACCACTGTGCTGTGTTTTCCCTCTTATATCTGAAACTATTCTATGAATCATCAGCGACCAAACGCTGTAAACAGTTAACTACTTTAAAATACGTAGGAGTGACCATCTGGAGCGGCGTAACATTGGTTTTAGGACAAGCAGAAGCCAGGCTAAGATTCATTGGAATAATCTTAAGAAAATGTAATTCACCTACGCAAGGACTGGGTTATAAACAATTGTATGACCGATCCTTGAGAATTTTGCATCAGTATGCGGCCCGTTATCAGGCTGTGTTGATGGAAGACCTGGAGAAGATGCCAAGAAGAACGGCGCGTTTCGTTACGGAATCGTTTCGTCGGTGATAGAGCATTACGGAAATTATTTACAAACTGCAGTGGAAGCTGTTACAAAAGAAGCAAGAAGTATTATGCGTTAAGGAGAAATATCCCGTTGAAATTCCGAGAGAGTGTATTATGGGAAGATTTCTTGATGCAATAGTTTACCAACAGCCGTATGTATTGTAGAAATTTATTTTATGAACTTCTTATGTGCTACCAGTTTCGGCATTACATTGATGCCATCTTCAGGCCCCACACGTCATAGTCGTAAAATCGCTGTACACGGAAGGAGCCATATAACTGGATCCGTGAATCAAATCGTTGTGCAACAGCTCTTGGTGGCCAGGCTACACAGAGTCATGTAAAGCACCCAGGAATATTGTCGTACGCGATCGTTCAGATGGTCTAGATGTTAAGTTGCGTGGAGGTATAACGTTGCAACGTTGCAGTGCGTACTTACCTCCGAATCTTTGAACACGCTACACTCAACGGTCGACGTTGTTGTGGCACGGTACTCCTTCCGCATGTGCTTCTTTCCAGGAGCATTCGGCACCCACTTCTTTATGGAGGACAATGCGCGACCGCTTCGAACAGCGCAGGTGGTGGATATCCGGCAAATGGACCGGCCTGCCAGTTACTCCAATTTAAATCCCATTGAGGAAGAGTGGCGTGTGTTGGGGAGACGTATTGTAGCACATCCACAGCCACATGCACCAGCAACCGCCTAGCTGTCGTCAACAGCGCTGGTGGAGGAATGGGACGCTCTACCAGAAGACCCCTTTATCAGCATTGCGGCCAGCATGGGAATAGTTGCAGAGTATGCATTGCCGTCAGGGTGATCACACTCTCCATTAAGAACCATTTCCCGCCTTTTTTAATATCCAGGGGACCATCACGAATCCCGGTGACTTCCTGTCTTTCAAAGAAAGTATCTTTTGTCTCCGTTTCATTATGTATGTCTTTCAGTTACTTTCTGCACTATGTTTGGCAGTTATAAATCACGCGAAGTTGATTTTGATCCTTGAGTTTTTCACACCAGTGTAATTGTTCGCTCGTCGTCAAAGTTAGACAGTGCAACAAGTAACCGTAAAAGCCTGTTTAATTCTAACCATTTTCAACATGTTTTATAATTCACGTAGCTCCTTCCTCGTGTTATATTAAAATACAAATGCCACAGACGCCATTGGAGGAAGCTAAATTTTGAACAGTTATGGCCAAACAGGAAGGTCTTCTGTAGAAGACGTGCTAGGAAAAAATAAAATGGCTTAATGTGGTTCAGGGCACGGGTTTCACGGCACGTCTGTACATGGCCGTGAGTATTCATAAATTCAATGGTGCTCAAGGAGTTCACACAGATAC
The DNA here is from genome assembly GCF_021461385.2 of Schistocerca piceifrons. Classification (NCBI taxonomy): domain Eukaryota; kingdom Metazoa; phylum Arthropoda; class Insecta; order Orthoptera; family Acrididae; genus Schistocerca; species Schistocerca piceifrons. Next base: position 647,316,609 of record NC_060149.1, read on the forward strand.
TGTGTTGTACAAATGCTACTTATAGTTCCAATTGTCGGTGATGCTACTTTACAAGCCAGTATATATACGAGGGCCTGCTGAAACGTAATGCCTCCGACCTTTTTATGTGAAAACTATTAAAGGTTTTTAAATAAAATAAACATATTCTACATCTTCATTCTTCATGTCTGCCGCTAGAGGGCTCCGAATTGTATCGTGTAACATTTCTGTGAGTAACGTAACTGTCGGTGCACGAGAAACAACATGCTGCAATCAAGTTTCGAATTCGATGAGTTCACCCATACATGGACTACCCTCTTCTTCGTAGTGCCGAAGCGGTGCAAGCAGAGCTGAGGTAGCGGCTCCGTCAACATAGTTAAACATTCTACACTGACGGTATCAACAAACTGGTCTCCCGTTAGGAGAAATGTATTCGTCGCGAGGATGACTATGTTGGGAAATAAGTATTTAGACTAGAAGAATAAAGGTATACAGTTTTAATATAGTTTGCTTTATTACAAAGCTCCAAGAATTTCCACCAAAAAAAACAAAAAAAACACGGAGGCATTACTTTTCAGTTCGCCCTACTAAAATCAGTACTTTTAATAGCAAGCAGCCACTGCAGAAAGTTTCACACTAACGAAGGATGCTATTTTGTGCTCGTAAAGAAATTTACGCTCTTCAAATACACTACCACCTCTCCCTGAAGACTTATGTAAAGAATTTCGCTTCCTCAGCTGACTCGTCATTGCGTCTGCCTCCCACTCAGAGGACCCGGGTTCACTTTCCGGTACTGCCAGGAGCTTTTGCTTGGTGCGAACAAGATCCAGTCAGGCTCGTGAGGAAAACTGACGTGTTACTATAATCAGAAGTAGCAGCTCCAGATTTGGGAAGCCGACAACGACCGAGAGAAGGGAAGCTGACTCCATGTCTCCCATCCGCAGCCAAATGACGTCATAAGGCAAAAGATGAAACGACGGTCGGTCAGCATAGAACGTGAAGCTGGTATTTATCTAAAGAACAACGTAAAAAAGTGATGAGGTGATCCATTGGTTTTTGTTTGATTTGGGTATAAGGCTGCTCTCGTTGTGAAAACGTAAAGAATAAGACTTACAAAACATGTGATTTCCAATGAGAATTCAGTACCCAAAACCTTTTTTAATAAAGTAGGGTAAAGCAGGAAAATTTCTAGTTTGTGCGATGAATGGCAGCTGGCTCTTAATGCAGAAAAATGTAAGTTAATATGAATGAGTAGGAAAAATAAACCCATAATGATCGGATACAGCATTAGGGGTGTTCTGCTTTACACAGGCCTGGGCGTAACGTTGCGAAGCGATATGAAATGGAACGAGCATGTCAGGACTGTGATAGGGAAGGTGAATGGTCGCCTTCGGTTTATTGGGAGAATTTTAGAAAAGTGTGGTTCACCTGTAAAGTAGACCGCATATAGGACGCTAGTGCGACCTACTCTTGAGCACTGCCCGTGTGTTTGGGATCCGCATGAGATCGGATTGAAAGAAGACATCGAAGCAATTCAGAGGCGAGCTGCTAGGTTTGTTACCGGTAGGTTAGATCAGCATGCAAGTGTTACGGATATGCTTCGGGAGCTCAATTGGAAATCCCAGGAGGGAAGAAGACATCGATTTCGAACATTATTGATATAGTTTAGGGAACCAGCATTTAAAGCTGACTGTAAACAATCTTATTGCCGCCAACATACATTTCGCATTGGGACCACGAAAATAAGATATGAGAAATAAGGGCTCTTACGGAGGCATATAAACAATTGCTTTTCCATCGCTTTATGTCAAAGTGGAACAGAAAAGGAAACGACTAGTTGTACAGGGTAGCCTGCGCCACGTACCATACTATGCTCGCATGTAGATGTAGATAGCTCACAATACCGCTGCAATTCAAAACTAATCCAACAACGTCGGAAACATCAACCTTAGTTATCTGCTGTGGTCATACGCCTTAGATATTCATCGACGTCTTCAGTGGCAGCGGACAAAACTGTACTTCCGTCGGGGATGCAGCCACAAACGTTTCCATAAACTTCATCTGATACTGCAAGAAATCCGAAGCAGTTCATCTCCAAACCACGTCAACGGCGAAGGCAAGCGCCCTTCTGTTCTACAGATAAGCGATTACCACTTAAGATCAAAGATTCCTGCGGTGACTTTTTTGTCTAAACTATTCTCGGTTTAGTGTTGTAGTCTTCATTAGGAAAACTTTTTATTTGCAGAGATCGCAAGGAAGGATACATCAGTTGCTAGTTTCGGTCAGTTAAGAGGCCATCTTCAGATCAGAAACAGGAAGTAGTGTTACATCGACTACTGAAGTAAGACACTTTGTCACAATCAAGTTTACAATTCAAAGCTCAAAAACTGTACTTACAATACATACGTATTAGATATTTGAAGATCGCCGCCTACAACACTGATAGTGTCGTGCAATTACCATTCTAAGTTTACTTGTCGCTTCAGATCTGAATAAAATCCGGGGCTGTCGGCGAAATCGTCCGTCATCTTCGTTAGGATTACCTGACTGTCATGGCAGCTATTATGATGAACATTCTGCAGATACGCGCCTTGTGACTGGTTGGCATACGTCATAGTTACGACATGCTGTAAAAGTGTTAAAATTGTGGAATAAACGGATAAAATATTTTCTAAAATTGCTTTAGTGAAAAACAAACACACACACACATAAACAATGATACCAAAATACTGTTATGTGTCAGTTCTTAAAAGATGGATAAAAGGCAAGGGGAAGCTCAAGAAACAGATTATAACAGATATATGTTGCTAGCTGATCACTAAACAAGAAAGGATGTGTCAGCCACTCTGCAGCACACTAAAGCCTCCTAGCTAATAGTTTAAGCTGGAGACAATTCATAAAATTTTAGCACGCGCACCACACTCGTTCAAATAGAGGACACGTCCCCATTTAAATTTACTATGGTCCTCTCGTCAGAGTATAAAACACCACCTGTTAAAAAGTGTCAAAATAACCTCCACAAGCTCCACAGACTGGTGGGTCATCTAACTGAATCAAGAAGCTATGGGTCACAGGACAATGACCTATACAGAGACAGCTCAGTGTCGCTTCATAACGTCTCTGGGGCAGGAAGGAGGACTGACCCGACTGGACGGTCGGTTTCACATTCTGCAACTTACTATCCGATACTATCACTCACTTTGCTTCCTAATGGCTTATGACTTTCTTGCTCAACTGATAGGACATGGTTCATAAGGGAACAACACATGTTTCTAAAATGTGCTGACGACAAGTTTCCTTGACTGCGACGTCAGCACCCTCTTCTTCCATGTATTCCGGTGTCTCCTGGTACCCACCAAAATACCACTGTCTTCCCGTGATCACGGAGATGGATCACGGAGTCATTAAAAATCTGAAGCATTTTTTCCAGTTGGTAAATCTGTGAAATCGCCTGTAGTGCACTGAGGGCGAAAGAGAATATGAGAAAATTCTTTGTTCTCTCACACCTCATCAGTTCCAGTGTCTTCAGGGTCGCATACATCTCTGCGCTAGAAATCATAAATTCAGTTCGTAGGCGAATCCTGAGAACACGGCCAGTGACAACCACCCCTGCTTAGCGTACACAGAAATAAAATTGTAGAGCTTGCGTTCTTATGCCAAAGGCCTTGCCGCTGTGCTAACACCGGTTCCCGTAAGTTCACTGAATTTAAGCGCTCTCGGGCTTGAGTCACAATTGGAAGGGTGACCGTCCGGTAGGCAGATCTCTGTTACGAGCGGGGTGCACTCAGCCCTTGTGAGGCAAATTGAGGAGCTACTCGAATAAAAAGTAGCGGCTCCGATCACGAAAACTGACAACTTCTGGGAGAGCGGTATGCTGACCTCACATCCCTTAATATCCGCATCCAGTGACGCCTATAGCTGAGGATGACACGGCGGTCGATCAGTACCGTTGGGGGACCTGTTCGGATGGAGTTTGTGTTCTTATAAGAGGCCGCTCGGCGGGCCCTTCTGCTTCGGGCACAGCACCCGCGATTAGCGGGTAGTCTCCTCCAGTACTGCAGGCGCTCCTCCTCATACCCTAGACATTCGTGGGCCGGCCATGAGAAGTACTCCACATGTGAAACTTCCTGTCAGATTAAAACTGTATGCGGTACCGAGACTCCAACTCGGGAACTTTGCCTTTCGCGGACAAGTGCTCTACAATCTGAACTACGTAAACACGACTCACGATTCGTCCTCACAGCTTTAATTCCGCCAGTACCTCGTCTCCTGTCTTCCAAACTTCACAGAAGCTCTCCTGCAAACCTTGCGGAACTAGCACTCCTGGAAGAAAGGATATTGCGGAGACATGGCTTTGCCACAGCTTGGGTCATGTTTCCAGAATGTGTTGGGAAAATTACAACTGATGTACAACAAGTGCCAAAATGTATCAGGTATCACCAGAGGTGCCAGTATCGCCTTCAAGCGGCGCACGTAACGGCGACAGTGGCGCTGCAATCGCAGGGACTTGGTTGCATCTGCAAGTCACGTGTTTGCCGGGAGATGTGCGATATCCTTCCGTCTGCGGCGTGAGTGAGACATGTCTCGATCACTAGCAAGCAGCACACGCTCAACTTCCGGTATTTATGCCGACTACTCAGCTGTTCCCCAGTCGAAGCTCTGGCCGTCAGCCCCGGGAACTGGACGTTCACCGTACCGCGACATCGTTCCATCGTGGATGACACTACGCAGCAGCCACACCGAAGCGCCAGCCATCTCCCTCCAAGGATTCACATCCTCTTCTTCCGACGCTGCCCTTCCATAGGTTAGATGCCACTAGACTGGTAGTGCTTCAGTGCACTTTAAACCGTGTACAGTGCCTAGTAGTGACCGCCGCGACCAACGTCACTTTGTACTATGATTGTGTCATGCTAATTTTAGATCAGGACGATCTTGCAGTTCGTTATTGAGACTCTGGATTATGGTGAACTTTGCTACCATGTGTTGTGCTAATAAGTGTCCTTAAAATGCTACCTTGGAATCATTACTTATAATCAACTGTTTGTGTGCGTTCTAGAAAGTGCATAAAACGTATTCATTTTTGTAAAAAAGGATTTTAAGACGAAACTAGACGTTTTATTTCTTAAAATTTTTTACTCCTGAAAGAACTTATGGCCCCTTGATAAGCCAAAGTGGTGATTGGCTACAACCTCATTATTACCGACATAAGTCTCTAAAAGGTAGCTTTTGGTATGAACTCCAAATAGTCTCGTTGCTCTAGCATGATAACAAGAGAAGGTGATCTATAGGTGTGATGTGCATATGATTTCGATAGGGAATGGATCTTTCGCACGAGCAGCAGCCGCCTGATGTTTAGCTACGGTTTCCCAGCCTCACGACAAATGCATAGGCTGGTCCTAAATGCCCCAGTTACCAGCCTAGTTTCTTGATGATCAACCGCGTCTAGAATATCCAGGTATGAGGGCCAAGCAGACAGATGCACTGTACAACCATAATCGAAGTGGGATCAAGTCAAACCACTACGCAATTGGGGCAGACCTATTATCTGTTCCGCGTGTGACACGGCTTACAAATTTTAAAATACTGAGCGTTTTGAAAAGTCGTGATTTCAAATCTCTCAGGTGTAGCAACAAACTCAGTTTGTAGTCAGATATTAGATTCATAAACCTCAGCAGATCTTTCAAGTTAATATGGTGTCCTTTACTTTAATTTACGAAAGATTAAAAACACTTCTGAAACAATTAATGAAAATACACACAATTTTTTGAAAAAAAAATTTAAAACCTGTATTGTCCATCCATTTTCAAGCCTCTTAACGGTTAGATGGAACTATCGTGTGGTTGCTGGGAGGCTGGAAGAAGACCATAAAATTGGAAACGTCATCTAAGGATAAGGACCTCTCTGCAGGGCTCTTTATCGTAGACAAAATAAGTTCACACATGAAACAATCTTGTGGTTGCTGGGAGGATGCAAGAAGAGTATAAAATTGAAAAATCGCCTACGAATAAGGATTACTGATCAGGGCCTTTTGTCATGTACACGATATCGTATATAGCTATAGAAAGTATGCTCACACTTGAGTGTCACGCTTCTCTTTAATAAAACGATCTGATACGGGCGTTACCGACCATTTTTAAAATGACATGTGGACATATAGGACCGTACCAAAACTTGAAGATGTCGCCGAAAGCCCCATACACGAAGCTTTTCGAGGGTATTATGCCTTCATTAGTATCGTAGGCCCTTCAGGGTGGAGACAGATGCGTATCAGGTGGAGTCTGCACAGGAAAGCCTGTTGTATAGCCGCTTCCAGCAGTCAGGTTATCAGTGGTGGAGTGATCCTCCTGTACCCACTCCAAACGCACTAACGAGGTACGTGGATTCTAAAAATCCGACTAGGCAACGATTGATCAGGAACTCCAAGATCCTTGCCACGCAACTGGTGACGGCAAGACTACGGTAGCTACTTGGGCTTGTACAATCCTTCCAAGTATTGATCAGAGAGATTAAAACAGCTTCCTTTCATGAATCAGAGAATTGTCGTTCTCCAAAAAGAAAATTAAAAAGATTGAGGAGAAATCGACTGACGTTTCAATTTAGATACAATGCAGACTTAAGCTCCCACATTGAGGAACAGTGGTTGTAAATTTCATCTTTGGCGGCACTTAAGTCAACACCACCCCTTTCAGTGATTAGTCGATATTGACGTTGTGTGAGTGAAATATTTCGTCTGGGCAGTTCAAATGCCTCTGAGCACTATGCGACTTAACTTCTGAGGTCATCAGTCGCCTAGAACTTAGAACTAATTAAACCTATTTAACCTAAGGACATCACACACATCCATGACCGAGGCAGGATTCGAACCTGCGACCGTAGCGGTCGCTCGGATCCAGACTGTAGCGCCCAGAACCGCACGGCCACTCCGGCCGGCTCTGGGCAGTTCTTTGTCAGTCTGGAGAATACGATTATTGACAATGACAGTAGTTGGTTATTTTGCACCTTTGCCTGAAATCCTCCTTATGGTCTCCCTTACAATGGATAGCTTAGTGGAATGATTTGTAGAGTTCATGAATTCGTGCTACGATCTTTTCTTGCTCTTTTTTATAATAAGGGGCATTTTTCTCTCTCAACTCGATAGGCTGCGAGGTTTAGAAGTAATGTTGACCCCTTGAACTTAAACAGGTCTGCAAGTCTATGTGTATGTCCCTGGTTATGGAACTTGTTGCCCCCACCCCCCCTTTGAACAGGCTATCTTGATAGCTGTTCTGAGAAGCTAGAAAATAGTACATCAGAGGCGTGATGTACCGTGGTGGTGATGTTCTCTCTCATTTCTTGAAGCTGTCTTTATGTTCAAATTCTGCAATTTCGCT